>NC_069500.1:1132288504-1132888504 GCF_027579735.1 Bombina bombina
AGGGGTACATAGGGATAATGTACGTAGCGGCGGTTTACGGAGCGGCAGATTAGGGGTTAAAAAAAATATGCAGGGGTCAGCGATAGCGGGGGCGGCAGAATAGGGGTTAATAAGTGTGAGGTTAGGGGTGTTTAGACTCGGGGTACATGTTAGAGTGTTAGGTGCAGACGTAGGAAATGTTTCCACATAGCAAACAATTGGGCTGCGTTAGGAGCTGAACGCTGCTTTTTTGCAGGCGTTAGGTTTTTTTTCAGCTCAAACAGCCCCATTGTTTTCTATGGGGGAATCGTGCACGAGCACGTTTTTGAAGCTGGCCACGTCCGTAAGCACCGCTGGTATCGAGAGTTGAAGTTGCGGTAAATATGCTATACGCTCCTTTTTTGGAGCCTAACGCAGCCCTTCAGAGAACTCTCAATACCAGCTGTATTTAAAAGGTGCGGCCAGAAAAAAGCATGCGTAGCTAACGCACCCCTTTGGCCGCAAAACTCTAAATCTAGGCGTATGTTTGTGGGGGCCGGGTGTACCTCTACCGGAGTGTGTAAGATATTCTTAGCTCTCCTTTCGCTCTGCTTTGCTGCCATAGCTGGCGGGGGAGTCCTAGTGTGCGTGTAAAGAAATGTATCCATTTGATGGGAGCAGTGAATAGGGTTGAAGGTTAATCAATCTAGGGGGAGAATCCTCCCAGTGCTCATATAATTAACAGTGCAGGAAAAAAAGTTGGGGGAAATGGGGGGAAGAGGGGGTGAAGAGTGAAAAGATTAAGGATGTGAAGGAGTGCTCACGGGGTTCAGTGATCCAAAATACCTAAAAGACTCACTCACCCAGTCACGGACAGAAGCAGTAGCGAAGGAGAGTAAAATAGTCTCAACAGTAGGACATAATCTTCCAAAAATACTATTTTGAACAGATTAACTTTCCGAAGAGGGTGGCTATGCGCAGCAGGGCTATATATCTAAATGACCCTCCCCTCCTGATCACGCTGATACAATTTAACAAATGCTCTGTGTGTAGACAGATAGAATATAACAAAAAGCTCCTAACTGTGAATGTAAATTCAGCCTTTAACCCTAATATAACCTTTGTGCGTGCACAGGTTTATACATACTATTTCAACACTTTTTCAAGGCTAGTACACCAGAGCCCTCCAGTGAGATAAAAGAAGACCAATTCTGGGATCCCAGTTAATTTAGCAAAATACTTATCTTCTACTACAGACCATGCACTATATAATCCCATCTGAGATCTAATTTAAAATAGATAAACAAAAGAACCCTTGAGAGAGAACAACCTCAGTGTTACTTAAAGGGACAGTCAACACCAGAATTGTTGTTGTTTAAAAAGATAGATAATCCCTTTATTACCCATTCCCCAGTTTTGCAAAACCAACACTGTTATATTAATACACTTTTTATTTCTGTGACTAACTTGTATTTAAGCATCTTCTGACCGCCCATAATCACATGACTTTTAGTTATTATCTATTGACTTGCATTTTAGCCAATGAGTGCAGTGTCTGCCACTAGCCACGGGCGTGATCACAATGCTATCTATATGGCCTTCATGAGCTTGCTCTCCCCTGCTGTGAAAAGTAAATAAAATAGAGGCAGTCTTCAAGGGCTTAGAAATTATCATATGCACCTTCCTAGGTTTGCTTTCAACTAGAATACCAAGAAAACAAAGCAAAATTGTTGATAGAAGTAAATTGGAAAGTTGTTTAAAATTACATGCCATATTTGAAAAATGAAAGTGTTTTTTGGACTTGACTGTCCCTTTAAACATTATATTTGATGTTACATCTTTACCCATGTTGGCTCTAGGTAAGCATGCTTTTCTGAAATCTCACCTATATACTTTAGAGAGAGCCAATTTTCTGCGTGTTTATACCTAAGATGATTTTTTTAGACATATAAATAGTTTTTGGTTACAAAATACTCATGAATGATGAGAGAAGCTGCCCCTTAGTTAGATTCATTGACTATTTTCTCTTTCTTTTCCCCTTCCTTCCCCTCTCCCTCTCCTCCCTCACTCCCCCCCCCCCCCCCTTTTCCCCTTCTCTTTCAGTGATTGAAAACCTGAACAGGGACAGGAAACTGTTACAAGAAAATAAATCTACCTCACACTACCAGGGAGTGGAATAGGGCTTTTCTAACTATATGAAAAGAGAACCTTTTAAGTATACATTAACTAGGCACTAAAGTCTTGTAATATAACAAGGAGCAATAACATCTGAAATGCTAGGTATTTGGTCAACCGTATAGGAGAACTGCTCAGTTATATATCCCTGCGTCTGTTACGGCTAGATTTAGAGTTTTGTCGGTAAAGACCCGCGTAGCTAACGCAGCTTTTTTTTCCCAACGCACCCTTAAGACAATGCTGGTATTTAGAGTTGTCTGAAGGGCTGCGTTAGGCTCCAAAAAGGGTGCGTTGAGCCTATTGTACCGCCACTTCAACCCTCAATACCATCGTTGCTTACGGTAGCGGTAAGCAGCTAAAACGTGCTCGTGCACGATTCCCCCATAGGAAACAAAGGGCAGTTTGGGATGAAAAAAATCCTAACACCTGCAAAAAAGCAGCGTTAAGCTCCCAACGCAGCCCCATTGTTTCCTATGGGGAAACACTTTCTAAGTCTGCACCTAACACCCTAACATGTACCCAGAGTCTAAACACCCCTAACCTTACACTTATTAACCCCTAATCTGCCGCCCCGCTATCGCTGACACCTGCATTATATTATTAACCCCTAATCTGCCGCTCCATACACCGCCGCGACCTACATTATACCTATGTACCCCTAATCTGCTGCCCCTAACATTGCCGACCCCTATATTATATTTATTAACCCCTAATCTGCCCCCCCCAATGTGGCCGCTACCTTACCTACCCCTAATCTGCTGACCGGACCTCGCTGCCACTATAATAAAGTTATTAACCCCTAAACCGCCGCACTCCCGCCTCGCAAACCCTATAATAAATAGTATTAACCCCTAATCTACATCGACGCCACCTAACTTCAAGTATTAACCCCTAATCTGCCGACTGGACCTCGCCACTACTATAATAAATGTATTAACCCCTAAAGCTAAGTCTAACCCTAACACCCCCTAAATTAAATATAATTTTAATCTAACAAAATAAATTAAATATTATTAACTAAAGTTTTCCTATTTAAGACTAAATACTTACCTGTAAAATAAACCCTAATATAGCTACAATATATCAAATTATTATATTGTAGCTATTTTAGGGTTTATATTTATTGTACAGGCAACTTTGTATTTATTTTAACTAGGTACAATAGCTATTAAATAGTTATTAACTATTTAATAGCTACCTAGTTAAAATAATTACAAAATTACCTGTAAAATAAATCCAAACCTAAGTTACAATTAAACCTAACAGTATACTACAATTAAATAAATTAAATTAATTAACTACAAGTACCTACAATTACCTACAATTAAATAAACTAAAGTAAATTACCAAAAAAAAAAACCCACTAAATTACAAAAAAATAAAAAAAGATTACAAGAATTTTAAGCTAATTACACCTACTCTAAGCCCCTAATAAAATAACAAAGCCCCCCAAAATAAAACAAAATTCCTACTCTTATCTAAATTAAAAAAGTTAACAGCTCTATTACCTTACCAGCCCTTAAAAGGGCTTTTTGCCTGGGCATGCCCCAAAGAAATCAGCTCTTTTGCCTGTAAAAAAACACACAATACCACCTCCCAACATTACAATCCACCACCCACATACCCCTACTCTAACCCAAACCCCCCTTAAATAAACCTAACACTACCCCCCTGAAGATCTCCCTACCTTGAGCCGTGTTCACCTAGCCGGGCACCGATGGACCAAAAGAAGACATCTGAAGCGGCGGAAGTCTTCATCCTATCTGGGCAGAAAAGGACATCCGGACTGGCAGACATCTTCATCCAAGCGGCATCTTCTATCTTCATCCATCCGACGAGGAGCGGCTCCATCTTCAAGACCTCCGGCGTGGAACATCCTTCTTCAACGACAACTAGATGACGAATGAAGGTTCCTTTAAGTGACATATCAGCCAATCGGAATTAAGGTAGGAAAAATCTGATTGGCTGATTGAATCAGCCAATCAGATTCAAGTCCAATCCGATTGGCTGATCCAATCAGCCAATCAGATTGAGCTTGCATTCTATTGGCTGATCGGAACAGCCAATAGAATGCAAGCTCAATCTGATTGGCTGATTGAATCAGCCAATCCTATTGAACTTGAATCTGATTGGCTGATTCAATCAGCCAATCAGATTTTTCCTACCTTAATTCCGATTGGCTGATAGAATCCTATCAGCCAAATGGAATTCGAGGGACGCCATTTTGGATGATGTCACTTAAAGGAACCTTCATTCATCGTCTAGTCATCATTGAAGAAGGATGTTCCGCGCCTGAGGTCTTGAAGATGGAGCCGCTCCTCGTCGGATGGATGAAGATAGAAGATGCCGGATAGGATGAAGACTTCTGCCGCTCCGGATGTCTTCTTTTGGTCCATCTGTGCCCGGCTGGGTGAACACGGTTTAAGGTAGGGAGATCTTCAGGGGGGTAGTGTTAGGTTTATTTAAGGGGGGTTTGGGTTAGAGTGGGGGTATGTGGTTGGTGGGTTGTAATGTTGGGGGGTGGTATTGTGGGTTTTTTTACAGGCAAAAGAGCTGATTTCTTTGGGGCATGCCCCACAAAAGCCCTTTTAAGGGCTGGTAAGGTAATAGAGCTGTTGACTTTTTTAATTTAGATTAGGGTAGGGAATTTTTTTTTTATTTTGGGGGGCTTTGTTATTTTATTAGGGGGCTTAGAGTAGGTGTAATTAGCTTAACATTCTTGTAATCTTTTTTTAATTTTTCTAATTTAGTGTTTTTTTTTTGTAATTTAGTTTAGTTTATTTAATTGTAGGTAATTGTAGGTACTTGTAGTTAATTAATTTAATTTATTTAATTGTAGTATAGTGTTAGGTTTAATTGTAACTTAAGTTAGGATTTATTTTACAGGTAATTTTATAATTATTTTAACTAGGTAGCTATTAAATAGTTAATAACTATTTAATAGCTATTGTACCTAGTTAAAATAAATACAAAGTTGCCTGTAAAATAAATATAAATCCTAAAATAGCTACAATTTAATTATTTGTTATATTGTAGCTATATTAGGGTTTATTTTACAGGTAACTATTTAGTTTTAGAGTAAGATAAGTGGTAAACGCAGCCTGCCAGTCACCAACGAACCAGAAGTCAATTCAGAGACCAAACCGCTATGCAATGCGGTGTGGAGAAAAAAGTCCCTTATACAAGGTAAGTATTTAGTTTTAAATAGGAATACTTTAGTTAATAATATTTAATTTATTTCGTTAGATTAAAATTATATTTAACTTAGGGTGGGTGTTAGGGTTAGGGTTAGACTTAGCTTTAAGGGTTAATACATTTATTATAGTAGCGGCGAGGTCCGGTCGGCAGATTAGGGGTTAATACTTGAAGTTAGGTGGCGTCGATGTTAGGGAGGGCAGATTAGGGGTTAATACTATTTATTATAGGGTTTGCGAGGCAGGAGTGCGGCGGTTTAGAGGTTAATAACTTTATTAGAGTGGCGGCGAGGTCCGGTAGGCAGATTAGGGGTTAATAAGTGTAGGTAAGGTAGCGGCGACGTTGGGGGGGCAGATTAGGGGTTAATAAATATTATGTAGGTACCGGCGATGTTAGGGGCAGCATATTAGGGGTTCATAGGGATAATGTAGGTGGCAGCGATGTGCGGTCGGCAGATTAGGGGTTAAAATTTTTTATTATAGTGGCGGCGATGTGGGGGGGCCTCGGTTTAGGGGTACAAAGGTAGTTTATGGGTGTTAGTGTACTTTAGAACACAGTAGTTAAGAGCTTTATAAACCAGCGTTAGCCCAGAAAGCTCTTAACTACTGACTTTTTTCTGCGGCTGGAGTCTTGTCGGTAGAGGCTCTACCGTTCACTTCTCCCAAGACTCTAAATACCATTGTTAGGCAGATCCCATTGAAAAGATAGGATATGCAATTGGCGTAAGGGGATCTGCGGTATGGAAAAGTCGCGGCTTGAAAGTGAGCGTTAGACCCTTTCCTGCCTGACTCTAAATACCAGCGGGCGGCCAAAAGCAGCGTTAGGACCCCTTAACGTTGCTTTTGACGGCTAACGCAGAACTCTAAATTGAGCCGTTAGTTTGCAATAAATACAGTCTGCTACACTTAGCTAAGGACTATTACCTGTTTGTATTTTATGCCTGGTAAATATTCATTTATAAAGGGTTGAAGGTTAACTTAAGTTCAGAACAAAATTTTCACAACATTTTTAATTTGTCTAACAATATAGACTCCACCTATAGCCATCTTATGCTTATACCTAGCCAGGGTATATTTAATAATACATTTTTCAATATCAGACTAGCAAGGATCAAAAATATACTGTAATTGTGCACAGAAATATCATATTGTTCACAGCTTAACTAAAACAAGGATATTGAATTGCTACTAATGCTTTCAGCCTGCTAGCTGCAGACACTACTAAAAAGTCTGATGAGGTGGGTGAAAATAAGATGGAATAGGCAGTTCTGTAGTTTGAATTGCTTGGCCAAACTAGGTTCCCTTTCTCAGTTATATTACTTGCTGCCTATGTCAGATAGGAAAAAAGAATATTGCAGTACCTTAGAAGGAGTCCAGACCCTGTTTGCTGTAATGGAAAGCAGCTTTCATTTGAAACTTCTGCTCCCTGAGTTCTGTGAGCAGAAGGGACTATATAACTGGAAACCCAGCGTGTAGCGCCTTGTAGCCGACCAGACTGAAAAGTCAGCCTGACCTAGTGAAGCCACCCTGAAATGCCAGCTAGGAGTAAGTCTGATTTAAGATAATTTTACTTTCAGCAGGTGAAGGTTGCAGTACCATCCTCCTCTCACGCAGCATCCATGGGAGGGGGGACAGAGAAAGTAATCATTGATCCCTAGTTGGGAGCAGGCAGGGAAAGAATGCAGAGAAGCCCCCCTAGAGATCGGCATCAAATCAGCTCTGTGTGTTGGGCAGCCTCCGCTATGCTCAAGGTGATTTATGGCTTGTCTCCCATGGGGATGACCTCTCATTCTCAATCAAGATGCGTGGAAACAGCTCTGATGCAATTTAAATATGTGCTTCAGTTCCAAATGCATGTAAACGGCTGTGCTGCTTACTTCAACTTCCCCAATGCTGAGTGGAATTGCTTAAGCCCATAAACAGCTGTGAGAACCTTCAGTTCATGAGCAACAATGTTTTGCCTTGATGATTGGGCTCCAGCTGTTTGTCAATTAGTTTGCTACAATGTAGCTTTGTACTTAGTTTAAGGCTGGGGGAGTCATAGCATTTTGCTGTTAATATCTCTGAGAAAATGACAAGCACAGGGTTAATTCACCTTTTAAGATAGCAGCCAGCAGCGTTAGCGTCTTTTCAGGCGTAGCATTAAGGCTTATGAGGCACTCACCTCATCTCACGCAGCACCGGTGGGAGAGGAGGGAGAGACAAATGCTTAGAGTTATACAATTCCTCCAGGAGTTACATTGTTCAGGCGGGAGTAGAGGTTCTTCCAAGCTGACAGTATGTCCGCGCAGCGGGATGAATTTCCACTGCGAGGGTTCCAGTAGCGGTGGATCAAGCTGTCCAGGTAGCTGCCCCAAGGCTCAGAGCACGGCAAGGGAGGAACCCGCCAACAGCTGTAGGACTAGAGTAGCAACGCTCAGTAGCATGCGCTTAGCTCCTCCTCCGGAAACCTAAGACATCGCTAGTTTATCCGACTTACGGCAGTTTATAAACTCCCGGCACTGTATATGTGATTCCCCGATGTACGAGGGGAAATTTCAGGCGACGCGGGTTTCAGCAGTTACGCTGAAGTCTGCAACGCATATGTAATCTCACCTAAGTTTTGAATATCTTTAATTCACTGCAAGTTTACTTTTTTGATATTTCCACAAGCTCGATAGATTACTCCTTTCACATTATTCCAATAATTACATGCAAATTAAAACCAGCAGGATATTGCAAAAAGCACAATCTTACAAACAACTTATTCTCATCCCAGTCAACTCTTACTTTAATGATTTTTTTTTAACTTGGTCTAAAATATACAACAGCTATTATATGGAACAAATAGTTCACACATTGTCAGGCAGCACTTGGATGCCTGTAATATAGAAATAGTGATGAGCCTCAGCTGCTGAGAATGGTAACATAAATGGAGATGTGTTGCAGGTTGAACCAAAGGTAACCACACCAATTTCTAGACAATAGTAATGTGGATGCCTATAAATCAGTTAGCAGTTAGTTACAGGTCTTTAAACAAGATATTTTTATGGCTGCCACATGTGATTCACACTAAATAGGTGCAGCAGAATTACCAACTGTTTATTAGACCAAGAGTTTGCACATGTATAAACATATGATGCTTAAGTGCAATTTTAAAAAATTTAAAAAATACCAATTATGCTTGGTAATAACATAATAGTTGAAGCAGAGTGAAGAAATACTTCATATACATAGGTACTAGTGAGTATAAGTTTACCAGTTTCCTAGTGGTTAGATATATGTCATTCAAGGTGCACAGATTATACTTGTACTGCTGGTTTGAGCGGATCTATGCTAATATATTGGTAAGTAGTAAAATGAAGAGAGTTACCTCCTACCTGAGGAGTAAATTAGAGGGCTCAGTGGAAGCGTCCTGTCCGGTAAGGAATGCCTGCTTAGTGCTGACCGGAGCCTGAGAGATGCGATCGAGTTGCGGTGGCATGTGACGTCACCGCGTATGAATACGTAGATCCAGAAAGTAGTTAGGAAAGTAGTTCCAAACGATCTTGGTGGAAAAGTCTGGTACAGCTTCCAGGAGAGTGGAGAAAAGCAGGGATCAGTGGCTATACACAGGATGCAGTAGGAGTCCACAAACAGGAAGCAAGGTTAAACAGGAAATACCAAGCAACCTCTCATGGCCTGATGGCCATAAATAGGGTGTCCAATAATGTTCCTTAAAGGGGCAGTAACACACAGTATAGGATATGCACAACATAATGAAATAGAATAAGATCCATGGAATATATATGACATGACACCCCCTTCAAGGAGCAGTTCCACTGCTCAAGGATGAGGACGGTCTGGGTTGCGTTGATGGAACTGGGAGACCAGCCTAGGTGCTGAAATATTAACCGCCGGTTCCCAGGAGTTTTCATCTTGACTATACCCCTTCCACCGAACCAGTTATTGAAGGGATCCGCGAGTGCGTCTTGAATCAAGTATAGAGTGAACTTCATATTCTGTGTTAGGATCAATGGAAACAGGAGGAGTAGACGTAGTGAAGGTAGTGTTCCGAACAGCTCGGTAAGGTTTTAATAAGGAGACGTGGAAGGTCGGATGTATCTTCAGATCATCAGGTAATCTTAGCTGAAGTGCATTTACGTTAATTATTCGTACAATAGGGTACGGACTGATGAAAAGAGGGGAGAGTTTCCTAGATGGGGTGGTAAGGTGTAGGTTCTTGGTAGATAACTATACCAAATCTCCCACAGCGTATTGGGGAGAAGGCCTCCTCTTTTTATCATAATAGCATTTTTGTATGCTTTTAGCTTCCTCAAGAGTTGCATGGATTGCACAGAAACTAGAGGAGATGAAGTCAGACAGCTCAGTAACTGTGGATGATGTACTTGGGTTATCAGGTAGAAGCTGAAAAGTGGGATGATACTCATAAATCATGAAGAAGGATGTTCGTTTTGTGGATGAATGAACAGAGTTGTTGTAACAAAACTCAGCATATGGCAAGTGAGAGAACCATTGATCTTGTTGAGAAGAGCAGAAGATCCTTAGGAACTGTTCCAACCATTGGTTGCATCTTTCAGTCTGGCCGTTGGATTGTGGGTGATAGGCAGTGGTGAGTCTATTGTGAATAGCAAAAGATTTGCAGAATTCAGACCAAATTTACTGGAGAATTGTGAGCCGCGATCACTGAGAATAGTTTCAGGTAAGCCATGAAGTCGAAAAATATACGTGATCAGGAGCTGTACAGTTTCAGAGGCAGTTGGCAACTTATAAAAGGGTATAAAGTGTACCATCTTGCTGAATAAGTCCACAACAACCAAAATGGTGGTGTTCCCAGATGATTTAGGTAGATTGACTATGAAATCAAGTGTAATTTCCTTCCATGGTCTAGAAGGCATTGATAGAGGTAGTAGCAGTCTGTAGGGAGATTGTTTTGACCTTTTGGATACAGAACAGACTTTGCAAGACATGACGTGGTCGGTTATGTCCTTGGTCATCTGAGGCCACCAGTATGTTCTTTTTAGCAATTCCTGTGTCTTATTTATGACCTGCTAGTGGGGACTCATGACAAGAGTGTAGAAGAATGTGTCTGAGGGCAACAGGTACGTATTTTTTATTATGGTAACAGTATAAACCCTTTGAATTGAGTAGCAAAACCCCAATAGGTTTAGTATCGTCCCTCTCTTGCTCATGCTGGAGCTGAGCAGTCGAATCCATGATGAAAGAAAGAAAATTTTGTTCAGGAATAACGGTTTGGTCGGTATCTATAGACTTTGTTTTATTACGAAGTCTGGATAGCGCATCAGCTTTTCCATTTTTTAATTTTTTTTAATTTTTTTTTTAAATATATTTTTATTGAGAGGTTGTGAGAAATATTACAGCCAATGTTCATCTAGTCACAATAAACAAATAAACATAGGAACAGGTATTATATACCCAGCAACTACAGTATGTAATATTACAAATACAATAAATCTGGGTTTGGAGTCTATGCAATCCAAAAAGGAGATCAGAACATCACATATGCAAAACAAGACTGGGTCCAGTATTAGAATTATAAGTAATAACTGGAAAACATAAGTGATGTTATAAAACACATGTAACCTGTATAACAATAAAAAATAATGAAACCTCATTTTATATTATAGAGATAATAAGTATTGTCTCCCCCTTGTCATTTATAGAATTATTTAATCTAAGAGAAATAGACAGATAAATTGGGACAAGGAAGGGTTATTTATTGTTTGCTCGCTTTTGAACCAAATTAGCGGGGAGGGTGGAAGGGAGTGCAGCGGGCAAGAGCCGCTCTAATTGGTATGGGGAAGGGGATGGAGGGGCGGAGCCTTATAAGATGTGAGCGTAGTAAGAGGCAAGGAACAAAATAGAGATCATGTTATGTAGACACAGGGAGAGACTTCAAGGAAACAACATATTGTTTATCTAAGCTATGGGAGGGAGATCATCTGATCAATATAGAACATTGTCTGCTCAACATAAGACTTTTAGATTCCCACCAGTACCACTCAGTTGAAATAGAATGTTTGCTGGGGGGGAGTAGTATAGTAGCTGGGTGAGTCCTCTAGGCTGCTTGTATAGGATGAAAAGGGGGAGGTAGCAATAAGTGACGTAAATTATGAGCAATTAGGATTTTTTAAATAATCCTTCAAGGTGGATATACCCTAATATATATATTTAAACTTCAAGTATCTGAGCAGGACATAAGCAACACTTTCAAACAACTAATTAAGCAGTTAAACTTCTAATTGGTATAAGTGATAGCCCAGTATATGTATAGCAAGGCATAAAACATATCTAAGTCAGGAGTAATAAGCTTAAATGAATAGCTTATCTATATAGGTATCCATGTAGAATGATTTCTGCCTATTAGTATGAAGCTTTATGTGCAGCTAACCTTGAACTTAAGGAAAATTGATATAAGGTAGCCCCTAATACTTCCATTACCAGGCATCAGACAAAACAGGGAGAAAAATAATAAGCTTAAGTGTTTAGCCAAACTGCAGATATATCTAAGTTATATGATTTCAGCCTATGTGGATGGAGTTTTTAATAGAACTAACAATGAACTTAAAGAACTTGTAACATATATTGTGTAATAGACTGAGGGGGTAGTTATCAAGCTGTCAACCTCAAATACGCTGGAATTCTGCAGCGTATTTGTGGCAAGGCTGATTCGCCTTAGTTATCAAAGGCTTCAGACCGGCAAAAGTAGAATTTTGTGACGTAAACTTTGATCCGCCGGACTTCGTCCGACACAGATCGATTCTTACGTCACTCCAGATGTTCCGCACACAAGTACGGCACAATCTCACTACTTTTGCTAGTTATCAAAAAACTAGCAGGTACGCTCGGCATTTTTACGGCCCAGCGTACATGGTTTTCAAACCGCCAGCCTGGAAGCGGCGGATCCCATAGGAATCAATGGGAGTCTGACCATAGTGAAAGTACAAGTTCGCTGCTGACAGACATCCCATTGATTCCTATGGGAGCTGTTTGCACCTAACACCCTAACATGTACCCCAAGTCTAAACACCACTAATCTGTCCCCCCCTACACCGCCACAACTAAATAAAGTTATTACCCCCTAAACCGCTGCCCCCGGAGCCCACCGCAAGCTACTCTATACATATTAACCCGTAAACTGCCGCTCCCGGAGCCCACCGCCAACTACATTATACCTAGTAACCCCTATCCTGCCCCCTCTATACCGCCGCCCTCTATAAGAAATTTATTAACCCCTATCCTGCCGATCCCGCACCTCGCCGCAACTAAATAAATAGTTTAACCCCTAAACCGCCGCTCCCGGACCCCCGCAACCTATATTAAATTTATTAACCCCTATCCTGCCCCCCTACACCGTCACCACCTATAATAAATTTATTAACCCCTATCCTTCCCCCCCTACACCGTCGCCACCTATAATAAATTTATTAACCCCTATCCTTCCCCCCAGCCAATCAGATTCAAGTTCAATCCGATTGGCTGATCCAATCAGCCAATCAGATTGAGCTCGCATTCTATTGGCTGATCGGAACAGCCAATAGAATGCGAGCTCAATCTGATTGGCTGATTGGATCAGCCAATCGGATTGAACTTGAATCTGATTGGCTGATTCCATCAGCCAATCAGATTTTTCCTACCTTAATTCCGATTGGCTGATAGAATCCTATCAGCCAATCGGAATTGAAGGGACGCCATCTTGGATGACGTCCCTTAAAGGAGCCTTCATTCATCAGTTGTTTCGGAAAAGAAGGATGTTCCGCTTCGGCGGGATGAAGATTCAAGACCTGGCTTCGACGATGACCTCGCCCGGATAGAAGACTTCTTCAGCGCCTCTTGGAAGATGACCTCGCCCGGATGGAAGATTTCTTCAGCGCCGCTTGGAGGATCACTTCATCGGATGGAAGATTTCTTCAGCGCCCCTTGTAGGATAACTTCTGCCGGTCCGGATGTCCTCTTCAGTTCCATCGGTGGCTCGGCTGAGTGAAGACAACTAAAGGTAGGATGATCTTCAGGGGATTAGTGTTAGGTTATGTTAAGGTGGGTTTGGGTTAGATTAGGGGTATGTGGGTGGTGGGTTTTAATGTTGGGGGGGTTGTATTTTTCTTTTACAGGCAAAAGAGCTAAACTCTTTTAAGGGCTGGTAAGGTAAAAGAGCTTTGAACTTTTTTAATGTAGAATAGGGTAGGGCATTTTTTTATTTTGGGGGTGTTTGTTATTTTATTAGGGGGCTTAGATTAGGTGTAAGTAGCTTAAAATTGTTGTAATATGTTTTTAAATGTTTGTAACTTATTTTTTTTATTTTTTGTAACTTAGCTTTTTTTATTTTTTGTACTTTAGTTAGTTTATGTAATTGTATTTAATTGTAGTTATTTGTAGGTAGTTTATTTAATTTATTTAATGATAGTGTAGTGTTAGGTTTAATTGTAACTTAGGTTAGGATTTATTTTACAGGTAATTTTGTATTTCTTTTAGCTAGGCAGTTATTAAATAGTTAATAACTATTTAATAACTATTCTAACTAGCTAAAATAAATACAAAGTTACCTGTAAAATAAATATAAATCCTAAGATATCTACAATGTAATTATTAATTATATTGTAGCTATAGGGTTTATTTTACAGGTAAGTATTTAGTTTTAAATAGGAATAATTTATTAAAGTATAGTGTAGTGTTAGGTGTAATTGTAACTTAGGTTAGTTTTTATTTTACAGGTAAATTTCTCTTTATTTTAGCTAGGTAAGCTTTTAAATAGTTAATAACTATTTAATAGCTATTGTACCTAGTTAAAATAAATTGAAAGGTACCTGTAAAATAAAAATAAATCCTAAGATAGCTACAATATAATTATTATTTATATTGTAGCTATATTAGGGTTTATTTTATAGGTAAGTATTTAGTTTTAAATAGGATTAACTTCGTTAATAATAGAAATATGATTTAGATGTATTTAATTAATATTTAAGTTAGGGGGGTGTTAGGGTTAGTGTTAGACTTAGGTTTAGGGGTTAGTAATTTTATTACAGTGGCGGCGGTGTAGTGGGGGGCAGGATAGGGGTTAATAAATTTATTATAGGTGGCGACGGTGTAGGGGGGGCAGGATAGGGGTTAATAAGTTTATTATAGGTGGCGACGGTGTAGGGGGGGCAGGATAGGGGTTAATAAATTTAATATAGGTTGCGGCGGGTTCAGGGAACAGCGGTTTAGGGGTTAAACTATTTATTTATTTGCGGCGAGGTGCGGGATCAGCAGGATAGGGGTTAATAACTTTATTATAGAGGGCGACGGTATAGGGGGGGCAGGATAGGGGTTAATAGGTATAATGTAGGTGGCAGCGGTGTCCGGGAGCGGCGGTTTAGGGGTTAATACATTTATAAGACTTGCGGCGGGGTCTAGGAGCGGTTAGTAACTTTATTTCGTTGCGGGGGGGCTCCGGGGGTGCTGGTATAGGGGGTAGAGCAGTGTAGTTTAGTGTGAGTGCTTAGTGACAGGCTAGCAAGAAAGCTGTCAAACAGCCGAAGAGCAGCGAGATCGGATGAGTGATAACTCTCACAGTCCGCTGCTCATCGCCCCGCGGCTTTTTGACAGCTTTTTTTGATAACTTAGGAGTATTTTTTCAGGTCCGCGGCGGCGAAGGTAAGCAAGCTTAGGCGGGCGTATTGGGCCGGCGAAGGCAGGAAAGTTGACACGTTGATAACTACCCCCCTGAGACTCTAAATTACATTGAGAATTAGCTGAGTGGCTAAGGGTAGGAGGACATATTAAGGCTCTTTGCTATACATAATGGCTAAACAGCAGGCTTCACATGGAGAAACATTTGTAGGGCAGCGTTGAGAACAAGCTTTTCCATTCTTGATAGCTGGCCTATATGTAATCTGGAAATTGAACCTGGAAAAGAACAGGTTCCATCTAACCTGTCTTGCTGTTAAGGTCTTGGTGGTCTTGAGGTATTCCAGGTTGCCATGACCCGTAAATATAATGGTTGGGGATTCAGTGCCTTCCAGTAGATGTCTCCAATGTTGGAGAGAGACCTTGATAGCTAAACGCTCCTTATCTCCTATGGGGTAATTTTGTTCAGAGGAAGTGAGAGAGCGGGAGTAAGAGGCAACTGGGTGTAATTGTTGCTTTAAAGCGTCCCTTTGGGACAACACCGCACCAACAGCATAATCGGAGGCGTCAACCTCCAATATGAACTGCAGATCAATTTTTGGGTGTCTAAGTATGGTTGCTGTAGTAAATCTCAGCTTAAAATAGTCAAAAGCCTTTTGAGATTCATTTGTCCACTGGAAATATATGTTAGCTTTTGTTAATGCTGTTAAAGGTTTAGCCAAAAAGGAAAAATTCTTGATGAACTTGTGGTAAAGTTGGCAAAGCCCATGAATCTTTGAACATCCTTCTTGGTTTTTGGAACTGGCCAGTTCAGTATGGTTTGAATCTTTGTATCTTCCATGCTTATACCATTAGGTGATACTTGGTAACCAAGAAATCCTATGGTCTGGGTATGGAAAATGCATTTTTCCAACTTAGCATATAAGAAATTGCTTCTTAACCTGGAGAGAACTTGTCTAACATGTTTTAAATGTTCTTGATAGGACTTTGAATAAATTAGGATGTCATCCAAATAGATCACTAAGTAAACATCCAATAAATCTTTAAACAGCTCATTAATAAAATACTGAAAGGTGGTGGGGGAATTACAAAGCCCGAATGGCATGACGGTGTATTTGTACAATCCATAGCGAGTATGGAACACCGTCAGCCATTCGTCACCAGATCTAATACGTATAAGATTGTATGCCCCCCTTAAGTCAAGCTTAGTGAAGAATTTAGCACCCTCAAGTCTCTCAATCAGCTCTGGAATTAGTTGTACTTGGTAAGGTTTTTTTATGGTGACTTTATTAAGCTGTCTATAATCTACAATCGGTCTTAAAGTGACGTCCTTATTCTTCACAAAGAAGATGCCAGTGCCTGCTGGTGAGGTTGAGGGCCATATAAAACCCTTCCTCAGGTTCTCGTCCAAGTAAGACTTTAAGTGTGTGAGTTCAGGTTTTGACAATGGAAAAATATGGCCACAAGGAATTTCTGCACCTGGGAGTAGTTCGATAGGACAGTCAAATTTGCGGTGTGGTAGGAGATTCACTGCTTCAATTTTGCTAAACACGTCAGTAAAGTCACTATATTCTGGTTTTATAAGACATTCTAAGGGGGATTTAATAGTTTGGAGAATATGTGAAGGTGTGCAAGTGGTGGAACAGTATTCAGAGTTGAAGGTGAGAGTGAGTGTGGACCAGTTTATCTGAGGGTTATGTAAAGACAGCCATTTTAACCCCAAAACTAATGGAAAGATTGGAGAAAGAATAACATCAAAACTAAGGTACTCAGTATGGTTGTTTTGGGCAGTGACCAGGAGTGGGACAGTCTGATAGAGGACCGGACCAGAAGGAATAGGGTTACCATCTATACCTCTTAAATAAATGGGAGACCTCTTTTTCACCAGTGGTATTTTATTCAGATCAACCAAGTGTTTATCAATATAACAAGATGTTGCCCCACAGTCAAGTATCTCTGTGATGTTGACCCGATGATGATCCCACTGTAAAAGAAATGGAAGTTTACAGTAATCTACTTGCGAGACTAAGGTACCTAAACAGTAATGTGTGGAACAAGACTTACCCCTATTTTGCCTTTGGAGTGAGGGGCAATCTTTGACTGTATGCTCTTCTGCTGCATAGTACATACAAAGGTTACTGTTTCGTCTTCTGGTCTTTTCTTGTGAGGTAAGAGGCCCCTTGAGGAAACCAACATCCATCGGTTCAATGGCAGGCTTGGGTGTAGGTGTTAGAGCTGTACTAGGGTATCTCTTAACTGGTGTGTCATGGTATGACCTCTCATGCTGCCTCTCCCTAAGACGTCTGTCAATGGTTATGCTTAAATTAATTAGCTCTTCTAAGGTAGGGGGTAATTCTGTACGTGAGAGTTCATCTTTTATAGCGTCAGAGAGTCCTAACCGAAATTGGTTTCTGAGGGAGAGGTTATTCCATTCGGAATCCTTGGCCCACTTCGTAAAATCAGTGATATAGTCCTCAACTACCCTTTTCTTTTGTTTGAGGTCCCTCATGGCGTTCTCAGTGGTAGGCTGCTTATAAGGGTCATCATACAACTGCCCTAAGGCAGAGAAAAATGTTTCTAAGGAGTTAAGAATATGCTAATTTGTCTCAAAGTAGGCGTTTGCCCAAGTTCTGTGCTCCCCCCTTTAAGTAGGAAATGGTTGTTAAGATTTTGACCCTATCATTAGGATAGGAATGGGGCCTAAGAGCAAATAATAAAAGGCAGGCGTCCCTAAATTGGGATCTATCACCATAAAAAAATTTCTGGTGGGGATACCTGTGGTTCTGTGGGAGGAGTTTTATTCTCCATGAAATCTTTAATATATACCTTTAAGGCATCATTTTCAGCTTTAAGGGAGTTTAACCCATCTGTAAGCATATCTACTCTTTGGTTCAGAGTTTGCATATGGGAGACCATCTCAGCTGGGTCCATAATTTAGGCTTGGTATTACTGTCAGGCAGCACTTGGATGCCTGTAATATAGAAATAGTGATGAGCCTCAGCTGCTGAGAATGGTAACATAAATGGAGATGTGTTGCAGGTTGAACCATAGGAAACCACATCAATTACTAGACAATAGAAATGTGGACGCCTATAAATCAGTTAGCAGTTAGTTACAGGTCTTTAAACAAGATATTTCTATGGCTGCCACATGTGATTCACACTAAATAGGTGCAGCAGAATTACCAACTGTTTATTAGACCAAGAGTTTACACATGTATAAACATATAATGCTTAAGTGCAATATAGCTAAATAGTTGCAGAGATAAGATATGCAGGTTGAGCTAGTGGTATTACAATAATACTAATTATGCTTGGTAATAACATATTAGGTGAAGCAGAGTGAAGAAATACTTCATATACATAGGTACTAGTGAGTATAAGTTTACCAGTTTCCTAGTGGTTAGGTATATGTCATTCAAGGTGCACAGATTATACTTGTACTGCTGGTTTGAGCGGATCTATGCTCATATATTGGTAAGTAGTAAAATGAAGAGAGTTACCTCCTACCTGAGGAGTAAATTAGAGGGCTCAGTGGAAGCGTCCTGTCCGGTAAGGAATGCCTGCTTAGTGCTGACCGGAGCCTGAGAGATGCGATCGAGTTGCGGTGGTGTGTGACGTCACCACGTATGAATACGTAGATCCAGAAAGTAGCTAGGAAAGCAGTTCCAAATGATCTTGGTGGAAAAGTCCGGTACAGCTTCCAGGAGAGTGGAGAAAAGCAGGGATCAGTGGCTATACAGTGGATGCAGTAGAAGTCCACAAACAGGAAGCAAGGTTAAACAGGAAATACCAAGCAACCTCTCATGGCCTGATGGCCACAAATAGGGTGTCCAATAACGTTCCTTAAAGGGACAGTAACACACAGTACAGGATATGCACAACATAATGAAATAGAATAAGATCCATGGAATATATATGACACACATACATTGGAAGTATTTTTCCTAGCGATTCCTTTTAATTTGAATTAATACATTTTTTAGATTTTCTATAAATTTAGGGTTGACCAAGGGTGTACATTATACTGCATTGGATATAAAGGTGTTTCCTTAAAGGGGCATTCAATTTCTGTGCAAAGTTACAAAAGAATAGAAACTACTCACCATGTTATTGCATTTCACCCTTTTCCTGCAGCTCTTTTCATATCAGTTTTCCTGTTTTAATAGCTTAAAGGTGCCAAATACTGAAGCTTCACCTGCCATCTTGGAGCTCAGGTATTCTCACAGTCTAATAAAAATAATAAAAATGTGTAACAAAACAAAGTCCTTGCAAATAAGTGAAACCTCAAATAAATAAGAGAAAAATATATGATGACATTTTGTGATGTTAGGTGCTATTCAGACAACTAATGGACCTTACGCACGTGTGGGAGAGCTATATCTGAGCTCTCAGTATAATCAGCATATAAGAATATGTTCCCTCTGTGGTAACAAGGGGACCAGTCACCGGATCTTCAACTTATATAAAAAAAAAAGGCGAGCAATTAAGAGAAACATACGTCGGAGTAAAGAATCAATACAAGAGAGGACATTAGCACTTCAAGAGCAGAGTATTTGTGGAAGGTCTTGCTCACACCAGCTTGAAATTGGTTGCATGTGCTGAATGTCTGTTAACAATTGCACCCATAGAGCTGCTGGATTTTAAAACTTACTGCACTAGTCTGTGTATGTTCAAAGCAAAGTGTTTTGTTACACATTTTTATTATTTTTATTAGACACTTTATCTTTGTGTATTTACACAGTTTGTTTGTGGTGATTATAGTTTCATTATACTCTCACGGTCTTTGGTGAGAGCAGAGGCTGTGCACACTCACAGATCAGTAATATTGCCTTTTTATTTATATTTTTACAGCTGTATAATGTGTTTGAGAATAGGGTGCATGATACAAAGCAATTTTTCAGTTACACAATATATATATATATATATATATATATATATATATATATATATATATATATATATATATACTGTATATATTAAAAAAAGAACTCAGTATTATTATAGAGCTATGCAGCCACTGCAAAAATGTAAAGCTCCTGCTTTGTATCATGCACCCTATCCTGAAGCATATTATAAAGCTGTAAAAAAAGGCAATATTATGATTTGTGAGTGTGCACTGCTTCTGTCACAGGTTGTGAGATTACCTGAGCTCCAAGATAGCAGCCACCAGTACAAAGAGGTGGAGCTTCAGTATCTTGCACCTTTAAGATAATTAAAAAGGAGAACTGATTTGAAGAGCTGAAGAAGCAGGATGGAAGGCAATAAAATAGTCAGTAGTAACCATTCTAGGGTAGTCGTGCTTGGCAGTTGAATATCTCTTTAAGTAGTATTGAATAGTCATGTCACACAGACAGTTAACTCTGCCACTGAGGCTAAACTCCGGGCTTAATTTACTAAGAATGTCACACAGACTTATATTGTTTCTATTTCACAAAATGTCCCACAGACAAATGTGTCACTAAAGCTACTTCTGTCACTCAGATAATGTTACTTTGGCATGCACAAATATTACATACATTTTTATATTATATATATATCCAAACTTGCATTGTAATCTGCTTGACACGGGGGTAACCAACCAGACAACCTTTCAGGAAAATACCATTGAAATATTTAAGGCATTTTTAAAAAGCTGCGTTAGCTTATTTGTTTAGTCTTGTCTGGTTGAATGGTATTCAAGGTCAGGGGTCACTGGTCAGCCGATCCCCAAGGTGAAGATCACGTTGGGGTCACCAAATCATCAATCTTTTTCTGAGACTTCTCATTAAGGTGGGATTATATAATTATTTATTTCCAATATATTGTTAGACAATGTATCATTATAGAGTACTGATCTCAGAGTCTGCAAGGAGCTACAAACTCTGAGATTATATATCTAAATACATGTCATTGTTATGTTAAATCAGCATACATTATAAACCAATAAGAATTCAAGTTTAAACATTACCTAATGCTATATATTTCTATTAACATTCACTTGATTAATTCTATATGTGGTCAAAATGTCAGTCAGCTTTATTGCACATTAATATTTACATTGTAGATTACCTTCACAGTTAAGAAATTAATCATTCTGGGCCCTTGTAAAAGTATGTTTCCATCTGCACACTAGGATCCTACAAGACATGTTAACCCTTTGCTCCAAGAAGAAAATACAAGACAATTTATTAGTAAGTCCATCATTGATAACCTTACACCATCCCAGTGACACCTTACAGCATAGCTAGCTGAATCAAGAACGGAGAGTGGAGGAACATGCTGTGTAGTCCTCTGCCTGTAACACAGTAGAGCCACAGTACAATAGCCCCAACATATGTAATTTAGCATATTAACATTTTTGGAAGGAAGGGGAGATCTTATTTGGTGCTGCCTGTCTGTTACCTACATTAGAAAGTGTTGGAAGTGGCGGCGCTGTGACACCTCCAGAGAACCAAGCTGCCCACATCCTCTAAGTAAACCTTGTTGCTTTCACCTCCAAAATAAAAGAGCTCACAATAGTGTAGCAGATTTCAGACAATGTGGTAGGTGCACAAACTGGTTTTACTCACAAGATTGCAGTTAAAATAAGCCTTTTATTAAAATCACCACAGAGGTGTCTTCAGGTGCATCTTCAGGTTTTATTTAAAATACAGCTCAATGTGTTTCAGCTAAAAGAAGCCTTTATCAAGAGCATAAAGTTAAAACAATTTCTGGAATTGCCGCCCCTTCCAACACTTTCTGCTTCTATACACGGTTTGGGAGAACCGGGGCTGGCAGGGAGCACCTGAAGGGAAGTGCTAACATTGCTTCATACTTTATCCTTTCTAATATGCTTTGTTACCTACATTAGCCTCCTTTTTTTTTGTAAAGACAGATACTATACTGAATCACTCTATAATCCACTACACCCATATGGGACTTCTTTTTTTTCCGTAATCTCAGAACCTTACTGCCACATAATAAAGTTTAGTGCCATATATGAGTAAGAGAATGGCCCATTAACCACTTAAAATGGGCTAGCGGCTGGATGCACCACGATCCATACTATCTTTGGCCTAGATGTGCAACTAACCTCACCTGTCACAACTCTTGCACATTAAGCATTCTGGAAAGGATAACAAAAGACTCCAGCACTCTGACTTGGGACCCTCTTCCAAGACATCCACCTAAGTAATTTTATTTGTTTATAGTAACTTTTAATATTTGTGGGTCAGGAGATTGAGGTAAGGGAAAGGGAGGATATATTTAGCTTACAGTTTTTCTGGTTCCTGCTCCTTGACTCCTTTTATGATGCACTTGTGCTGAATTTAAGGTTTGGCATCACTGCCTTCTCCTTGCCCCATTATGGTACTCAGCTTACTTCACTTCAGCAGAGCCCATCACACAGCTAACCTATATTTTGGTAGCTATTATTGATGCTGACAGGTAGAACCACCCCAACATTTTTAACTCTCAATCTTACAGGCCTAACATTGCTCTTCCTCTAATGCTCCCTACAATCCTGCATCTCTCCACTACCATTCATGCGTAAACTTTCCAGTAAAATACTAGATCATACCAAAGGCACATTAATAGTTGAAGGAGACTTTAATGTTGATCCTGACATGGACACCTCCGCGTACCACTAACATCTCCAAGAGAGACATCAAAAACATAAACACTCAAATTAGGTCCTTAGCCCTTCACGACACCTTGCACCCTACAACCAATGACTACATCTCATCTTCTACTCACACAACGTATACTCCCAAATCAATATATATATATATATATATATATATATATATATATATATATATATTGACAGACTCCATAGGCCTTGCACTTATCAAAAAATTTTCAATACTAACTAAAACATGATCAGATCACACCCCAGTCCTTTGTCAAATTGAATTGCCTGATAGTCCTATGATACCCTTCAAATGGAGGCTAGATGATAGCCTATTAGACCATCCACTCATACAACCAAGGTATAAAATGCATTAAATGATTATTTTCAAATCAATACCTCACCCTACACTTCATGGATAAATATATGGGAAGCACACAAATGCGTTCTACGAGGGGAACTGTTAAAACACAAAGCACATTAAGTGCAACAGAGTAGAAATAAATATGAATCCCTTCTAAAAGACCTTCAACACTTAGAACAATCTCATAAAAAAAGATCCAAAAAATGCTGACCTTAACATCCGCCTCAACCAAACTAGGAAAGAACTAAACACTTTTTTACAACAGGAACAACAGAAGAGATCCCTGAACAAAGCAGGCAAGCTTTTAGCTAGATCACTTAAATGCAAACAAATAAAATCACATATACACCATCTTAAAACCAAAACAGGCCAGGTTAAGCATGATAGCATATCTCTCACAGAAATATTCAGTTCATATTACTCATCATTATATAATATTGCAGGCGTCGGAAACACTACTGAAACGTTAGATTGTAAAAATAAAGCCATCTCTAAATAAATAATAAAAATAGAATTATCCAAACTAAATGACGAGCAATCCCAAAAGCTAGACTTACCCATCAATGTGACCGAAATAAAGGCAGCAATCAAATCTCTACCCACAGGAAAGAGTCTGGGTCCGGATGGATTCGGAACCAAATATTATAAAAAAAATTCCAATTTCCTTGCACCAAAACTTGCAAACTTATTTTACTCCCTTGACACATTGGAGGGCTTTCTTGGATCTATGCTTGAGGCCCATATAACTGTTCTACCAAAGCCGGGTAGACCCCCTAATACACCAGAAAATGTTAGACCTATATGCCTCCTAAACATAGATATAACATTGTTTGCAAGAATCTTGGCAGATAGGCTGAACCCCCTACTCTCGCAATTGATAGCATCTGACCAGGTAGGATTTATCCCAGGCAGGGAAGCAAGGGATAATACCCTAAAAATTTTACAACTAAGGACACATGCACTGCAATACCAACCAACCCATGGCCCTCATTTCGACAGATGCGAAAAGGCTTTTGACAGAATGGACTGGGATTTTTTCAAGGCCACTCTGTTCAAAATGAACATAGGTAGACATTTCATAGATAAAGTTTTTTGTCTCTACACTAATCCCACTGCCAAAGTCAAAACCAATGTTGTCCTTTATGATTCTTTCAAAATAAACAATGGCACACGACAAGGCAGTCCTCTGTCGCCCATATTATTTGCTATATCCATAGAAGTGTTGGCTAGAAAGATCAGGTCCGACTCAAACATTAAAGGTGTATCGAAAGAATACAAGCTAGCAATGTATGCAGATAACGTTCGGCTTACCTTGGCAGACTTAGAAACTTCTCTACTAGCCCTCTTAAGAAGATTTACAGACTATGGCAAAGTATCAAATTTCCATTTAAATCTATCCAAATCAGAGCTATTAAATGTAAACATCCATGCACATTGCTTAGACAAAATAAGATGTAGCTGCCCCTTACGCTTTCAACAAACGCAATTAAAATACCTAGGGATATTAATAACTAGTATTCCCCATGACCTATATATGGCTAATTTTTGTCTCAATTTAGTAAGCGACTTATCAGGCTAGAAAAAGAAACCATTATCCTGGATAGGGAGAATTCATGTTGTTAAGATGAATATCCTACCTCACATACTATATGTATTACAGACGCTACCATAACCTTACCAAAAGATTATCTCAACCATCTACAGGGCAATTTAGAAAAATATATATGGAATGGCATCAACCTAGAGTACCAAAAAGAACATTATACTTATCTAGAGAGAGAGGGGGCATGGGACTTCCAAATATATTGCGATACCGACTGGCAACACTATTTCAAAGAATAATAGACTAGAGTCACAATTCAAAAAATAAACCATGGATTCAATTAGATAGGGACATTTTACAAATAGAAAATGTGGGATGGCTAGCATGGTTATACCCAATACACAGACCAGGCAAGATTAGGGACTACCCATTGCTATCAGAGCTTTTCACACAGTGGAATGCAGTAATAAACACTAGCACACATATCACAACACGGCCCACACCATTGACCCCGATTATCAATAACCCTGACCTTTCATTCTTGCAAAGATTTAAAGCAGAGCAACCAAATCCCCTGCCGTTAATGGATTTATACTGAAGAGTATCGCCCCAGGAGGAAAGTCTCTATCACAACAGGAGATATCAAGTAAAATAGAAAACATTTAAATGTCCTGGCTCATTTATACTCAACTAACTCTTTATCTCAACACTCACAAACAAAAACACAACATATTGCGCCAACATCTTTTGAAAACCTTTGCACACTAGCACATTACCCCCGTCATACCATATCATCTTTGGACAAGATTTTCCCAGACTCCCGACGCTCTTCCTTCATATTGCCACAAATGGCCTGTAGAACAAGGCATAGATATTACCCCTAAAGATTGGTCAAATATATTCCAAACACATAAAAAAACATCAACATCAGCCAGAATTCAAGAAATCAATTATACATTTTTATCCCGTTGGTATTTAACGCCAATACGCCTACAAAAAAATATACAAGCATGTCAACAAACATTGTTGGAGAGGATGCAGTGACTCTGCAGACATGCTCCACATATGATGGAATTGTGATAGATTAGGCACTTTCTGGAAAGATATAATTATACATATCAACAAAACAGTATCAACAAATATCCCAGTTGAGCCAAGCATATTAGTATTTCACAAAATACCAAACACCAGAGATGAAGTAAAACAGTCGCTTCTATACATCATGATCAATAGTGCAAAAATCTTAATACTACAGAGATGGAAATCCACAGAGGTTCCAGACATTTCATCATGGAAACACCAAGTAGACAATCTGCTTTTGCTGAAGAGATACCACTTCCTCAAAAATGGCAAGATAGAAATACATGAATATATGACAATGAGATGGAATGCAAACAGAGATAGCTAATTACAATATTCCTCATCTCCACAATTTCGCCACTCCTCATGGATGAGCTACCCACTCATAGTTACAATTGCTGAACCAGCAACACACACCAATAGATGAAGTGTCAATGCATATGCTACACATAAAGACCACTAGAACATAATAGAAATTACTTAAACTTAATTAAGTATAAGAGATATGTAATAATTAAAATTGTTAGAAGGCATACTACAAAGTTATAAGCACTACATGTTATGTTGTCTTATATTTATAATTGTTACAACAGAATTGTAAAGTTAATCTGAATTACAAAATGTTATACAAAATGCCATGTTTAAACTGTAGCAAGCACCGAGATGGGATTTTTTTTTTCTATCCTAAACTACCGATAATGTGCATAAGTTTTTCTTTCCACTAGCCTACACTAACAATTTAGTGACTTTTGTAACAGTTCAAGAGAGGCCAATTTTGCTTATACTAGAAATACACAGAATTGAAACGAGAGAGATAAACCATGGAGGACTTTACAGATGATATTTACTGTCTTATAATGTTCAGTAAGATCTACTTTGATATGTACAACGCTAACTATTTGTTATGCATTCCTTCGCAAACTATCAGCTAGATTACGAGTTTTGCGTTATGAGTGAAAAAGCAGCGTTATGGGTTATAACGCTGCTTTTTTAACTACCGCTGCTATTACGAGTCTTGTCAAAAAAACTGTACTGCTCACTTTTTTGGCCGTAGCGCAAATTAACTTATGCAATTTGCGAAAAGTCTTTTTTTCGATGGGACTTCCATAGCGCCGATATTACAAGCTTTTTCTGGGATACTATATATATATATGTATATATTGCCTATACTGCAAGATTCGTAACGCAATCTAAAGTCAGTAGTTATGAGATTTACGCTGCAAAGCTGTAGCATAAAACTCATAACTAAAGTGTTAAAAAGTACACTAACACCCATAAACTACCTATTAACCCCTAAACCGAGGCCCTCCTGCATCGCAAACACTACAATAAAATTATTAACTCCTAATCTGCTACTCCCGACATCGCCACCACTATAATAAACATATTAACCCCTAAACCGCCGCACTCCTGCATCACAAACACTAGTTAAATATTATTAACCCCTAATCTGTCGCCCCTAACATCGCTGCCACCTATTAACCCATAATCTTCTGCTCTGGACATAGCCGCCACTATAATAAACATATTAACCCCTAAACCTAAATCTAACCCTAACACCCCCTAACTTTAATATAATTAAAATAAATCTAAATAAAACCTACTATTAATAACTAAATAATTCCTATTTAAAACTAAATACTTACCTGTAAAATAAACCCTAAGCTAGCTACAATATAACTAATAGTTACATTGTAAGTAGCTTAGATTTTATTTTTATTTCATAGGCAAGTTTGTATTTATTTTAACTAGGTAGAATAGTTGCTAAATAGTTATCAACTATTTTCTAACTACCTAGCTAAAATAAATACACATTTACTTGTAAAATAAAATCTAACCTGAGTTACACTAACACCTAACCTTACACTACACTTAAATCAATTACCTAATTTAAATACAATTACCTAAATTAAATACAATTACCTAAATTACAAACAAAAACAAACACTAAATTACACAAAATAAAAAAAGAAATGATCAGATATTTAAACTAATTACACCTAATCTTATAGCCCTATCGAAATAAAAAAGCCCCCCCCAAAAAAATAAAACAAAAACCTTGCCTAAACTAAACTACCAACAGCCCTTAAAAGGGCCTTTTGCGGGGCATTGCCCCAAAGAAATAAGCTCTTTTACCTGTAAAAAAAAAAAAAAACAACCCGCCAACAGTAAAACCCACCACCCACACAACCAACCCCTCAAATTAAATCCTAACTAAAAAAACCTAAGCTCTCCATTGCCCTGAAAAGGGCATTTGGATGGGCATTGGCCTTAAAAGGGCATGTAGCTCTTTTTCAAGTGCCCAAACCCTAACCTAAAAATAAAACCCACCCAATAAACCCTTAAAAAAACCTAACACTAACCCCCGAAGATCCACTTACAGTTTTGAAGACCGGACATCCATGCTCAACGAAGCCAGGAGAAATCTTCATCCAAGCAGCAAGAAGTTCTCAACGAAGCCAGGAGAAGTCTTCATCCAAGTGGTCCTCCAGACAGGCAGAAGTCTTCATCCAGACGGCATCTTCTATCTTCATCCATCTGGCACAGAGCGGCTCCATCTTTAAGACATCCAGCGCAGAGCATCCTCTTCAATCGACGTCTTCTTGCAGAATGAAGGTTCCTTTAAATGACATCATCCAAGATGGCGTCCCTTGAATTCCTATTAGCTGATAGAATTCTATCAGCCAATCGGAATTAAAGGTGAAAAAATCCTATTGGCTGATGCAATCAGCCAATAGGATTGAGCTTCAATACTATTGGCTGATCCAACCAGCCAATAGGATTGAGCTTGCATTCTTTTGGCTGTTCCAATCAGCCAATAGATTGCGAGCTCAATCCTATTGGCTGATTGCATGATGATTTTTTCACCTTTAATTCCGATTGGCTGATATAATTCTATCAGCCAATCGGAAATCAAGGGACGCCATCTTGGATGACATCACTTAAAGGAACCTTCATTCTTCAAGAAGACTTCGATTGAAGAGGATGCTCTGCGCCGGATGTCTTGAAGATGCAGCCGCTTCACGCCGGATGGATGAAGATAGAAGATGTCAATTGGATGAAGACTTCTGCGGGCTTGGATGAAGACATCAGCATCTTGAATGAAGACTTCTGCCGGCTTCAATGAGGACTTCTGCCGCTTCTTGAGGATGGATGTCAGGTCTTCAAAAACTGTAAGTAGATCTTCGGGGGTTAGTGTTAGGCTTTTTTAAGGGTTTATAGGGTGGGTTTTATTTTTAGATTAGGGCTTTTGTGCAGAAAAAGTGCTAAATGCCATTTTAAGGGCAATGCCCATTCAAATGCCCTTTTCAGGTCAATGGGGAGCTAAGGTTTTTAGATAGGATTTTATTTGGGGGTTGGTTGTGTGGGTGGTGGGTTTTACTGTTGGGGGGTTGATTGTATTTTTTTTTACAGGTAAAAGAGCTGATTTCTTTGGGGCAATGCCCCGCAAAAGGCCCTTTTAAGGGCTATTGGTAGTTTAGTTTAGGCTATTTTTTTTTTATTTTGATAGGGCTATTAGATCAGGTGTAATTAGTTTAACTATCTGATAATTTTTTTTTTATTTTGTGTAATTTAGTGTTTTGTTTTTTTGTAATTTAGGTAATTGTATTTAATTTAGGTAATTTATTTAATTGTAGTGTAAGGTTAGGTGTTGGTGTAAGACAGGTTAGGTTTTATTTTACAGGTAAATTTGTATTTATTTTAGCTAGGTAGTTAGTAAATAGTTAATAACTATTTACTAACTATTCTACCTAGTTAAAATAAATACAAACTTGCCTGTGAAATAAAAATAAAACCTAAGATAGATACAATGTAACTATTAGTTATATTGTAGCTAGCTTAGGGTTTATTTTACAGGTAAGTATTTAGTTTTAAATAGGAATTATTTAGGTAATGATAGTAGGTTTTATTTAGATTTATTTTAATTATATTTAAATTAGGGGGTTTTAGGGTTAGGGTTAGATTTAGGTTTAGGGGTTAATAAATTTAGTATAGTGGCGGCGACGTTGGGGGCGGCAGATTAGGGGTTAATAAATGTAGATAGGTGGCGGCGATGTTAGGGGCGGCAGATTAGGGGTTAATAATATTTAACTAGTGTTTGCTATGCGGGAGTACGGTGGTTTAGGAGTTAATATGTTTATTATAGTGGCGGCGACGTTGGGGGTGGCAGATTAGGGGTTAATAAGTGTAGGTAGGTTGCGGCAACATTGGGGGAGGGAGATTAGGGGTTAATAAATATAATGTAGGTGTCGGCGATGTTGGGGGCAGCAGATTAGGGGTTAATAAGTATAATGTAGGTGTTGGCGATGTCGGGGGCAGCAGATTAGGGGTTAATAAATATAATGTAGGTAGGTGTCTGCGATGTTTGGGGCAGCAGATTAGGGGTTAATAAGTATAATGTAGGTGTTGGCGATGTCGGGGGCAGCAGATTAGGGGTTAATAAATATAATGTAGGTGTTGACGATGTCGGGGTTTCAGATTAGGGGTTAATAAGTGTAAGATTAGGGGTGTTTAGACTCAGGGTTCATGTTAGGTTGTTAGGTGTAAACATAAATTTTGTTTCCCCATAGGAATCAATGGTACTGCATTACGGAGCTTTACGCTGCTTTTTTGCAGGTGTTAGACTTTTTTTCTTTTTTTTGCTTTCAGCAGCGCTGGTATTGGAGTGCGGTATGGAGCTCAATTTTGCTCTACGCTCACTTCTTGCCTGATAACGCCGGGTTTTTATAAACCTGTAATACCAGCACTGTAGGGAAGTGAGCAGTGACAATAACGTGCAAGTTAGCGCCGCACCCCTCATAACGCAAAACTTGTAATCTAGCTGTATGTAAATTTTGAATATACCTTAAAAAGGCATTTACAGGGAAAAACAAACAAACAAACAAAAACAATATAGCTACTTTTAAATAAAAAAAATGTGAAATTAAAAAAAAAAAGCTTGAACTATAAATAAACCTAAATATAACTATTTAAAAAAATAAAATAAACAAAAAATAAAAAAACTAAGTTACAAAAATAAAGGGATAGGAAAGTCAAAATTAAACTTACATGATTCAGATAGAGCATGTCATTTTAAGACACTTTTATATTTGCTTCTATTTTCAAATGTGCTTTGTTCTCTTGGTATCTCTTATTAAAAAAGAATATGCACATATCTTACACTAGTGGGAGCTAGTTACTTATTGGTAAGAAAGAATAGCAGGCTCTACATATTGGTGCTTGTGCACATTTGTCTCTTGTGATTGGCTAACTAGATGTGTTCAGCTAGCTGCCAGTAGGACAATGCTGTTCCTTCAGCAAAGGATAACATGATAATAAAGCAAATTTGATAATAGAAGTAAATTGGAAAGTTGTTTAAAATTGTATGTTCTAACCAAATCATGAAAGAAAATTTTGGGGTTTCCTGTCCCTTTAAAAAATCCTAACATGGGGGGTGGTGCCTAACTGAGCTCTGTGATAGTTGTGTAGTCTTGGAGCTCAGGGTTCTTAACACGAGAAAAGGTGGAAAATAGCTTATAATAGATACAGCCACAGAGTGAACCTCGCATCTGAAGCTATCCACTAGCGAGTGGTTGCATCCGTACCTCACTTTTGGGAGTTTTAAAACCTCCTGCAGCGTCTGTTTGATACCGCAATAAAACGGCCTACACCCGCATAACAGCTGAGGATGTGATACAAGTAAGGTCCTTTGGAAGCGCTGGGTAAAACCCCGGTGGAGTAACTTGTGATGCTTGGAAGTGAAGAGAAGCTGAGGTGAGCGTCTGAGCGAGCTGTATTTGCCGACGATGTCGCTCTCCTGTTTTATAGGCCTGTAAGGCATAGGAAACTGTGTGACGCAGCAGAAATTAAACTGCACACCTTCATAAGAGAATCATCTAAGAAATTCTCACACAAGGCTTACAAACTGAGCTATGATCTGGAGTTGCAGGTAGAAGCATGATGTAAGGGCTACTCTGATCGTAGATTCATTTTATAAAAATATGACAAGGAGATGTTAAAAGCCTTACTTAGCCTAGCCCAGATATATACACACTCATTTACAGCGCACTTAGTCACAGACTTGAAAATACAGGTTGATCTTCATGGTCACTTATTGCTAGTTTGAAAGAACCAGAAAGAGGCCAAGCAAGGGAAAAAATAAAGGAGCTACCTCCAACATATATAGAAGTTTTTTTAGAAAGATTGCTACCTAAAACCTTTTGGATGAAGAGCCTCAACTGAAGGGTTTATACAAACAATAACAAGAAGGCTCTGTTATATCTCCCTTATTAGTGTATGTATACACCTATAACTACTGAAAGTGTTAATAGTCAGATTTCCAGAAATGTCTTCTAAAAAGCTCACTAGGCCTGAGAAGGGAACAAAAATAACGGCACGGGATTCCTATCTGAAGACACCTAGAGAAAGCAAACAACTAGAAAGACAAGACCCAAGTGCAGGAGATCCCGGAAATATAGGTCCTAAACTTAGAAGTTCCAGAGTTACAAGACGACAATGCCTCTCCACAGCAAACTTCATCTGCTGACCTGCAACTGCCTTTGCGCAAACCCAACTGGTCCAAAATCACCAGGAAGAAATTCAAAACCTGAAAGGGGACTCTAATCCTCAATGTGAGTGTGGTATTTTCATGAAAGCAAGCACCTTTGTGTCTTGCTTTTTTCATAAATTTAAGTTTTTAGCGATAGTTATGAATTGTGCTATTTAATATTTGCTAACTATCCACCAATATTGGAGATGAATACATATATGGTACTTTACCCTCCTTACATAACTAACATGTGTAAACGTTTAAATATGATGTTAGTTTTGAATGTTCAGTTACTATTTTTGTTATCTATTATGTTTTTCATTCTCTTATTTCATCATTGTGAGATAAGTGTATGTCCTCCCAATCCTCCATCTCAAAAAATACATTATATTCAGAAACAATACAAAGCAAGAGGGGAGTTGGAGAAGTCTTTACTATTAACTACGGGTTGTCACTTACACAAATGTCAGGTACTAGAGTACATAGAGGTGGTATATATTTCATATTCCAATTGGGTACTTAATTGTCTATGGCTCTTTACACTATAAAGTTACTCTCACATAATGTGAGAGGTTTAAATTCGGATCTCAAATGACGCACAGCAATGACCCAGTATAGAAAGCTTAATGCCAATATTGTATACTTACAGGAGACGCATTTTGTTAAATACCAAATACCAAAATATTGGAGTAGGGACTACAAACAACACTATCATTCTACGCTAGACTCCAAAAAGAGAGGGGTCTCCATACTAGTTCATTCATCTCTACACTTTATACATACTAAGACTATCTCAGATAAAGATGGAAGATACTTGATAGTTCAGGGACAAATACAGGGAGTGCACGTACTGCTGTGCAATATATATGCTCCAAATGAGAAGCAAGACATTTTCCTACAACATGTTTCCCACCTGCTTACCAACTGATCACAGATGAGGATAATATTGGAGGGGGATTTTAATGTAGATCTCTAGTCCTTACTATATGTCCCTAATCAAAAACTCACCAAGAAACAGACTAGACTAAAGACCACAGCACAAAATATAGTAGATACCTTATCCCCTCACAACTTTTTAGATACTTGGAAACATTTATATGGGACCACAACTGACACAACTTACTTTTCTGCCACACAGCAGTTATTCAAAATTGGATTATATTTTTATCAGCCAAATTCTTAGACCTATTCTCCTATTGGCTAATATACAGGCATGTTCATGGTCTGATCATTCTGTTGCTCAGATACATTTGAGGGGTTTGAAAGATCCTAAAAGGACACAGATGTGGACATTTGATCCATCTAGTCTAAGAGACCCAGCATCCAAACAAAACATATTCCGTGCAATGGGAGATTATTGGAAAATTAATTTTGGCACCACTATTAACCCAACTTCAGTGTGGGTGGCACATAAATCAGTGATTCAGGGATTGCTAATTAAGGAAAAGTCTAATTATAAAAAGAAATACAATGCCCTTTCATCCCAATTACTGCTTGAGATTGAAACTCTTGAAAGCGAACATAAAAGAAAACAATCTAAGTCCATCCTACATAAACTCCAACAAAAAAGACAACAGTTAAATTCCATTCTAAACAAACATTATATTAAATTGGCACAGAGACTAAAGACTAATTATTTTTTATTTGCAAATAAACCGGACAGGTACCTGGCCAAAAAAATTAGAGATAGTTACCAAGCAATGTCCATCCCAACTCTCCACCACTCAGATGGCTCTTTGACTTCCCATCCTCAGGAAATAGTTGACACTTTTGCCGAATATTATGGTAAACTGTACAATGGTGGAAAAGTGACACATAATGACACTACATGGACATTATTGCAGTCATTCCTAGATAAAGCTAACTTACCACAGATAACTAGAGACCACCTGGAAAGGTTTAAATGCAGCCATTACTAATAATGAGGTCCTACAGGCCATCAAAGACCTTAAGCCAGGAAAAGCTCCGGGACCTGATGGTCTACCAGGAGAATACTATAAGTTTTTTTCCTCATCCTTAGTGCCTCATCTAGTGCAATTTGCTAATCACATCTTAGAAGGACGGACACTACCTAAAGATTTAATACAAGCCAAAATAGTTGTCATACCAAAATCAGGGAATAACCCTAAACATTGCCCTAGTTATAGACCAATATCCCTTATTAACCAGGATATAAAAATAGTGAACAAGATTCTGGCGAACAGACTCAAACAAATATTACCCGTGATTATACACCCAGATCAGGTAGGATTTATTAAAGACAGGAAAGCCCCAGACAATGTCAGGAGAATGGTTACGGTTATAGATTATATTAAAGACTGCAAAGTGCCTTCTCTGCTCCTGTCATTGGATGCAGAGAAGGCATTTGATAGAGTAGACTGGAATTTCAATGCAATGCAAATTTTAAATGGTACTAGGCAAGGTTGTCCATTATCCCCGCTTCTTTTTGCAATTTGTATTGAACCTCTAGCTGCAACTATTCATAATTCACAAGACATTACAGGGCTGGAAATAGGACAAGAATCTTATAAAATTACCCTGTTCAAGGATGACGTGCTCTTAACACTTACAAAACCACTATTTTCTTTACCTAACGTATACAAAATTTTACAGAATTTTTCCACCATTTCAGGCTACAAAAGTAACTCTGATAAATGCGAGGCTCTCCCCATAGATATTCCGTGTAATACCATTAAGCTCTTAGACATAAACTTTGATTTTAGATGGGCGAAAGAAAATATTCCATATTTGGGTATCAGACTAACATTCCATTCTACTCATCTATATCAGGCAAACTATATCCCACTATTTAAGACAATCAAAAAAGTTTTACTTAATTGGCAGAGACATCACTTTTCTTGGTATGGTACGTTTACTGCTATTAAAATGAATGTCCTCCTCAGGATCTTATATCTATTTCAGGTATTACCGGTCAAGGTGCCTAAACAAGACCTAATATCACTGCAGTCAGCTATTCATGGCTTTCTTAGAGGAAACAAACATGCCCGAATCCCATTTCAAGTCCTTACTAGACACAGACAACTGGGGGGGTAGGGGTCCCAAATCTGCTGGACTATTATCACGCTTCGAGACTGGCCCAAACAGTACTGATGGGCACAAGGAGTGGTATGGAGGTCTGGCCCAAGCTGGAGGCAGCATTGGGGGGCTTGGGATCCCCGGAAGAAGTTCTTTGGGAGGGGAGGTGTCTTGGAAACACCACAAAATACTGCCCTCAAACTACTAAAACTATGTTAAAGTTATGGAATAAAGTAACTGGGACTAAGAAGCTTTGGCCGGTAGCTCTTTAAATATAGCCTCTGAGAAAGCCGTGCTAACGGCGAAATGCGTATCAGGTGTGGTCTGTGCGTGTGAGATCGGAATATTATGAATTTATGGGATAACATATTGATCTTTTACTGTTAGGCTTTGGCCGCTTGATTATTGGATACTATACCACTCAGTTCAGCTCGGACCTCTCTGTGCTAGTATTGCATAGGATAGTATAATTGTTGTTGGGGTCAATCCCCTTTTTGCAGACAGCTTCATTGCAATCCGTGCACTTTTGTTAGTTCTGAGCTGGACTATGTGTAAATGACTTATCCCCATCTATAATTGACATTTCGAGTCTCACACAAACAGTACATTTCTTATTTTACTCTAAGTTTTAAATGTTTGTCTAATCATATTCTATGTGGTACATATCACCATTTTATTAATATATAAGTAAAAGTTATGTTTTAATATACATCCAGTGTCTGGTATTACAGAAATTACTTTTCTTTCATTATGTTTATTCTCTGAGTGCTGAGGTACTGTCAACTTTTCTTTTTTGTTTGTTCATTCCTCTTAAAATATACCAGTAAAGTACTTAATACCTAAGGAACATAAAACACTTGTTGATAAATGGGAGAACAAGGGACTTTACAGGGTTGCAGACTTTTTAAATAATATTGTACCCCTCACATATACAAATACAGCAAAATGTGATCCACTCCCCCTACACTGGTTACTCTACTTACAGATTATATCCGCCATACGTATATATATACCGAACACTACTCACAAATTGACCTCCACTTTAGAGAGATTCTGTATATCTCCCAGTAGACCAAAACATGCTATCTCTTCTTTATACTTGGATATCCAATCTAGAAGCAATCATTCCAAGTCTGCAATCATAATCTGCTAAGAAAGCTATCTTGCTAAAGATCTATCTATAGAGGAGTGGAACTCCATCTTTAATCAATCAAATAGGGGTCTCTTGAGTGCTGATTTAAGAGAAAACACATGCAAATCATTTTCAGATGGTACTTAACCCCAGCACAATCAGCACACACTATTAAAGGGAGTTCCCACAACTGTTATCGAGGTTGTGCCATTAAAGGCACCTATATCCATATGTGGTGGGAGTGCCAAGAGGTCAAGGATATTTGGATGAGAGTTTCGGCACTCTTGAGCACACTTTTAGATGAACAAATTACGGTCTCAGCCTCACAAGCTTTACTAAACGAAAGAAAAACTAAATTTAACTTGCACATCAATGCCTTTTTTAGAATATTTTTTACGGTAACAAGAACATGTATAGCTAGGCATTGGAAGATGGGAGTGCCAGATTGGTCCAAAATTATGACTAAAATAAAGATTATTTACTCTATGTATGAGACAGCAGCTCACTTGCAGGACTCAGTGGAGCTCTTTAATAAAGTTTGGTTCTATTGGATGTTGAGGGAACAAACTATTGATAGGAGAGAGGAGACTCGGGGAGGGAACCAGAGGGATAATGACCTGGAGTGATAGGGATTTGAATAGTTAAATACCGGTTTCCTTTACTCACTGCTGGGTATCTGTCATGGATTTCTACCAGACTTTTTCTCACTGCTGACAAACAGGACAACCTTAATGGAAATGGCAGATTCTCACAATGACACATGTTAATATTGTTATGTTTATGGAATTGTTATTCATAAAATTTGAGACATATCTTGGATCCTGTAATGTATGTGTTGTACTTCTCACCTTGTATAGAAGAGATACTCAAAATGTGCCTTGAGATATTGCATAACATATGTACGCTCTTTCTGTTTTGTACTGTTTAATTGATTGATATGTGCTCAATAAAAAACTATTTCAAATAAAACATCTTAACACTCTTATTTTGGGGTGGCTTTTTTGTTTTTATAGGGGTATACAATTAGGTTTAGTTTTTATTATTTTGGATAATTTAGTTTATTATTTTTTGTAATCTTAGATTTTTTTAAATTGTTCGTAATGTTAGTGTTTTTTTTTTGGAAAGTTAGATTTTGTTTTATTTTTTCGTAGTGTTCGAATTGTTTAAATTTGGAACAGGTGTTTTTTTTTTGTTTGTTTTTTTTAATAGCTGAATTAGGTTTATTTATAGTTTAAGCTTATTTTTTTTTTATTTCACAGGTAAGTTTTTTTTAAATTTAAAGTAAGCTATATTGTAAGTTTAATTTAAAGTTAGGGAGTGTTAGGTTTAGGGGTTAATAGTTTAATTTAGTGTGTTGCAATGTGGGGGCCGGCGATATAGGGGTTAATAGGTTTAGTTTATTATTTGTGATGTGGGGGGTCAGCAGATAAGGGGTTTATAGGCTTATTTAGGTGTTAGCGATGCCGGTGTGCGACAGATAAGGGTTAATAAATAGTGTCGACGATGTCTCAGCGGCGGATTAGGGGTATATAGACTAGGGGTGTATGTTAGGATTTTTTTTAACATAACCTTCTTGGCCCCATAGACATCAATGGGGATTGCGTTATCGCCATTCCACGATTGCAGGTTTTTTTCTAACACTTTCTCTATTGATGTCTATGGGGGTAAACATGCACGAGCACGTCAAGTCAGGCCTTGGCTTTTGTGCGGTATGAAGCTTATGTCACTATATAACACAACAAAATAATGTATTTTTGTAACATGTAATGGCAGCGCTATGGAAGTGCGATACCACTAAATATTTAGCTTTATTTACTCACCGGGTTAAGCGCATAACTTGTAATTTTATTAATTCTATTATATTATACATTTTAGCATATGGATTGTTAAAACCAACTGTGTTTTCGCTCTTTTTAAAGACCACTAAACACAAATTGTAAATTACATTATTTTGAACCGTCATATCTGAGAATAATTTTGCAATGAAAACTGCAGCTTTATTTTGACAAATGAGTATATTGTTTTATGTTTATTTTTTCACTGATTTCCCTGTCCCCTGAACAAAAGAATCCTTGCTAACCAAACACAAACTAATATTCAGATATAGCACAAACTCTGCACATGTGCAGTTGAGAGAGACTGGGGAAGCCTGCCTTTATCTCTTCCCTTAAAGGGATACTAAACCCAATGTTTTCTTTAATAATTCAGATAGAGCATGCAAATTTAAGCAACTTTCTAATTTACTCCTATTATCAATTTTTCTTTGTTATCTTGCTATATTTATTTAAAAAGCAGGAATGTAAAGCTTAGGAGCTGGCCCATTTTTGGTTCAGAACATGGGTTATGCTTTCTTATTGGTGGCTAAATGTATCCACCAATAAGCAAGTGCTATGCAGGGTGCTTAACCTACAATATGTCGGCTCCTAAGCTTTACATCCCTGCTCTTTAAATAAAGATAGCTATTGAACAAAGAAAAATTTGGGTTTAGTATACCTTTAAGGTGATTTAGCACTGAGTCAACTTAGTTACTATTGCAAAGAATTCATTTTCCATCATGATTGTTGTTGCAAAACTGATAATCCACCCTTTATAAATATTTGACTGCTGAGAATCTTAGGGGGGAGGGTAAAGTAAACAAATGCTTGCATAAATTACCTAAAAGTATTAACCTAAACCTTCCTTGGGAAAAAGTAAAACAAGCACACATTTTATATGTATTTTACAACAAAATGCAGCAAAATAAATAATGAATGCATAATGCATTAATGTTGCACTTGCAACTGAAGCTGGCCACCATGGGCCATTCACTTCCCATATTAATTGATTTTGTTTTGTCTGTTTTATATAACTGTATTTTTTTCCATGAATTTGTGTTAATGTGTACCTCTACTTATGTACCCATTACTATAGGATTCAAAAGCACTTTACAGATAATGCTTTACCTCTTGATTTATAGGACTATATAAAGAAAATTGTTGAAAAACTCTCAGTCCTTTGGAAAAGGATTCTTTTTTTTTTGTAGTTTATGGCATTTAGAGAGTTTTACATTTTTATTTTTGAGGACACTAATACCTAAACGGTATGAGAAATCTCATATTGTTTTATTACTGCTTATTTAGAATTAAACTAAAATGTCATAATATCAGCACAACTATTACTTTGCTACATGTAATAAAACCATCAGCAAATCTAGCCTAATATGACCAGACTGACTCATTCAAAGTTATACTGCAATTATGTATTCTGTGGGAGAATATGTGGGAATAATTATAATGTTAAAAAATGTAGAGTCAATGTATGATTTTTTTTTATCATACACAAATCACAGTTAGTCTTGGCAATGTGCCTATGTAATGAGGTCATAGTGGCAAAAAAATGATAGATATAGGAAAATTCTCAGGCTCATAGATTACTTTTAGCCATTTTATAAATTGGGTATTACTGCAGCTTAAGTTCAAATTGGTGTTTCATTATAAGACAGAGTTTCTAGATGATGAATTTGAATTTTCTTGTCAGATTGGATGACACTTTAGAGGCTGTTAAGGTGTTTTGTTACAGCTATCACTAAACCTACTAAACACGTTTTACTAAACTTTGGAACAGAAACAAGCTAGTGTCTTTGAAAAAGTATATACATTAAAAGGGAAGTTTCACATTTAGAATAACCTGATTTTGTCGTTATGGTAAAACAAAAATAGAAACAGCGCTAACAAAACATGGATTATAATAACAAAAGATAAGTATTAATTGATGTAGGCTCAATTAGGCTGAAAGCTACAAATAGTATAACATTATTTTAATACTGCTACTATGTATCTACAACAGCACACATACTTCAAATATACTAGTTCACTGGCACATCTCCTAAATTAAAGTAAAGTCAATGCACATTAAACAAAGTCACAATATAAAAAGTATCCAAGATACAACGTGATTAATGTGCAAGAGTACAAATAATGCACTAGGCAGATATTATTATTCAAATTTGGAGGATGAGTGGGGTGATTCGTATACGGTTTTACCTTAGATCCACAGCCCTGTTTGGGTTTAATGGTGGTTAGTTACTTTTGTGTTCTGTCTTCTCCTTTCAGATCCCCTTCAGAATGCAGTCGCGTCTTGGGTGTAGCATACACTTACCACTGTCTCCTGTGTGTCCAGGTATACCTTATTTGGCAGTGGTTAGGCCAGGATGTGTTCGGTCTGCGCTGGCCGTAGTGTGGTTCACTTGACTTGTACAGACGTCACGTTGGGACACAGTACAGTTTTCCAATGCAAAGTGTCAAATTGTATCCACTTTAAGCAAAAACTGGGAAGATTGTTGGCTTGTGCAACTCTGGTGCACTTGCAGACTTCTGGGTCTCACAATGATCTTTGCTCCAATCCTCAGTAGGCATGCAGCAAAACCTCCATCTGTTCACGAATGGAACTCTTCAGGGAAGGTTAAGATAAAAGGACAAATCATATCATATGCAACATTAGTGACAATAGTCCTGGTCTACGCATTTTGCCCTTGGGCTTTATCAATAACCTGATTTTGTGGTTACGGTCAAAAGGGAGACTGTTCTGCCAGATGTTCTTGGAGGCATCAAAGCTGGATTTGAACTGTGGAGTCCTGCATTGTCTAGCTACTATTAACTGTGCTATCTGATCACCAAAATGTCCTGAGGATTAGCTTGTATTTAGGACTTTGACTGCATACCTGCTGGCAAGAGTGCACTTACAGTACTTCAGTAATTACCCTGATTAATTAAAACATAAAAAAACTTTGGTTCAATGCATAAAGGTGAATACTTGAGGTTATTTTAATAACTCTAATTCTCAATTAAGACAAGGGCAATGTGTAAGTTCTCACTCAGACACCAAAACTGGAAAATTCACAGACTTATTTACTTGCTTCGAAGGGAATTTGCCAGAGGTAGATGTTTAGTTTGTTAGTTTATACAAAGACAACCAGAGAATTGAAGTGAAAAGTCATGATAACACACTGAGGACATTATACAGTATGAACAACATTAGAGAAATACAAGAGTCTCAAGCAATATCAGAGAAATCATATAAAATTCTTAGGATTTACAATTGCAATTTTTCCAATGTGCTGGCAATAACCAGATGCATCATGCACTGTACAGCAAGCACTGCCTCAAACCAATGAGCATGGGCAGAGTAAATGCGCATGCATACAACCTACAGCCACATCTGCAGCATGATGCATGCATACTTCAATGTACCAAGGGTTTGGAAAGGGGTCAATAAAGAAACATAAATTCTTCTTTGCAAAGCTTTGAGGCTGATGTTAAAAATAATTATTTAGCAGAGGCGTAACTAGAAACCACAGGGCCCAGGTGCAAGAATCTAAGAAAGGCACCCCCACCCCCCCAAAAAAGTGAATTCAATACTTTTTTTTTTAACATTTAACAAAGAAAAAAATGTGAATCAGATTACATGTCTGCAAAAGGAGGTACCCTGTGCCCACAGTCTGTGAGATGGTCTGACCCTCTATTACTGTATAAAGTGACACTGTTTAACCCACCAGTACTGTATATAGAGAGTCAGTGACACAGTCTGTAATCTGCCGGTGAGATGGCTGGCCTGACCCTACCTGCCCCAGTACTTTATAAAGTGACCACAGTAGTCTGTGACATAGTCCAGCCCCCCATACTGTATATAGTGGTACTGTATAGACTGACACTGTTTAGCTCCTCCCCCTATGCTGTAGTAACAAGGTCTGTAATTTGCTGGTTCTACAAACATACACACACACACATACATGCATAAATACACACACAGTCACATACATACATGCACACATACACACACACACACACATAAACACCAATGGGTAACAGAAAGACTAACCCCTGTAGTCAGAGACACTAGAGAAGCATCATGTCACACTCACATGATATCAGTGCAGGCAGTGACAGGTCAACGTTTTTTATTATTATATATTTTTTTTAAGCTGGGCCCCCACCCTTGGGGGCCCAGTCACAATTGCGACCTCTGCACCCCCTTTAGTTTTTCCCCTGTTATTTAGCAGGAAGATGTTAACGTATAAAGTTATGTGATTGCATAATCATAAACTATTATGAATATAAACATTCACAAGGTCAAGGAAAATTACCTGAATTTTTCTTCTTAAATGGATTAGGTTAAAGAATATTTCACCCACGCTAAACTTAGAGGGTTGTGGGAAAAATCCCAACATATGTACTGTAGATAAATTTCAGTGTTGCGTCTGATTATATATATATTTATTTATTTATTTATTTATATATATATATATATATATATATATATATATATATATATAAATGAAATCCAAAGTAGGCGCACAACTGCATACAGCAAATAACACTCCCGTAGTAAAATAATCAAAGTTTATTGGGCAAAAAATTAAAAGCACAGAGGGCTCAAAAGCCATGGAACACATCAAATAAAATCATCTGGTGAGTGTCAGAATACTCTGCAGACGCGTTTCGTGAGCATTCTCACTTGTTCACTGCATAACAGGTATTCTGACACACCTCCATTTATCAGGAGAATTTAAAGAGCATGCATACATTTTACTTATTACACCAGAAGACGGCTTACAAGAGTTACACAATTGTGTTACAACTATATAATACTTACAATATATCCTAATAGAGGAACAGGAGTTTAAACAGTTAATTTGGCAACTTTTTTTAGCCATCATTTAATATATACAAAGACTCATAGAAAATCAATCCATTGGTAAGTTTATACATAGATAACTACTAATAAAATAAAGAATCAAATCTTACTCTTGAGATATATTGTATACATGTGAATTAAGCATATTTTATATCATTAAAGTTTACAAAACTCATGTTCAGAGTAAAACAAATAAGATCCAAGAAAGACTAAGTGGAACATAAAATTAAGGTAATCTATATTCCATATTTGTTATAAGTTAATATATCATATAAGTTAATATGTTATTCTCTATTGTTATGTTTGCCAATACAAATGTTAACCTCTTAAGGACATATGACGGAATTTTTCCGTCATAAAACAATTGAGCAAACTGAAAGCTGTGTCCTTAAAGGGTTAATTCACAAATATGAATATTTGTTAAGTCCTGTGAATAAAGGGAACTTAATGCCTCTGTCTGTTGGAGTACCTCAAGGATCTGTTCTTGATCCTCTACTCTTCTCCATTTATACTTCTTCTCTGGGTAAACTTATCAACAGTTATGGCTTCAAATAGCACCTCTATGCTGATGACACCCTCTCACTCCCTCTGTTCTTTCTCATGTCAGCAACTGCTTATCAGGTATTTCTTCCTGGATGGCCTCTCACCACCTAAAGATTAACATGTCCAAGACTGAGCTCCTTCTTATTCCCCCCTCAAGCTCTACGCTGATCTGTGACTTCTCTATCCCTGTTGACGGCATCACCATTTCCCCATCGCCCCATGTCCGCTGCCTCTGAGTTACACTTGACTCAAATCTATCCTTCACCCCCCATATCCAATCGCTTTCTACATCCTTCCGCAACTATCTACGCAACATTTCCAAGATTCAACCTTTTCTGTGCGCTAACACCACAAAGCAAATAATCCACTCCCTTGTTATTTCCCGACTTGACTACTGCAACAACCTACTTACTCTCCTTCCTCTTTCCCGCCTCTCCCCTCTTCAATCCATCCTAAATGCCTCTGCCAGGCTGATCCACCTTTCCCGTCACTCTGTATCTGCTGCACCTCTCTGCGAGTCCCTTCATTGGCTCCCCATACACAGCAGAATTAAATTCAAAATTCTCACGCTTGCATACAAAGCGCTCACCAACTCCGCTCCCCTCTACCTATCCTCTCTAATCAACAAGTATACTCCAGCCTGCCCACTAAGATCCAACAATGACCTGCTCCTTGCTTCTGCGACTATCACCTCCTCTCATGCTTGACTGCAGGACTTCTGTCGTGCTGCACCTACCCTCTGGAACACTCTCCCTCGTGCTGTCAGGCTTTGCCCAAATCTTTCTTCCTTTAATTGCTCTCTGAAGCCTACCACCCAACTCAATAATATTCCTTTTACCTAACAACATTTCCCTCTAACTCTGCATTAACATCTTTCTCAATCTTGCAGTCCTCACCTCCTGTTTCTCAACCTCCTACCCTTCTAGATTGTAAGTTCCCACGGGAATAGGGCCCTCGATTCCTCCTGTATGTGTTTGTAAATTCTGTCCTGTCTCTTAGTCTTAGAAGTTTTATACTATTGTTTTATTTAAATGATCTGTATCCATGGACAGCGCTGCGGAATATGATGGCGCTTCACATATAAAGTATAATAAAATAATAGAGGAAACATGACATAAGAGACACATAGTTCTATTAGGTTAGGTAGTATATGTATGATACAGACCTATTACACACTTTTTAGAAAATACACCTAATTATAGATTGACGTTAAGTCAAAATATAGGCAAACAGACACCTTATTAGGGATGGTCCATACGTTAAGATATAGGCTAAAAGACACGTCAATATGTGACACAGTTAAGTGAAGAGATCTAAGTCCCTTTTCATGTTCAGTCCCTGAGGACTGCTGGTTTTCAGTAAGAAAATCCAGAAAACCTCTTGTTTATTTAATTTTTCTTCTCTGTTGCCTCCACGTCTCCAGATGGGAACATGTCCAATCCCTTGTAGAGACAAACCAGACATGTCTGAATCATTAATTTTTTTTAAATGTCTTGAAAACGGAGGTTCAGTTTTGTCATTGTCAAGTGAACGCAGGTGTTCAAGAAATCTGTCTTTGATAAGTCGCTTAGTTTTACCTACATACTGTATTTTACACCATAGGCATGTTAACAAGTATACTACTAGTGATGTCGCGAACCTAAAAATTTCGGTTCGCGAACGGCGGACTCGAACTTCCGGTATTGTTCGTGAACCGCCATTAACTTCAATAGGCAGGCGAACTTTAAAACCTACAAGGACTCTTTCTGGCCACAATAGTGATGGAAAAGTTGTTTCAAGGGTACTAACACCTGGACTGTGGCATGCTGGAGGGGGATCCATGGCAAAACTCCCATGGAAAATTACATAGTTTATGCAGAGTCTGCTTTTAACCCATAAAGGGCCTAAATCAACTAACATTCCCAAATTGTTTAATTTCAAAGTGTAAATAGTTGGCAAGATGGCCTGGCACACAGGCTGGCAGGCAGGAGGTAAATGCAATTCAAGGACACTAGGAGACTGATTACTGACAGTCAAAACAGTGATGATTGACCATTTTTGCAATACTGTTAAAAGAAATATGATTGCTGGCAATAATTGGCTAGGTGAGCCTGGCACACAGGCTGCAAGGCAGGAGAAAAGTGCAATTCAATGGCACAAGCAAACTGAGTATTCAGAACAACTCTTACCAAAATTTTAAATTTTTAATTATTAAGAATACTGTGACAACAAATATGATTGGTGTAAATATTTTGAAAGTCGGCCAGGCGCACAGGCTGGCAGGCAGGAGAAAAGTGCAATTCAATGGCACAAGCAAACTGAGGATTAAGAAAAATCAAAATAATTTATGTTTAATTAGTAACAATACTGTGACAACAATTATGATTGGTGTAAATAGTTTGCAAGACGGCCTGGCACACAGGCTGGCAGCCAGGATGTAAATGCAATTCAAGGACACTAGGAGACTGAGTACTGATAGTCAAAACAGTGATGATTGACAATTTTTGCAATACTGTTCAAAGAAATATGATTGCTGGGAATAATTGGCTAGGTGGGCCTTGCACACAGGCTGCAAGGCAGGAGGAAAGTGCAATTCAATGGCACGAGCAAACTGAGAATTCAGATAAACAATTACCAAAAATTTTAATTCTGAAGAATACTGTGACAACAAGTATGATTGGTGTAAATATTTTGAAAGTCGGCCTGGCACACAGACTGGCAGGCAGGAGGAAAATGCAATTCAAGGGCACTAGGAGACTGAATATTTGCAGTCCAAAAAATTATAATTTTTAATTTTTTATATACTGTTACAAGAATTATGATTGGTGCCACTAATTGGCTAGTTGGGCCTGGCACACAGGCTGGCAGATATGAGTCGTGGATGGTAGGTAGGGCAGCAATTTAACACAGTATGCTGTGTAAGTGACAAAAACACAGGCCTGATAGAAAATTAAGTTAGATTACACTAGCAAAATATTTTAAAATTTTAGATTTTAATATTAAAATAATGTTAAGAAGTGCAATGCACATATGAGTGGTCGCACTGGCTGGCTGCTACGTAGGGCAGCAATTAACAACAGTATGCTGTGTAAGTCAGATAGACAGTTAGACACAGGCCTGATAGAAAATAAAAATACATTACACTAGCATAATGATTTAAATACTTTTTTTTGGCAATTTAAAGAAAAAGGTTAAGCACATACATATGAGTCGTGGCTGATAGCCTTGGAAGGGCAGCTATTAAAAACAGTAGGATCTGTAAGTCAGATAAACACACACGCCTGATAGAAAATACTATTAGATTATACTAGAAAAATGATTGAAATTATTTTTATGGGGGGGGAAATTAAAAAAAGGTTAAACACATATGAGTCGTGGCTCATAGACTAGGGAGGGCAGCAAGTAAACACAGTAGGCTCTGTATGTCAGCAAAACACACAGGCCTGATAGGAAATTATATTAGATTACACTATCAAAAAAATTTAAACTTTTTTTTTTTAGTTAAATTAAGGTGAAGAAGATATGACTGGTGGCTGCCTAGCACAGACCAATTAACCAAAAGACTGAAAAAAAATGAGGTATATTAATGCTGTTGAGCCTGACAGACACAGGCCTGATAGAAAATGTAATTAGATTAAACTAGCAAAATATTTTTTTTAATTTTTTTTTAAATTTAAAATAATGTTATAAACGGATATTAACACTGGTGGCTGGCACAGAGCAATGAACCAGAGTATATGCTGTGTGACACAGGCCTGATAGAAAATGAAAAAAAATTACACTAGCAAAATAATAAAAAAATTTCGTTAGTTAAATTTAAACTAATGTTGTTAGGGAGATATCAGTGGTGGCAGTAATCACAGCATATGCTGTGAGCCTTAAACACACAGGCTGAAAGCCAGGCAAATGCTATTAAAAAAAAAAAAAAAAAAAAGGCACAAAATATAGCCCTAAAAAGGGCTTTTTGGGGTGCTGTCCTTGCAGCAGAGATGAGTGGAGTCCTTCTGGACTGTAGTGGACACTAAATACACTAGCCTAGCTATGTTTTTCCTATTAATGTCAGGAGCAAAAACACAACACGTCCTCTCATTAAGAAAGCAAGGTCGTTAGGAGTCTAAAATGGCAGATTCCGAGTAGCTGGGAGGGTCTGTGAGAGAGTGTCTGATGTTGATTGGCTCTAATCTGTCAGACGGCTGTGACATACAGGGTCAAAGTTTCCTCAATGATGACACATAGGGGCGGATCGAACATCGCCATGTGTTCGCCCGCAGACGCAAACGCGAACAAACTATGTTCGCTGGGAACCGTTCGCGGGCGAACAGTTCGGGACATCACTATATACTACATGTGTGGTATTACAATTGATATAATAATTGATGTTATGTTCTTTTTGGGTGGTACTTGATGAAAAAGTACTGCCCTCAGAAATGTGTTCACATCCATTTCTTCTACATCTGTAGAATCCCTTTCTGCCTTTAAGCCAACATTTGTTAGTCTTTTTAGGTAAATTTGAGGGAGAGAGATAATTGGCCAATGTTTTGCCTCTCTTAGAAATGAATTCAACAGCTTGTTGAACTGTTTCTTTTAGAACAGGATCAGTATATAAAATAGGAATAGCCTCTTTAACTATATTACATATTTTGTGATAGTCAGTGCTGTAGGTGGTTATAAATTTCGGTGTTCGCTTACTTGACATTTGATATTTGCTTTTTCTTGCTTTGTTATATTGAAGAAATTCTTCTCTAGGTTCTGTATATCTTTAATGCTGTTTTTAGCATAATTTAAGACCTTGTCATCATATCCTCTTTGCTTCAATCTAGCAGTAATAAATTCCTCATTCTAAAGATACATTTTCTGTGTAGTACAATTCCTTTTGGCCCTAATGAATTCTCCCTTGGGAATGCCTCTAAGGACATGTTTAGGGTGACAGGAATCAAACTGTAATATAGTGTTACCTGCAGTGGGCTTTCTATACAAAGTGGTCTCTATCGTACCTTCGATATTGTTAGCTGTAATTTTTAAATCTAAAAAATTAATAGCATTGGCGTGGTGTTCTCCAGTGAATTTGACTCCACAGGTATTGTTATTGAGGTATTACCAAAACAGATCTATTTCACTGGAGTTACCCTCAAAGATAAAAAGCAGATCATCTATATATCTGTAAAAATGTTTAATTCTCTCTCTGAAGGGATTCTTGTCTCCAAAGACGTGGAACAGCTCCCACCAACTCATGAAAAGGTTGGCATAAGAGGGGGCAAATTTTGCCCCCATAGCTGTTCCATGTCTTTGGAGAAAGTACTCATTTCCAAACATAAAGAAGTTGTGAGTCAAAAGATACTCTGTTGCTCTCAACAAAAATGACTTAGTAGCAGGTTCATAATCACTATATGTGTCCAGAAAGAATTCAAGAGCCATAATACCTTTGTCATGTTCTATGCATGTGTACAGAGAAGTGATATATATGACCAGAAAATGTCAACCAAATCACTCAATGGTTCATTTAAGGAGTTTATCCCTGCAATAATGGGACGACCTGGGGGAGAAATGGGATTCTTGTGAATTTTTGTAAAGTAATGGAAAATAGGTATTACTGGGTGAGGGGGAATTAAACTCCTTAAATGAACCATTGAGTGATTTGGTTGACATTTTCTTACAACCTCTGGTAAAAAGGTCTATTAAGTTATATTCAAGACACTACGGCTATTTTGACCAAGCTAGATAAAATCAAATGGGAACCAAACTTTAGATTTCTGGTCATAGATGTCACTTCTCTGTACACATGCATAGAACATGACAAAGGTATTATGGCTCTTGAATTCTTTCTGGACACATATAGGCCTAGATTTAGAGTTGGGCGGTAGCCGTCAAAACCAGTGTTAGAGGCTCCTAACGCTGGTTTTCGGCTACCGCCGGTATTTAGAGTCAGTCATTAAAGGGTCTAACGCTCACTTTCCAGCCGCGACTTTTCCATACCGCAGATTCCCTCACGTCATTTGCGTATCCTATCTTTTCAATGGGATCTTTCTAACGCCGGTATTTAGAGTCGTGTCTGAAGTGAGCGTTAGAAATCTAACAACAAAACTCCAGCCGCAGAAAAAAGTCAGTAGTTAAGAGCTTTCTGGGCTAACGCCGGTTTATAAAGCTCTTAACTACTGTGCTCTAAAGTACACTAACACCCATAAACTACCTATGTACCCCTAAACCGAGGTCCCCCCACATCGCCGCCACTCGATTAATTTTTTTTAACCCCTAATTTGCCGACCGCCACCTATGTTATACTTATGTACCCCTAATCTGCTGCCCCTAACACCGCCAACCCCTATATTATATTTATTAACCCCTAACCTGCCCCCCACAACGTCGCCGCCAGCTACCTACAATAATTAACCCCTAATCTGCCGCCCGCAAAGAGCCGCCACCTACGTTATCCTTATGTACCCCTAATCTGCTGCCCCTAACACCGCCGACCCCTATATTATATTTATTAACCCCTAATCTGCCCCCCTAAACGTCGCCTCCACCTGCCTACACTTATTAACCCCTAATCTGCCGAGCGGACCGCACCGCTACTATAATAAAGTTATTAACCCCTAATCCGCCTCACTCCCGCCTCAATAACCCTATAATAAATAGTATTAACCCCTAATCTGCCCTCCCTAACATCGCCGACACCTAACTTTAATTATTAACCCCTAATCTGCGGACCAAATCTCGCCGCTACTGTAATAAATGTATTAACCCCTAAAGCTAAGTCTAACCCTAACACTAACACCCCCCTAAATTAAATATAATTTAAATCTAACTAAATAAATTAACTCTTATTAAATAAATTATTCCTATTTAAAACTAAATACTTACCTGTAAAATAAACCCTAATATAGCTACAATATAAATTATAATTATATTATAGCTATTTTAGGATTTATATTTATTTTACAGGTAACTTTGTATTTATTTTAACCAGGTACAATAGCTATTAAATAGTTAAGAACTATTTAATAGCTAAAATAGTTAAAATAATTACAAAATTACCTGTAAAATAAATCCTAACCTAAGTTACAATTAAACCTAACACTACACGATCAATAAATTAATTAAATAAAATACCTACAATTATCTACAATTAAACCTAACACTACACTATCAATAAATTAATTAAATACAATACCTACAAATAAATACAATTAAATAAACTAACTAAAGTACAAAAAATAAAAAAGAACTAAGTTACAAAAAATAAAAAAATATTTACAAACATTAGAAAAATATTACAACAATTTTAAACTAATAACACCTACTCTAAGCCCCCTAATAAAATAACAAAGCCCCCCAAAATAAAAAAATGCCCTACCCTATTCTAAATTAAAAAAGTTCAAAGCTCTTTTACCTTACCAGCCCTGAACAGGGCCCTTTGCGGGGCATGCCCCAAAGAATTCAGCTCTTTTGCCTGTAAAAAAAACACATACAATACCCCCCCCAACCTTACAACCCACCACCCACATACCCCTAATCTAACCCAACCCACCCTTAAATAAACCTAACACTGAGCCCCTGAAGATCTCCCTACCTTGTCTTCACCTCACCGGGTCCAGATCTGTCCAGAAGAGCCTCCGATGTCTTGATCCAAGCCCAAGCGGGGGGCTGAAGAGTGACGTCCATCCTCGGGCTGAAGTCTGGATCCAAGCGGCGGCTGAAGAACTCCATCATCGGGCTGAAGTCGGAAGTCTATCATCGGGTTGAAGTCTTCTATCAAGCCGCATCTTCAATCTTCTTTCTTCCGGAGCGGAGCGAGCCATCTTCTTCCAAGCCGAAGCGGAACATACTCTTCAACCGACGCCTACTAGCCGAATGACGGTTCCTTTAAATGACGTCATCCAAGATGGCGTCCCTCGAATTCCGATTGGCGGATTCTATCAGCCAATCGGAATTAAGGTAGGAATATTCTGATTGGCTGATGGAATCAGCCAATCAGATTCAAGTTCAATCCGATTGGCTGATTGGATCAGCCAATCAGATTGAGCTCGCATTCTATTGGCTGTTCCGATCAGCCAATAGAATGCGAGCTCAATCTGATTGGCTGATTGGATCAGCCAATCGGATTGAGCTTGAATCTGATTGGCTGATTCCATCAGCCAATCAGAATATTCCTACCTTAATTCCGATTGGCTGATAGAATCCTATCAGCCAATCGGAATTCGAGGGATGCCATCTTGAATGATGTCATTTAAAGGAACCGTCATTCGGCGAGTAGGCGTCGGTTGAAGAGGATGTTCCGCGTCGGCTTGGAAGAAGATGGCTCGCTCCGCTCCGGAAGAAAGAAGATTGAAGATGCGGCTTGATAGAAGACTTCATCCCGATGATGGACTTCCGACTTCAGCCCGATGATGGAGTTCTTCAGCCGCCGCTTGGATCCAGACTTCAGCCCGAGGATGGACGTCACTCTTCAGCCCTCCGCTTGGGCTTGGATCAAGACATCGGAGGCTCTTCTGGACAGATCGGGACCCGGTGAGGTGAAGACAAGGTAGGGAGATCTTCAGGGGCTTAGTGTTAGGTTTATTTAAGGGGGGTTTGGGTTAGATTAGGGGTATGTGGGTGGTGGGTTGTAATGTTGGGGGGGGGTGTTGGGGGGGGGTATTGTATGTTTTTTTTTTTACAGGCAAAAGAGCTGTATTCTTTGGGCATGCCCCGCAAAGGGAACTTTTCAGGGCTGGTAAGGTAAAAAGAGCATTGAACTTATTTAATTTAGAATAGGGTAGGGCATTTTTTTATTTTGGGGGTCTTTGTTATTTTATTAGGGGGCTTAGAGTAGGTGTAATTAGTTTAAAATTGTTGTAATATTTTTCTAATGTTTGTAAATATTTTTTTATTTTTTGTAACTTAGTTCTTTTTTATTTTTTGTACTTTAGTTAATTTAATTGTATTTATTTGTAGGTATTTTATTTAATTAATTTATTGATAGTGTAGTGTTAGGTTTAATTGTAGATAATTGTAGGTATTGTATTTAATTAATTTATTGATAGTGTAGTGTTAGGTTTAATTGTAACTTAGGTTAGGATTTATTTTACAGGTAATTTTGTAATTATTTTAACTATTTTAGCTATTAAATAGTTCTTAACTATTTAATAGCTATTGTACCTGGTTAAAATAAATAAAAAGTTGCCTGTAAAATAAATATTAATCCTAAAATAGCTATAATATAATTATAATTTATATTGTAGCTATATTAGGGTTTATTTTACAGGTAAGTATTTAGCTTTAAATAGGAATAATTTATTTAATTTATTTCGTTAGATGAAAATTATATTTAACTTAGGGGGGTGTTAGTGTTAGGGTTAGACTTAGCTTTAGGGGTTAATCCATTTATTACAGTAGCGGCAAGATTCGGTCGGCAGATTAGGGTTAATAATTGAAGTTAGGTGTCGGCGATGTTAGGGAGGGCAGATTAGGGGTTAATACTATTTAATATAGGGTTATTGATGCGGGAGTGAGGCGGATTAGGGGTTAATAACTTTATTATATTAGCGGTGCGGTCCGCTTGGCAGATTAGGGGTTAATAAGTGTAGGCAGGTGGAGGCGACGTTGTGGGGGGCAGATTAGGGGTTAATAAATATAATATAGGGGTCAGCGATGTTAGGGGCAGCAGATTAGGGGTACACAGGGATAATGTAGGTAGCGGCGGTTTACGGAGCGGCAGATTAGGGGTTAATAATAATATGCAGGTGTCAGCGATAGCGGGGGCGGCAGATTAGGGGTTAATAAGTGTAAGGTTAAGGGGGTTTAGACTCGGGGTACATGTTAGGGTGTTAGGCTTAGGAAGTGTTTCCCCATAGCAAACAATGGGACTGCGTTAGGAGCTGAACGCGGCTTTTTTGCAGGTGTTAGGTTTTTTTTCAGCTCAAACTGCCCCATTGTTTTCTATGGGGATATCGTGCACGAGCACGTTTTTGAAGCTGGCCGCGTCCGTAAGCACCGCTGGTATCTAGAGTTGCAGTGGCGTTAAATTATGCTCTATGCTCCCTTTTTGGAGCCTAACGCACTGAAAACCCAGCCATTCTGTGAACTCTAAATACCAGCGGTATTTAAAAGGTGCGGGAAAAAAAAAAGCATGCGTTAGATACGCGGGTCGTTACCGACAAAACTCTAAATCTAGGCGATAGTGATTATGAACCTGCTACTAAGTCATTTTTGTTGAGAGCAACAGAGTATCTTTTGACTCACAACTTCTTTATGTTTGGAAATGAGTACTTTCTCCAAAGACGTGGAACAGCTATGGGGGCAAAATTTGTCCCCTCTTATGCCAACCTTTTCATGGGTTGATGGGAGCTGTTCCACGTCTTTGCATTTTTTATGGTAATATTTTTATTTTTAGCCAAATTCTTAAGTGCCTGTCTCTCCCCATAGGTAATGTGTTGGCTGCGCGCGCAGCCAAAAGAATTGGCAAGGTTCAGAAAATGGCAAGGTGGTGAAAGAATCCACTGAAGTAACCTAACATATTAATCCCTTAACCATCAACCACCCACATCACAATAAACCTAATTACCCTATTAACCCTTAAAAGGGCTTTTTGCAGGGCATTGCCCTAAGTTAAAAAGCTATTTTACAGTTAGAAACAATTCTAAGTCCCCCCTAACAGTAAAACCCACCACCCACCAAACCCCCCAAAAATAAATAAACCTAACACCAAAAAACCTAAACTACCCATTGCCCTGAAAAGGGCATTTGTATGGACATTGCCCTTAAAAAGGCATTTAGCTCTTTTGCTGTTCTTAAAAGGGCATTTAGCTCTTTTAAGAATTGCCCATCCCTAATCTAAATAAAACAAAGCCCGGACTTCAGCAACCGTAAGTACCAACCTGGGGGTTGTACTTAGGTTTTAAAAAAAAAATGGAGGGGTTTTAGATTAGGGATGGGCAGCAAAAGAGATGAATGCCCTTTTAAGGGTAATGCCCATACAAATGCCATTTTCAGGGCAATGGATAGTTCAGGTTTTTTAGTGTTAGGTTTTTTATTTTGGGGATTTTGGTGGGTGGTGGGTTTTACTGTTAGAAGGGACTTTGTTTATTTTTAATATAAAAGAGCTGTTTAACTTTGGACAATGACCTTCAAAAAGCCCTTTTAAGGTTCAATTGGTAGTTTAGCATTAGATTAGGGGGTGTTTTTATTTTGGGGGGGGGGGCATTTTTTATTCATAGGGATTAGTTTTAATTTTTTTAAAGTTTGATAATTTTGTTTTTGATTTTCTGTAATATTAGATTTTTTGATTTTCTGTAATTTTAGCTTAATTTAAATTTAGGATTATTTTTTTCATTTTTGGGGTTTAGACTTAGTTTTTTTATAAAAATATATATTTATTTATTTTTAGATTAGGGTTATGGGCACTTCTTAAAAGAGCTGAATGCCCTTTTATGGTCAGCAAAAGAGCTAAATGCTATTTTAAGGGCAATGCCCATACAAATGCCCTTTTCAGGGCAATGGGTAGTTTAGGTTTTTTAGTGTTAGGTTAATTTATTTAGGGGGATTTTGGTGGGTGGTGGGTTTTACTGTTAAGGGGATTTTTTTGTAACTTCAAAAGACCTGTTTAACTGTTCTTCACATAGGGGAAATGTTTATATAGGTATAGATATATATTTTACAATAAATACATTACATATATATATAGAAATATAAAAATAAATAGAGGAGTTAGTGAGGTTGTGCTATCCGAAGTCCTGAAGTTAAAGCACATCGGCTTTCGCTCGTACGCAAATATTTTACTTTCAGGTTGTAATATGTTTACTAACCTGCGTTCATTAAAAGTTTATTTCAGCAGTGTTTACAAGCCAGCAAAAAAGCGCTAGTGTGCCATTTCGTAATTTTTAAATCTTAAGCATTAAACAGCAATATTTTTTCAAATATTACAATTTAATACACACATATTCACTCTCCCCAAGGTTTAGAAAATGAAATACAAATGCATTCATGTGGGATTCTTTACCTTTGATTAAATGAATACCTTTTCCTTGAAGCTTTAATTATTGTGAAACATAAGTGAAGGGCATGTAAACAATTTATCTAGCACATGCAATCACTTTTAAAAAATATTAGAAACATTTTACAATATAATTCTGTTAAAAGTGCTTCTTTCAAAGCGAGAGTCCTGAAATCCTTGCTTTTGTAGAGTACGGTCTGCACATTAATATGTTGATTTCCTAGCTTAAATGTTAACAACATTTATGCTTTAAATATGAATTAAAGTGGGGAAAAATGCACAATTTGATTACTTATAGACCAGGAAGAGCACAACGCATAAAAACCCCCAACATTCTACATGTAGTAAATGCTTTAATTTTATTTTTTCCCATGGAAACATAAGTACAAAGTGTTAAAAACACAGACATGATGCAAATATAATGACTTAAAAATCTGGCTTCACAGTATGCTGCATACTAAGAGCAGATGGGGTCTATTTTTAAGGAAACGTGTCTACTAATCAGCTGCTTTCCCATTGAGTGGAAAACAGATGTAGAATTCAGTCAGTCAGATTATTAGCAAATATCACATTGTAATCATTCTTGCAATGTACATATTATGTCTACTGAGTTACTGTAAGCTTTCTATGGTTTTGTTATTATTTGCACAAGTATTTAACAAGCAATAATTTAAATGTCATTTTAGAATCTTTTGATTAAAAGGCTCTCAGAATTCAACCCTTGATATTTTAAAAAGCTTTAAAAATCACAACAGATTGACGCTAATTGGACATATAAATCATTTGTTCTTTTATATTCTCCGTATATTAATAAACAAAATTGCATTATGAATGCTATTGTAACTTACTATATTGTCAATAATAATGCCAGATAATGATTAAAATATTTCTGCTACAATGTCAGAGCTTGTAAGAATTTTAATAAAATATATACACATATAATTATTTCTCAAAATAATTATACTAAAGTAACCATTTAGATTATCACAGATATTCATGTTTCTCAAATGTATTATATGCAATATATTACTGATAAAAAAAATACAGAAGAGAGAACAAAAATAGGTTGACATTGACAATTGTGTCAGTGAAAGCTGCAAGCATTTTTTAAAAGTTGAGGTCATTCTTTTTAGACCTAATAATATTAGTAGATATTATTACATCATACTTTATCTCATAATAAAATATATGTATATGTCAGTAAAACTGATAATTATGTACGTACTTCATTGACATAAACACACGTTTACTTAGTCAGTGTAGATTACTGTGATGATTTAAATTAAGGGTGGGTACGAAAATTCTGCAGGTTTCTGTTTTTTTTTTGTTTCCCCGCCCCCCCCCCCCGTTTTACTAACAGGTTTAATTGAATCTAGATATATATATATATTAACATATTTTTGCATGGATAAAATGAGAAGTTAAAATAATCTAGCAATTTAATGTCAATTTGCTGCGAAAAGGCATTTTGCTTGGTAGTTTCTCACATGATTACCATGCATTATTATTTATTAAAAGCTGCTGTGATAAACAAGTTCTCAACTGAAAAACTCCAGAAAAGGACTTGTGTTAAGAACCTGTTTTAGAAACTTGGACATTTCCTGAACCTGACTGGTCTCATTTAAAAAAATTATTCCATTCCAAAATCAAGTGCATTCATTTTGAGTTGCCTCAAACCTTTGCAGCTATAACAGCCACAACTGTTCTGGGAAGGCTTTCCACAAGATCGTGGAGTGTGCATTTGGGAATGTTTGCCCAGTTAAAGGGTCACTCAGGTTAAATTACATTTTCATGATTCAGATACAGCAAGTAATTTTAAACAACTTTCCAATTTACTTCCATTAAAAAAATGTACACAGTCTTTTATATTTCCACTTTTTGAGTCACCAGATCCTACTGAGCATGTGCAAGAATTCACAGACTATACGTATATGCATTTGTGATTGGCTGATTGCTATCACATGGTACAAGGGGAGTGGAAATATACATAACTTTGAAATTTGTTATAAAAAAATCTACTGCTCATTTGAAGTTCAGACTAAATGCTATTGCATTGTCTTGTTATCTTGCATTTGTTGATTATGCAAATCTAATGTGTTGACTGGTCCTTTAAGCAAAAGAGCAAATGTAAGATCAGGAACCAATGCTGGACAAGAAGGTCTTGCTTGCAATCAGAGTGACAATTAATCCCATAGGTGTTGAATGAGGTTAAGGTCAGGGCTCTGTGCAAGACTCTTTTCATAAACCTCACTTTATGCACATGGGCACAGTTATGCTGGAACAGGAACGTGCCTTCCCATAACTGTTGCCACAAAGCACCCAATTGTCTAAAATGTATTTGTATCCGGTAGCATTAAGATGACCCTTTAATAAAGTAAGGGGCCTACCTCAAAATCTGAAAAGCAACCCCAGCCAATTATCCCTCCTCTATCAAACTTTACAGTAGGCACTATGCATTATTGTAGGTACCATTCTCCTGGCATAGACCAAACCCATCAGACTGCCAGATAGTGACGCATCATTCATCACTCCACAAAACACATTTCCACTGCACCAGAATCCAGTGAAGGTGAGCTTTACACCACTCCAGCCAAAGCCTGGTAATGTGCATGTTCATTTGAGGCTTCTATACAACTGCTCAGCTATAGAAACCCATTTCATGCAGCTCCTGAAACACATTTCTTGTGCTGATGTTGTTTCTAGGAGCAGTTTAGAACTCTGTAGTGGGTGATGCGACAAATGATAGCCAATATTTACATGCTACTAGCTTCTACACTGTAACTTTGTGTGATCTACCACTTAGTGACTAGGTTGTTATTGATCCTAAGCACTTCCACTTCACAATAATAGCACTTATTGTTGACTGGAGCAGATCTATTAGGGCATATATTTCACAAACTGACTTGTGGCAAAGCTGACATCCTATAACTGTGCCACCTTTAAAGTGGCTGAGCTCTTTACAACAACCCATTTTACTGCCAATGATTTTATGCACTTGCTGAAAAAACCTAATTTCAATAATTAATGGGTTTACTGTTAAGGGGATTTTTTTTGTAACTGCAAAAGACCTGTTTAACTTTTCTTCACATAGGGGAAATGTTTTGGCTATATAGTCTATATAGCCATGTGAATTTTTTCCTAAAACTATTAAGCTATTTCTTTTACTACAATTAACCCGTTTACTGCTAAGGCTTTTTCATCTCTCTCTCTCTCTCTCTCTCTCTCTCCTCCCTTCCTGGGACACTCCAGCAGACCGGGCTTGACCCTTTGGCGGGTCAACTTGGGGATGACCGGACTAGGAGGTGGTAGGAATGTCAGTTTGTCAGGACAATCCATCTGCATTCCCGTTATGAGAGAGAATTCCTGTCCGTATAAATAAGGGTTCAACTTCTTCAGTGCCCAGACTAGGGCTAAACATTCCTTCAAGTTTTTGTTTTCAGAGACGTTTCTTTCCAGTTGGAGACAAATCTCATCGGCTTCTTTCCGAGTTTTTTGTACCTGCTCTTTAAAGGTATCCACAAGCCCTTCATACTGATGTAGGGTGCCCTTTTGTTGCTGCACCTCACTATGAGCCAGCGTCAGCTTCTCCTCCAGTGTCGCTAAGTTTGTCTTTAATGTTTCATGTTCCACTCTCAAGCTGGTGTTTTCTGCAGTCTGTCGGTGCAGCTTGTCTAGCAGAGATTCCCGTTCTAAACGCGCTTTTTCCTCTGCACTCCTCTTCTCTACCGCTAGCACCATTACGTGATTGTTTAACGTGACTATTTCATCCTCTACTTGACTCTTCTCCTTCATCAGCGCGTTGTAACGGGACTTCCACGTATCAATAGCGGATAGAAATTTACTGAGCTCAGTGTCCTGGGGCTCAGCAGCAGGTGGGTCAGTCTCGGCGGCATGGGTCTGGGCATGGGTAGTCACAGGGTTAACATCGGCGGGACCCATTTGAGCATAGGCAGAAACAAGGGGGGCCAAGATATTTCCAAGGAGAACATCAGCTGGCAAGTCCTTCATGACCCCCACATTCACATGTCTAGTGCCCACTCCCCAATCCAAATGTACCCGGGCAACAGGTAGGCGGAACACAGCGCCCCCTGCTACTTTCACAGCCACAGTGTCTCCAGTGTGCTGATTCTCAGACACCAAGTTCTTTTGGAGCAAGGTCATGGTAGCACCAGTATCCCGTAGACCACTGACCTCCTTCCCATTCACTTTAACCAGTTGCCGGTGCTGTTGCCGGTTATCCCGGTGGGCAGCTTGCATGGGGACTGCTTCATGTAGGATGCCCCAGCATTCTTCCTCCTCTACGCAGTGGGCAGCAGGCTGAGGGTTATGTGGGTTTCCATCGGCAGGTCTTCTCCAGGACTGTGCTTGGTTCGCTGTGTTTAGGGGACACTCTGGTCTTTTGTTCCCTAGTTGCTTACATTCGAAGCACCAAATGGGCTGTGAGTAGTCCTGTGAGTTGAACCGGGCTGTCTGAGGATAGTTCGTGGCTGGAGGAGGTGTGGTAGAGCGGTGCACCGGGGGTTGGTAACTGGTAGCTGCTGGGGTGACTGTGGGTCGGTACTCCACTCTGGCAGGGATCTTAGTGGTAACAGTGTCCAGTTTGCGGGCATCCGTATACTTATTTGCCAGACGAGCAGCTTCATGCAGGGTGGAGGGTTTACGGTCCGAACCCACTCTCTAACTCCTGCGGATAACTTGTCGAAGCAATGTTCCAACAGGAATAGCTGCAGCACCTCTTCCCCGGATATGGCTTGGCACCCCGCCATCCAGTGAGCTGCTGTGCAGTGCACCTTACATGCCCACTTGACGTAGGAATCTCCAGATAGTTTAACAGTGTCTCTGAACCATCTCCTGTATGCCTCTGGTGTAATCGCATACCTGGAGAGCAGAGCCTCTTTTACAGCATTATAATCCCCGACTTTCTCATCTGGAATGGCCCGAAAAGCCTCGCTGGCCCAGCCGGATAATTTTACGGATAATATCGTGACCCAGTCCTCTGCGGGTACCCTGTGTAGGGCATATTACCTCTCAAAATCCACAAGGTACCCATCAATCTCTCCTTCTGTTTCCATGAAGTTTATAAAAGCTGCAAAATGTACTTTTCTCTTTTCCACTGGGGTTGCTGTGACTTGGGCTGCTGCAGCGCCGATTTGGCGAAGTAGGTTTGCCTCCACAGCTGCTATGACCCGGTCGATAATTTCAGCAGTCGGGTTGGGGCCATAATGTGCCAGTCTTATTTTAACGGCCCGATCAAAGCTTGCTTCTTCGGGAGTTCTGTCTGATATGCTGGGCTTATTGGTTCCTTAGGTCCCTGGTACTCCGTCCATCTTGGTCAGTATTGTAATAATCTCTCTCTTCCTGAGGTTACTGGCCATTCGGCCCTGTTGTTCTAGCAGGTCTTTAAGGGTGGCTCTTTTCAACCTTTCATACGGTATTCCAATTAGGTCCGGATGTGTAGTTGCTCTTCTGGGCGATGAGGACCATCCCGTCGCTTGCCACCAATTGTTATGGTATAACCCGGATATCGAGGGTTAATACCAGATGAAAGATGCCCTGAATATGGGATCAGCAACACACAAACCCAGTTAATTCCCCCCAAACACGAGACCAAGCTCCGTCTTAAGGGTAAAACAGAAAATCTACTTTATTGAATGCTATATGCCCGGTATTTATGCAGGTCTCCCACCTGCTGGACACTCCCCTAGGGGACCAGATGGGAGATTGGAGGAGTATAGTACATTAGATAGAGGTAAGACGCCCTTTTACAGGATACAAAAGAATTAAATTATGTAACCAAATAAACAATCAAACACTAGAAAACAATGGATTCCTTCCTGGCACCTTGCAGTCTGGACTCTGGAGGTGATTAAACAAGGTGAACGCTTATCACCTAAACCTAATTACAGTAAACAATAGCTGATGCCAGGAAACCTGTCTCAGAAAATACAGTTACTCAAAACTGAACAAGGGAAGAGTTAACCCCTCCAGTACTGTTGGATTCACACCCTGTACCTATAATGGGCACAGGGTGACTTAACATAATGCCCAAATCCATAATCCGTAGGGAGGTTGACCGAGGGTTCTGTCACACCCCCTATGTGCAACACAATAATCTGAGGTTGTCCCCATCTCCTATGTGCTTCCTGCTGACAGTTCCTCCCAATTCAAACCCCTCAGACCTAACCATCTGAAGTTGGCCTTGGACATTGAAAATCCAAGTTGATGACCTTCTGGGGAACAGAGCGCCCTGATGGACGCCCAGTAGATAAAGGAATGCCCAATTATCCACACCCGAACTGGAGGGGAATTTTTGGCTAAAACACCTGGCGAAATAGGAGTGAACATCATTACATGACACTCTGCACGACACTCTGGCCCCACTCGGAATTAATCACAACCACAGCGGCATAACCCCCTTCCATGCCCCCCCCAATGTAAACTTTAAGAAAAAGCCCTTGAGGAAGGGCCTAACAGTCATCACACATTTGTTTTTTTGTTTTTTGTTTTTTTTAAAGTAAAGGCCTGATATACGCTTTGTACGTTCCCGACTTCCAGCGACATATGCACTTTATCTCTGTCACGGAAGACCCCTTCTCCGCCGCGCACATGGTGGCCCCTATCCTAAATGAATGGGAGCAATCCTACCCGGGTCCAACCCAGCGGCCCCCGCAGCATTTGCAAGAACCTTCCTGAATTGGAATAGCGACAATGCACTGCCATCCTCATGAATTGCTGACCGCCCGCCGGTCTAACTTGTTCGAAATCCCTGACACTCATTACTGGACAGCATTCTGGGAATCCATGCTTGCCTAATGGCAACAATGCCCCCTTTCCTTCCTGATCCATCTTAGACCGGGGGACTAACAAGACTTACCGTGGTCCATATTACCCAGGGCTTTGTTAAAAAAACGCTATCGCTGACAGCCTACTCCCTACCCTCAGTCTGGATACTCCCTCCTGTCTCAAGCATGACAACCAATCAAGGACCAATACCTGATATGCTTTGTGTGCCTCGCTACCCCTCTGCTGGCAGAATGTCACCCATTGTTCCCAATGTTTGCGGTAAACCTTCCATGTCTTTGGCACCAAGGAAGCCTGAATCAGTGGGAGAATGGCCATCCATCCTGTGCCAACTTCCAAAGAAAGTAGGGGCACTTTAGACTGATGGCTGCCGCCCTAGGTACAAGCTTCCTAAACTGTCCCCAATTAAAATGAGATAACGCATCTCTGAAGACAGCACAACACTAAATGCCTCAGATATGTCACCACCACCGGAGATGACGCAGACAATTTGTTTATGGCGTACACCACACTAATATTGTCCATCCAGAAAATAACCTTCTTGTCCTCTAGCACGTGCCCCATGTCTCAATGGCCATGGGGGCACGTGCGGAAACGTGGGAAACAGTTCCAACAGCGTAAGGTTCCTAACCAGACCTGTGGAAACCCATTCCTCTGGACAGGGGCAGCACTCCACTCCCCATTCAGATATGCCCCATAACCGAACATTCCTGCTGCATCCGTGAATAGGTGCAACAGCTGATTGGATATCGGGGGAGCCCTCCAAATACAGACCCCATTGAAGGAAACCAGAAAACTTTCCCACATGCCAAGGTCCTCCCTCATGTCCGCAGTGACTTTAATACACTTGCGCTGTCCTATTGAGCCCTTCAGCTGGCTTTCCAAGTGGCAGTTAAAAACTCTCCCCATTGGGATTGCCCTCCCCGCAAAGTAAAGCAGGCCCAACAAAGACTGCAGTTATTTTATCGAGATAACACTCGCCTTTGAAACCGCCTTTTCCACCTCTAAGAGGTGGTCGACCTTATCCCATGGCAACCTGCACACCGCTTGGCCTGTGTCAATCTCTATCCCCAAGAAAGTGAGACATGAACATGGCCCTTGAGTTTTGTCCTCAGCCAGCGGCACCCCAAACTCCGCCATTATACTCTGCATGACCGGCATAAGCTAGCTCGGCACATTCAGTGGACCCTGCTTCCCCAACTAGCAAGAACTCATTCTTCCCAACTCCTTCTGCACCACCAAATGAAGTAATGTACTAAAACATTCAAACAAAGAGCATGATAAAAAACACCCCATAGGCAAACATTTGTCCACGTAGTACTCCCCTCCAAATTTCATGGCCATCAACCAAAAGGCCGAAGGATGAAGGGGAAGGAGCCATAATGCAGACTCAATGTCCAGTTTTGCCATCAATGCTCCATGACCCTTGCTTTAAACTATTGCCAACGCATCATCAAATGATTGGTAATGCACTGAACTAAGGTCCGAATCAATAGCATCATTTACTGATGCCCCTTTGGGGTAAGACAAATGATGTATGAGACAAAATTTTCCTGACTCCTTCTTAGGGACTACCCCCAAAGGAGAGACCACCAGGTCCGGCAAAGGAGGGGTCGGAAACGGGCCAGCTATCCTGCCCAGGTCCCTTTCCTTCCCCAATTTGTCATTGACCACCTGAGGGAATTCATACGCCAACTTTAAATTGTGGTATATTGAAGACCCTGACACTGCCCCCACCACGGGAATCCTGAAACCCCCAATCAACCCCTATCTCAGCAACTCAGCAGCTTCCTGGTCAGGGTAATGCGCCAACGTGCCATTGCCACCAGCTTAAATGGCGTTTGCGCCTTTGCCCCCAGTGGACCCCCTGGGGGCAGGCTTTTCCACTCTCTGTTCCCATCTCTTGTTGCATTTGATCCCAGTGTGTGGCCCACTGCAGAATTTGCAGATATGCCGAAAGGAACATGCCGTGCCTCTATCACACTGCCTATCCTGGTATTTCCAGCATTCTCTACCACGCTTCTTAGACCTCGCCGCCGCACATGCTGCCACCAGCCGTGCACTGGTCTGCTTCAACCCTGTGCCCTCCAACCCCAACTTTGACCACAAATGCATGTCTTGCATGCCAAAGTGTAACAGCGGATTCCCCACCATCTTCCTAAGGAAGGCCATGTCGTACTCACGCCATGCCCCTTCCTTAAATATGGTGTGAATGTCCTTTATCATATCTTGATACTTGAACAAGTTGTGCCCCTGCATGGGCCATTTGTCCACGTAGCAGGAGGCCAACACTCTAATGTATTTCTGCCATTCCTCGTATGTCTCCAGCCTCCAGACCTTCTTAAGTCCCATACCCCCAGCCACCCTTTCCTTATCCCTAAAGGCGTCTAGAGACAGTTCAAATATATTTACGTACCGGCCCTCCTGGATCTTTTTGATCATCTTAGATTTCAGGTGGCCGTATTTATAATGCATCAGGCACAGGTAGGTATCACCCTGAGCCGCCACTTTCATAGTGACCACCTGCCCCTGTCCCAGGACCGGGAACCCCTGAGCTTACGGCCCTAAATCCCTCCCTAGTGGCTCCTTACTAGCCTCCTTAGCCTTGGATTGCGCTGCCACCAAATTTTGTATCCACTTAAACATCCTCTGCTAACTAGCCCTAACTCCTCACCACTTACAGACCCAGAGTCGCTAGAAGATGAACCAGTGTCAGAGTGTGTAATGTTGGTGTGGTTGCACTCACCACTCGGGACCACCTGACCCGCGACTCCGACTGAAGATGCCTGCGTGGCCTCCGCCACCTCTCCTGCGGCCTCTCTGCTTGGCCCAGCCACCATTAAAGCGTTCCATTGCAGATGATTCCACAACGCTGACCTGCGGACACAAAACATTACGGGGAGTACTCTCGGTGAAGAATTACCCCCAGGGGGCCTCTCCCTGTGCTGCCCCCTGTCCCCCATTCGCACACAAACCCAGCGCTATTGATGCTATTGACACAGCCCTCCTGATTACTTCTTCATTCATGCTACCATTCATGCTGCTATGCCACCTTACCTCTTGAGCTATGCCCCTAGTGCCAGTCTCCTGCTCCCTACAGCCATGCACACCCATAGGCACCTGACCGGAGTTGCCCCCACTCATACTCAGCACAATATCCTGCCCCATACCGGGGCCCACCCAACTTGTAGCAGTGAATCTCACCGGCTCCCTTTCCACTGGACACTCACGTCTCCTATCACCGTCTGCCCTCTTGTCACAGTAGCCACTCATCCCTGCGGTCTCAAATGCAGCCTGGCATGCTACTACCTCATTTCCCCATTGTAGGGCCCTCCAAACCTAATACTCTGCCTCTGTGGCCTACGCCCTGTATGGGCCCTGCTCAACTGCAGTCATACCCAGATCCATGCACCCCCTAGCAGGGCTCCCCCTGCCCCCTGAAGGCCCTTCCCCTGCCCGAGGACTCACCCCTTACTAGGGGAGCTCCAGTGCTGTGCTCTGGGTCTCCAGTCTTTCCACCCGCGACCGCGCTCCTCACCGTCAGAAAATAATGACGGTGAGGCATCGCTTGACGTGTCGCATTGGTGGGCGGGTCCCTGTGACGTCATCACGGTTACCCGGCAAAGAAGGCCGCAACGGACCACATGGCCTCCCCAGCACGGAACCATCCACCTCCCCCCCAGTCATCTCAGCCAGGGACTGGGCGAGTGCGAGGACAGCGGCCATCGCCGCCGGCAGCAGAACAGGCAGTGGTTGTGCCGCGGCCCCTCCACCAGGCCCCATGCGACCCATGCCTGCCTCAGACCATGCTGCCTGTTGCTTCACACTAGGGCCTGGCCTAACTTCTGCCCCTGAGGTCTAACCGGGGGCCTAGTGCTGCCTGCCCAAGCCCCTGCTGTCTGCTGTACACCACTAGGGATTGACATCCACTCCATGATAACTACCTAGCCTTGGGGCCTTGGGGCCTGCCCATGTCCCTCACCAACCACCACCAAGGGCCTCCTAACCGCCTTTCTTGCCCTCATAGTTCTAGCTGGGGGGTGGGCTTGAGGGGAGGGGGGTACCACATCCTCATTGCTTGACTCCCTTCTCTCTCTTGCAGGTCCTTTTTTCTTAAATGCCAACTCCACGTCTTCTCTATACCGCTTCGGGGGCACCAACTTCCTTCTGGCTCTATCCATCACTGACCCCGGATAAATCCAGCAACTCAACAGGGAAGATTTCTCCTTGAAGTCTGGAACAGGAAGAGGCTGGGATCACTGCTGCAGGGACCTATAAAGGTAAGCACAAATACCCGCCTCCCCACTTGCAGCAAACACAACATTAGAGCACTCCAGACTTCAAGTTAGTTGTCCCTTAATGTTGTTACAGGCCCACTAGAGGGCCCTCCACTATCATTAGGTTTGATTAGTAATTAAAACTCTGGCATTAAAATAAGCTGTTTTTATTGATTAAAATATACACACCTATGCATAACTGTGTTTATTCAGTGCATCTCTTAACCTCCAAATACAAGGACTCAAACCTTATTGTTTGTTAGTTGATACTGAAACTTCTGTAGATGCTGAAGTTTCTTCACATTCAGTGAACAAGATTACTTAATACTTCAGGAGGAGCACATACAACCTAGCAGAGAGTTAGAAACGTCCTTGGTAGAAAACTCTCCAGCAGGAACTCCCTTAGGGATCCTGGATATTTGCAAAAATTGAGAGATAGAAGAAGCAAAACATTACCCAGAGAGCAGCCTTAATTATCATGAAGGCACAAATCAGGCACAAGTATGACCATCACTTTCATTACATGGGCATTATAATCTCACCTACCAGATTTCCTCTCCTATTGCCACAAATCTTCATCTACAACATATCTCTCTCATCAACATAATCCTAAAAATGCTAGAAATACTTCTATGTAACATTTTCTAGCAAAGTCACCTATTAAAGGAAACTTTTACATTGTCCCTTAAAATACAGGGATAAAAATGAATAGCCTTGTTAATGTATGTTTAATCAGTTTTTCTGGCAATATGTACCTATTAAGATAAATAGCAGCTTAGTCAAAGAGTCAATACATATACTTTTTTAAAGGGATTAATAAATGTATTGAATTAAAATAATAAGTCACAAATCTGAAAAACTGAAATTAAATGTATGACTCACCTCTGTGTAATTTCTCCTTTACTTCAATATTAGTTAAATATAAAAAAGATCTTAAATATTTGCAATGCAATGAAAAACAGTTCATTATGTTAGAAATTGAATGCTTTGAGTATCAAATGTATTTTAATAATAGATAAAATAATTTTGTATAATACATATATTGAAACTGTCAGGGTATTTGTGGGAAACAGTCATACAGAGTGGTATTTATAAAGCAAACAGTTATAATAAACACATAATTAAGAACTCTGGATAATAAACTAACATCATACTTAAAAATATGAGCTGATTTCATTGTGTGGATCTAGTAGAACAATCTAATAGAACATACAAACATGCTGCCAGTCATAAATTGTATGTGAACAACAAAATTTACGCTTACTTAATAGATTCATTTATTTCATGACGGTGAGAGTCCACTAGTCATCATGTTTAGCAAAACCCTTCCTAACCACTAGGAAGAGGTAAAAGACATCCTGACATCAGTTGATGTGATATACTTGGATTTTGCAAAGGTGTTTGATACAGTGCCACATGAGAGATTAATGTACAAAATTAAGGGACTGGGAATACCTGAAAATGTTAGCTCATGAATAAATAACTGGATAAAAGACAGGGAGCAATGAGTAGTAGTAAACAGATCATACTCAGATTGGACAAAGGTAATCAGTAAAGTCTCCCAGTACTGGGCCCTGTTCTTTTCAATATTTTTATCAATGACTTGGAGCGAGGATTAATTAGCAACATCTCTATTTTTGCAGATTATACAAAGTTGTGTAAGGTCATTAGGTCAGAGCAAGATAAACTTGCTTTACAAGGGGATCTGCAAAAATTAGAAGAATGGGCGTGTAAATAGAAAATTCTATTTAATACTGGAAAATGCAAGGTTCTATATTTTGGAAGTAAAAATAAGCAGGTAATCTATTATTTAAATGGAACTAGACTTAGGAAAGGGATTTAAGAGAAGTAACAGATAACAAGCTAAAGATGGGCACACAATGCAGGGCAGTGGCTTCTAAGGCTAATTACTAAGGCTAATTACTAGCATGTATTAAGGAGGCATTGATGGAAGGGAGGAAAGCATAATTATGTCATTATATAAATCCCTGGTGAGACCTCACCTTGAGTATGGAGTGCAGTTCTGGGGACCGATGAAAAAAAGACATTGCAGACTTAGAAAAATTTTAGAGAAGGGCCACAAAGCTAATAAGGGGAATGGAGAATTTAATCTATGAGGAAAGGTTAGCCAAACTGGGTCTATTTTCTCTAGAAAACGGGCGATTGAGATGTGACATGATTACTTTATATAAATATATTCAAGGCCATATATAGAGATAGCAGAAAATCTGTGTATTCCAATAAAATAGTTTGTAACTAGTGGTCACAATTTAAGGCTGAAGGGAAGGAGATTAAATCTCCTGCAACGTAAATGTTTTTTTCACTGTAAGATCTATAAAAATGTGGAACTCATTATCTGAGGAGGTAGTAAATGCCAATATCTTAGTTTCATTTAAAAATGGTATGATACATTTCTGGCTAGAAACTGAATCCAGGGATATGATTGCTTGTGTTAAATGGGTCACATTTTTTAATGGGGTTAATTTAAACTCAGCTGGAGCTTTTTTGCATGTATATTAGATTTGTATAGGTTGCATAGGTAATCCTTACTAACTATACACCTGCACAATGCTCTCTATGTCCTTTCTGCTCTTTCTGTCTGCCATCTTCGTAAAACTCACTGCAATGCCCTTATAACATCAATAATCCCCACACTATCCTTATCTCTCCCTCCCTTCTCTCATCCCCTATGCTGTCCTCTCATGAACTACTCTGTTTCCTTAGCAATACTTCCCCATCTAACTCTCCTGTGTCTAGTCATACCCACTCCTACAAGTCTCACTCTCACCTTCTGTCACTCTCACTGCTACTACTGCTTGCTGCTGGTGACTTCTCTCCTAACCCTGGCCCTGCAGCAATCACCACACTTTTACACTCTCGCTCAGTCTCCCACAATACAAACTGAAGGTCACGCGATCCCAACAATCTCCTCTCCATTAACCCACAGCGTTTATCCCCTCTCTTTTCTTGTGCCCTCTGGAATGCATGCTCTGTCTGTAACAAACTTAAAACTGTTCACGACCTGTTTGTTTCTAACGCTTTCAATCTTCTAGCAATTAATGAAACCTGGCTATCTTCCTCTGACACTGCTTCCATTGCTGCTCTAATGCACGGACGGTCTCCACTTTAGCCACACACCTAGGCCAGGTGAGAGACATGGTGGCGGTGTTGGAATCTTACTATCCACCTCCTGCTCCTATCAGCACCTCCATCCTCATCCATCTCTCTCCTTCTCCTCCTTTGAAGTCCACTGCATCCGCATTTTCTCCCCCCTCTACCTCAAGGTGGCAGTTATCTATCGCCCCCCTGGACCAACCTCCAAATTCCTCGACAACTTTGCTGCCTGGCTTTCTCACTTTCTCTCTACAAATACACCTGCTCTATTCCTAGGGGACTTCAATATCCCCATTGATAACCCATCTGCCCCTGCTGCCTCTAAACTTCTCTCACTCACAAACTCCTTTAGTCTCTCACAATCCACCCTATTCCCTCTCACCGCGACAGACACTCTCTTGATCTGGTATTCTCCTACCCCTGCTCCCCTTCTGATGTCACCTGTCGCCCTTTTCCCATTTCAGACCACCATCTGCTCACCTATAATCTCAATGTACATGCTAAACCTATTTTTCCCCCCGCCTCTGCACCTGTAGAAATCTGCACACTGTGGATCCTCTCCAACTTTCTAACCTTATTCAAAAACGCCTTCCCCACACTTCCACGGTTTCCTGCCCTGACCGTGCTACAAACCACTATAACAATACTCTCTCCTCTGCACTCAACACTCTTGCTCCTCCACAAATATGCAAAACCCCACATCGTCAGCTCCAGTCCTGGCACTCTCAGCAAACACGCTATCTACAAAAATGCTCCCGTGCTGCTGAACATGCCTGGAGGAAATCCTGCTCTGAACCTGATTTCCTACACTATAAGTTAATTCTTTATTCTTACTCCTCTGCCCTTCACTTAGCCAAGCAAAACTACTTCTCTTCTCTCATATTTTCTCACTCATCAAACCCTAAATGTCTCGTCTCCACTTTCAACACTCTCCTCTATCCACCTGCACCACCCCCCTCATCTGACTTTAGTGCTCAAGACTTGACAGACTACTTTTTCAACAAAACACTTACCATCCAAAGTAACATCCCACCACAAGACTGCAACCTTCCATCTCTGCCCCCGGTCACCCCCTCCAACACTCTCAGTACCTTCCCCCCAACCACTGAGAATGAAGTGAGTTCCCTAATATCTTCCTCACACCTCACTACCTGCCCACTTGACCCTATCCCTTCATATCTAATACCTTATCTGTCCTCTACCCTCACCCCAGCTCTTACTCACATATTCAACTGATCCCTTATTACTGGTTCATTTCCATCATCCTTTAAACATGCAAAGGTCACCCCCATCCTCAAAAACCCCTCCCTTGACCCCAATTCTCCTGCAAACTACCCCCCCCCCCCATATCACTACTTCCGCTAGCTTCTAAAGTCCTGGAAAAACTAGTTTTCTATCACCTAACACACTTCCTATCCTCCAACTCATTGCTTGACCCCCTGCAATCTTGCTTCCGTCCCAAACACTCAACTGAGACTGCCCTCACCAAGGTTACTAACAATCTTCTTTCTGCTAAAAACAATGGCCACTATTCTATACTCATCTTACTTGACCTGTCTGCTGCCTTTGACACTGTTGACCATCCCCTCCTCCTATGGACTCTCAGCTCCCTTGGGCTCTGTGACATTGCCCTCTCCTGGATCCACTCTTATCTCTCTAATAGGTCCTTTTCTGTCTCATTTGCTGGCGACTTCTCCTCTCCATTGCCTCTGTCTGTTGGAGTACCTCAAGGCTCTGTTCTAGGCCCTCTACTATTCTCTATATATACTTCCTCACTGGGTAAACTTATCAGTAGCTATGGCTTCACCTATCACCTCTATGCTGATGATACTCAGATCTACCTATCCACTCCTGCACTCTCTCCTTCTGTCCTATCCCACATCAGCAACTCACCACCTAAAAATCAACATGTCCAAGACTGAGCTTCTTCTAATCCCCCTATCTAATTCTACTCCAGTTTCTAGCTTTACTATCACTGTTGGTGACACCACTATCTCCCCATCACCCCAAGTCCGCTGCCTAGGAGTTACACTGGACTCCACTCTGTCCTTCATACCCCACATCCAATCGCTCTCTTCATCCTATGGCAACCACCTGCGCAATATCTACAAAATGTGTCCTTTTCTGCGTGCTGAAACTACTAAACAGCTAATCCATTCCCTAGTAATCTCCCAGCTTGACTACTGTAACAACCTACTAACTGTCCTTCCTCTCTCCCGCCTCTCCCCCCTTCAATCCATCTTAAATGCCTCGGCTAGGCTAATCCACCTCTCCCGACGCTCTGTATCTTCTGCACCCCTCTGAGTCCCTTCACTGGCTCCCAATTCACAGCAGAATTAAATTCAAAATTCTCACTCTGACCTTCAAAGCCCTTACCAATGCAGCCCCCCCCCCCCATATCTATCCTCACTCATCAACAAATATACTCCAGCCTGTCTCCTAAGATCCAACAATGATCTACTCCTTGCCTCTTCTACCATCACCTCCTCTCTTGCTAAACATCAGGACTTCTCTCATGCGGCACCAACCCTCTGGAAAGCACTTCCTCGAGCTGTCAGACTTTCCCCCAACCTCTCCTCCTTTAAATTCTCCCTAAAGGCCTTCTTGTTCAGGGAAGCCTATCACCAAATCACTAACTAATGAATTACACTTCCTTAATAGTTGCCCTTATCTAACTCCCCACTAACATCATTCCCACCTTTGCAGTCCCCACCTCCTGTTTCTCACCCTCCTACCCATTTAGATTGTAAGTTCCCACGGGAACAGGGCTCCCAATTCCCCCTGTCTTTGTTTGTTAAATTTTGTCTGGTGTCTCATATTGTACTGTCCTTTTATCTTTGTTACCCATGGACAGCGCTGCGGAATCTGTTGGCGATTTATAAATAAAGAATAATAATAATAATCACTCAATGGACTTCTTTCTTTTTTCAACCTCTTCTACTAAGTTAATATGTTACACGCCAGAGTTTTACATCCCTTCCACTTACCCTGAATCCTTAGTCATTCATATATCCAAATAGATGGGGGAAAGAGAAAAAGAAGGAAAAATAAATTAGGCCAAAAGAAGTGCTAAGCATTGACGCTAACTGATCAAGGCGCTTGTGGACTCAAAATCATGAAATAAATTAATTTATCAGGTTAGCATACATTTTGTTTACTTCCATGTGTGGGAATCTATACCCAAGAACTGAAGTCCACAAGATCACCATAAAACAGATGAGGAACTAGGGTCAGCAGAACTTTTCTGCCAAAGGCAGCCTCAGAAAAGCGACCATAACAAAGTGTTAAACCTTTGAAAAGTAGTCAGTTAGGACCAAGTAGACTCAAACATCTGATCAATAAAAGAGGTCATTGTTAATATCTGTAGATACCCCTTTAGGAAGAAATGAATAACTAGTACGAAGAACAGCCTTATCCTGAAGAAAAGTCAGGAAAGGAGGTGTGCAAGACAAGCTTAATGCTCAGAAACTCTTCTGCCAAAATATATAACCAAAAGAATCTTCCAGATAAAAGTTGAAAGCCCTCAAAACCAGATTAATAATCCAAGGAGGAGAAACTGGACGGATAATGGTTTAATTCTGATCAGTGCCTGAAATAGAACTGAAAATCTGTAATTTTAGCAATCCTTTTATGGAACAAGACAGAAAAAGCCACAATCTGAACAGTAAGAAAACTAGCTGACAAACCCATATCTAAACCCTCCTGCAGGAGCTAAACATCTATAGGAAAACAACAAATAAAAACCTCCCTTAGACAGCATTATGAATTCAGTTTTTAAGCCATAACATTTTGAGATACTGTAAAAAGAAAGGAGCTTGAAAATGAAGAAGCCTCAAAGGAGTGCACAGAGGCATTTAAATTAGGCATTTGCTCACCTTGTTCCAGAGACTCAAGCATACTTACCTTGTATCTGCGTATGCTCACCTTGTTCCAGAGACCAAGCATACTTGCCTGATACCTGTGTATGCTCACCCTGCTTGAGAGATAAAGCATACTTACCTTACACCTATGTATACTCACCTGTTTCCTGAAAGCCAAGCAGACTTGCCCGATATCTGTGTATGCTCACCTTGTTCCTGAAGCTGTACCTATATAGTATCCCATGACAGTCTCACCAACAGTACCTGCTGCGTATCCTGTGCCTGCTGAGAAACCTGTGTCTACTATACCAGTGACAGCCTTACTCAAACCAGCTGTGCCTGCTGTACCTATCTAGTACCCAGTTGCAGTCTCACCAACATTACCCACTGGGTAGGGAATCCTGTGCCTACAGACTGAGACCGGATTGCATTTGTGAAGAGCTGCCGAGTGATTGTTTGATGCGGCTTTAGGACATTTTTATTAATACGACTCTATTCAATTGATAAATGACTGCTTAGTATTATAGGCCTTTGTATATTATTAATTCCTCTTAGGTGCCCCCCTCATTCTGGGTTGATTACCAAAAGAATATTTTGCTCTGTTTCTCTTCTTCACTAACTTGTTATAAACTGCCAACTCCTTCACTGGTTCCAGCCACCACCTGTCCTGCCCCTTTAATATTAGCTTACATTTATCAGAATGCTGTGTATCACACCACCATTATTTTTCAATAAAGAAAGAACAGACTAACAAAAAGGAAGAATAGACTAATACACAAATATCAAATAAACACAATACAACAACACTTAGTTACACTTAGATAACAAACGGCTATATTACAAGTGTTGCGCTAGCTGCAGCGCAAGTGTGGTATTATTTTTGTTATGCTCCTGCAAGCATTTTCAGCCTCTCTAGCCTCACTAATCCTTATGTTGTTAAAATAATATTTAATAACAGATTGGTGAGGCTAACAAGGCTGAAAACGCTTGTGGGAGCATAACAAAAATCATACTGCACTTGTGCTGCAGCTAGCGCAACACTTGTAATATAGCCGAAAGTTAGTAATTACACAGAATTTCTTCCATCTTCATCTTTCAAACATATCGGCTCTTGAGGAAAGAAAAGTTTCTCTTAACTATAATGCTTGTGTCGCCACATGTGTGCTACTTACTGACTGAAATCTGTAAGAGGTTCTTGGGACTGCAATTTTTTGAGGCTGTGCGTTTAGAATCGGATACAAAGTTTTCCAGTTGTTCTTAATTTGATTGCAATATATCATGGTTGTGATCTGAATTATGCTGCAGGCATTAGAATGCTTGGATTCAGATTGTTGTAGTTCACAGGAGGGCATGGAAGCTATAAAAAAAGAAAAATATCCAGACATCTCTAAAGATAAAAGATACCAAGAGAAAAAGCAAATTAGGTAATAGAAGTAAATTAGAATGTTATTTAAAATGTCATGCTCTATTTAAATCATAAAAGAAAAAAATGGGTTTTATGTCCCTTTAGCTATCGTTAAAATAGTTTAGCACAGAACTAAATGAAGAACTCCACTACTTGCACACCATCAGCATAGCAATATCAGACATGAATTTTACTGTGTGCTCAATTATTATCTAGATTACAAGTGGTGCACTAACTATAGCACAAGCAATATGCAGTATTTCTCGGTTCTTTGCGCGTGGTGGAAATGCCAGATGTTTTTTAGTCTGCAGAAGCAATAATAGATAACTGGAACTGCATAATGTTACTTATTGCTGTTGCCAAGGCAAGTTGTAGCCATTAGTGCATCACATGGACTCTTGATGCTATCAATGCTAATATGAGTTAATGTAGGGAGTGTGGTACCAAGGAGATCATGTGTCAGAAAAACTAAAACTACCAACAATTCCCAGAAAAAATGTTACCACAGTAGTAATGGAGTTTCCCAAACCCAGTAAAATGTTGCATTGAGGATGAAATAAACACACATGCAAAATAACATATGATCCAGGACAGACCATAAAAGCACTTTTATTTACAGCTGTGACTATTCACATATGCAACATGATAAATACAGAGATCCCACTGATAGTGAAAGCTGGCAAAGAACTGATATAGTGATTTGCATTTTGTCATTCCTCTGATACAAACTAATCCTGTTAAATGAACTTATTTTGCCACCAATTCTATCACTGCATTAAACCCAGGCACATAGAGCGTCCACAAAGTAAGTCGTGGAAGCTTTGTATTAACTGGGGGAGGCTGAATGTTAGAATTTAGCATCCCAGCTATTTTAATTGGTTGAGGATGGTGGGAGTTTGATGGAGATTTTGATATTTAAAGGGAATCATTTATAATGGGTTTGCTTGGAAGAGGGGGAATTACAGTAGATGGGGTTAATAAGTTAGAGGGGGTAAAGTGTTGGAAATTGTTGCAGATGGTGGATTAATTAAAGAAACATTGCAATTAATTAATTATGGTGTCTATATAACACCAGTATAGTCGTTAAATAATCACTGCCCTTATTACTAGTAACAAGGTGTTAATAATCCTTTTTTCTACATCTCTATGGATAATGCTGTTCTGATCCAGAAATCTTTTACAGGCCTTGGATGTAGGAAAGTAAGACAGAGGGGGATAATTATCAAAGGTCTGGCGGACATGATCGAACAGTGCGGATCAGGTCCGCCAGACATCACTGAGTGTGGAGAGCAATACGCTCTCCGTATTCAGCACAGCACCAGCAGCTCTTGTGAGCTGCTGGTGCAACGTCGCCCCCTGCAGATTTGCGGCCAATCAGCCACCAACAGGGGGTGTCAATCAACCCGATCGTACTCGATAGGTTTGATTTTCGGCAATGTGTGTCCGCCGGCTCAGAGCAGGCTTACAGGGTTATGAAGCAGCGGTCTTTAGACCGCTGCTTCATAACTGGTGTTTCTGGCGAGCCGGCATTAATGGGCCCCATAGTATGCTTTATTTTTGTATATGGTTAGTAGCAAGTTGGAATAAACCCCAATAGCAGCACAATATAGATGCCATGTTGCAATAGTTAAACCATTTTATATCATTATTTGAAATAAAAATAGCAGTACATTAGAAAAACAGAACAAATGTGCATTTGGGTTATCACAAATGAAAAATCGTGGTGAATATTTGGATATTTGTTTTGTTTTAATCCGAATTAATGCACCAATGAAATTAAAGGATAACAAATATATACTATTGAAATTCATTAGTATATACTTGTTATCCTTAAAATTAGGTTTAATACATATAGCCACTCTATTTTGACCTTATTAACTATTTTCCAGGGCTGCGCTTATAGAAGGATTAGGAGCACACGTTTTGTGACCCACCACTCTAATCCTCCTATTAGTGCGGCCCTGGAGTCTGCTGAAGGGCCGGATTAGTACGGCTCCCCAGCATGCTATTGCTAAGTATTTAGTCCTACAGGTGACACTGTGCCACCTGCAGCAAAATTACATTTGCATTTGTTTTAACAAGAAAAAATGTAAATGTTAACAAATATTTAGTTTACATTTAGTTTTAAATGAAAGCACACAAATATTCTGAAAAACTAATTTATAAGAATATTTGTTCTGTGCTGCACATATCTACTTAGAATATGAGAATAGCAGAGAGTCCAACAAACTATTTGCTTTTATATTTAATTTAAAAAAATAATAAATGTTTTATATTTTCCACAAACAACGCTAAACATCATTTTGTTCTTGTTTTTCACTCTATTATTGAAGTATTTGACATAATTTCCATGGTGACATAGGGATTATTTACAGGTGCTTTTCTAGTTGTTTATGGGGAATTAAATTTCAGTGTAACAAATTTGAAAATTCTCAACACAGATTAAATGAATGACTTCCAGATAAAAGTAATAAAAATATGGTCTTTATGTTTACAGCCAGTCATTAAAATAAACGTTTTACTATTTTAGTATCATGGTGAGACCACTAAATACATTGGGAATAAAATATAATGTGCAATTCATTTTATGTTTGCAGAACATCTATCTAATGACTGTCATTTTAATTAGTGATGTTTACAGCTGTGTCAATCTTTTAGGGCTAGATTACAAGTGGAGCAGTATTTTGCGTTTTCACTATATCGAAAACTCCAATATTTTTCCGCTAGTTGGATTGCGCTGGTATTATAAGTCGAAATATTTTTTTTTCTCCTGCTTAATCCTACCTAAAGAATTTGGGGGATTAAGAAGGACATGTCTGTTGGAAGAAAAATATACAAATTGTTTATTTTTGTTGTATATAGTCAAAAAAGAACCAAAAAAGAAAGTAAAGGTGTTATAATATACAGTATATTTGTTTTATTTTTTTTTTAGAACATTTTTGTATAAAAACATTGCTAGGCTTCAGCTTTGGTACTATGAAATACTCTGAATTTGTAAGAAACTAAGAATATATCATTATAATTGTTCTTAGAGCGTTTGTGTGATATATATAAGATACTATATTTTGAGTTATTATGGTATTTAATTGTATAAGATTGTATAATTAAATTTAATGGATAATGTTTTCATTATGCTTTGCTGCAATGTTTAATTTAAACACTTTAATAAAAATGAATTAGAAAAAAAATAAGTAGAAAGAAAACAGTTTTTTCTCCAGCGGTAACCCGACTTGCTCAAAAAGTCGAAAATCGGGATCACGTTCATACATTCACTCTTAGAAGTCAATGGAGAAAAAAAGTTGAAAAAAAAAAACACCCCACTCTCTCGTGCAAACACCATCACATATTCGCAATAGCGCTAACCCAACATGAAATTATGAATATTTAATTTTTTAATGTTCTATGTAACGGAATATGTTCTATTTATTCATAAAAAAACATTTCTACATATATTTGATATTTTTTTAAATAAATATATAATTATAACTATATATACACTCACTGGCCACTTTTTTAGGTACACCTTCCTAGTACCGGGTTGGACCCACTTTTGCCTTCAGCACTGCCTTAATTATTTGTGGCATAGATTCAACAAGGTGTTGGAAACATTCCTCAGAGATTTTGGTCCATATTGACATGATAGCATCACGCAGTTGCTGCAGATTTGTCGGCTGCATATTCATGATCCGAATCTTCCGCTCCACCATATCCCACAGGTGCTCTATTGGATTGAGATCTGGTGACCGTGGAGGCCATTGGAGTACAGAAAACTCATTTTTATGAGATGCTCGGTTTGAACTTCAGCAAGTCGTCCTCACCCTGTCCAGATGCGTAAATGCATTATGTTGCTGCCATGTAATTGGCTGATTAGAAATTGAATAGGTGTACCTAATAAAGTGGACAGTGATTTTATGTGTGTGTATATATATATATATATATATATATATATATATATATATATATATAATCTTTAGCAATGTATCTGTTTGGATCTCAATGTTAAAGTCCTTTGGCAGATTTTTTTTCCTGAACACCTGAGATCTCATATCTTTGAAAAAATCACAAGAATTGTCCAGGAGCCTAGTTATATAACGGATTTGGGCTGACCCACTAGTTGCACCTCCCTCCAAAGGTGTAACAGCAAGTATACCAAAACAAAAAGAGTGTGGGGAGTGCCCCAAAGAGAGGCTATCCGTTTGTGGCTAGTTTAATTTTATCTAGTTTGCCAAACAATTATTTCTCCAATCATACAAGGATATCATTTAGTTAATAATAAATCACTTAAAGTACAAGAATTCGTTAAATTTTATTCTCTATTTTAAAAGTGGCATAAAAAATTATTTGCACATAAAAAATGTTTGTTCTGAAACTATTTGATTATATACAAGACACCGGTGTCCTATCCTACACAATTAAAATACAATATCATATATCATATATCATATAATAAAAGTTCAAAGGTTCAAAAATAAGAGCTCATACATAAATCTTCATTGATACTAAGATTTGATAAACTAGTTAAGTATATGTAGATATACATAAATTTGATAGCAGTGTTGTAATGACAATTTACATATAATAATAATAGCTGAATAAGGTTGCTATACTCTCTTGCAACATTCAGCACAATTTGTTTTACTTAGCAATTTTGTATTATCTGTAGAGTTCCGGTAAGGCACTTAGTACCAAAGTAAATGTGGCGTTAGTGTTCGGTGTTATACTTGTTCACCGTTAGGTTTACAAGGAAAAAGTACCTTATTTCTTCACAGGCAGCTCCGATGATTTCACCAGCGTCCGTGCTGCCCGCAGTCAAATAACTGGTCACGGAAGAAAGATAAAGATGCCGCTCGTCAGCGGTTAGAAGTCTCCGGTTTGCTTTACTTGTTAGAGTCCAGTTTAGCCAATAGGATGGTGCGCGCACTTATTCAAATTCTTTTCAACTCCTATCGCCCCAGCAGTTATGTCAGACGGAACTGAATTCTCTGGTTTCCCACTCTGACACTGATGTTGCGGTTATGGGAGTCAGGCTGTGTTATCTTTCACTGGGTTTTCACCTGTTATATTGAAAAACAGGACTTGCAAACAATACCAGTATTAGGCTTCCTCTCTCTCTTGGAGCTGTGGATTGGATTGAATAAGTGCGCGCACCATCCTATTGGCTAAACTGGACTCTAAAAAGTAAAGCAAACCGGAGACTTCTAACCGCTGACGAGCGGCATCTTTATCCTCTTCTTTCCGATGACTAACGGTACCTTTAAGTGACGTCATCCAAGATCGCGTCCCTTCAATTCTGATTGGCTTATAGAATTCTATCAGCCAATCGGAATCAAGGTAGATCCAATCAGCGAATAGGATTGAGCTTGCATTCTATTGGCTGATTGGAACAGCAAATAGAATGCAAGCTCAATCCTATTGGCTGATTGGATGTAAGATTAAGTGTAGAGTGTGGATCACAACTGAGGAAAAAATAGTGAAATGTATGCCTTGCAACAAGATACACTGAGGAATTGCAATGTATCTTGGTGTTTGGGCAGATCAGAGTTACTTTTGGTTAGAATTCCCTGATCAGTATTTTCTGAATCAGGTTTGCTGAGAAATTTGATAAGATACTCTCTTATTAAGCTTATGTAGATTAGCTATCCAGTTCTGGTTGAATTTGATTGTAGCACTGAGTTTGTGAATTAGATCTTATAAAGAAGTGTGGAGGGAGAGTTATTATACACGTTCTGTGACTATTCCCTTTAACGTTAATGCCTGCAAGTGGCTGGCAATCAATACAGAGTGTCAGTGCGATGAGCTGTTCAGAGTGGTAATAGAAAGTTCAGATGGAAACTGCCTGTGTGGTCTGCTTAGTTGGAGCGGCAGACTTGAAAGAGCTGACAGGCTGTTCCCCAAGCGAACTCCGCAGCAGTGTGAACTGACAGGCGGGGCAGAGCAGAGACGCTGCTTGCCTAGTTGGAATAAGCCAGGCGAGTGTTGGGGGCGTGATCAGGAAGCTTACAGCGGTACTCTGTGTATATTAAGATCGGAAACTTACTGCCTTCTAAAAGATGTCTCCAGTGTTCTAATGAGACCTTGATCACTAGCAACTCCTTTTCGCCTACAGGGTAGTTAAAATCGGTTGGTGTCATAACTCGTGAAAAGAAGGCAACAGGGTGGAGTGGTTCTTCAGGAGTTTTACGCTGAGACAGAATGGATCCAAGGGCGTAGTTGGAAGCGTCAACTTCAAGTACATATTGAGCGTCAGGATCTGGGAATTTTAGAATCGGTGCTTTAGTGAAAACATCCTTAAGATGGTTAAATATTGTGTGAGTATGTGCTGTCCAATTGAATGAAGCATTGACACTCGTAAGAGAGGTTAAAGGCTTAGTAAGAGTAGAATAATTCTTGATAAATTTCCTATAGTAATTGGAAAAACCAAGGAATTTTTGGAGGTCTTTTTTAGAGGTAGGTGTGGGCCAGTTCTTAATAGTTTGTACCTTGGAGTCGTCCATCTGAATACCAGCGGGTGTGATAGTATAACCCAGGAATGTGATGTCCGAAGTATGGAAGATGCATTTTTCTAGTTTGGCGAAGAGTCGATGCTGTCTGAGGCGAGAGAGCACCCAGCGGACGTGTTTTTTATGTTCAATGATATTTTTAGAGTATATCAAAATGTCGTCCAAGTATACGACAACGCAGATGTCAAGAAGATCACGCAAAATATAGTTTATTAGATACTGGAACGTTGCCGGGGCATTACATAGCCCAAAAGGCATCACCTTATACTCGTAGAGCCCATATCTTGTTCTGAAGGCGGTGAGCCACTCGTCCCCTTTTCGGATCCTGACAAGATTATACGCTCCACGTAGGTCTAATTTCGTATATATGGTTGCTTGACTGAGACGTTCGATGAGTTCGGGAATCAGAGGTAAGGGGTAGCGGTTCTTGACTGTACGTTTATTAAGTTCCCTATAATCGATTATAGGGCGAAGAGTATTGTCCATAATTCTGACAAAGAAAATGCCGGCACCAGCAGGAGAAGAAGAAGGTTGTATGAACCCTTTCCTTAAATTTTCTGATAGGTAAGTTTTTAAGTGATCTAATTCAGGTTGTGAGAGTGGATATATGTGTCCGTAAGGTATGGAAGCACCCGGTAGTAGCTGGATAGGACAGTCATATGGACGGTGTGGAGGAAGGACCTCTGCTTCTTTTTCACTGAACACATCTTGAAAATCTTGATATTCTGAAGGAATAGTTTTTTCTTTTGGATTCAAACAAGAGATGAATGAGTGATGGAAGCAGGTGTTCTTGCAATAATCCGAATGGAATTCAACTTCAAGACGATCCCAGTGTATGGTGGGTTGATGTGTTTGCAACCATTTTAACCCAAGTACCAAGGGGAACATGGGAGATGTTATGACATCGAAAGATATAAACTCAATGTGTGCACTTGATGTGGAAACCTTGATAGGAATGGTTTGATGTGTAATGGGTCCAGAACTTATAGTATTACCATCAATAACTCTAATGGACACAGGTTTTGCTTTCAACACAGTGGGTATTTTATTTACAGTGACAAAAACAGAATCTATGTAAGAGGAGTGTGCCCCAGAATCAATGATGGCTTCACTGATTTGCTGGTGTTGATCCCACTGTAGGGTAAGAGATAAAGAACAGTAAGCAACATGGTTTATGTTAGTGGTTAAGCATGTTATTTGTTTGATAGACTTACTTCTTTTTTGCCTTTGTAAGATAGGACAATCTCTTACAGTGTGTGCATTGGAAGCACAATACATGCAGAGGTTGTTGACACGTCTGCGAATCCTTTCCTCTGGTTGTAAAGGACCTTTGGTGAATCCTAAATCCATAGGTTCAGGTGCTTGGGGAACTATAGGTTTATGATAGGTGGAAGAGGGTCTAGTGACGGTATCCAAACCTAGTCTTTCAGATTTGCGTTCTCTCAACCTTCTATCTATCTGGATGCTGAGTGTGATTAACCCTTCCAAAGACCTAGGAAGCTCTGTGCGAGCAAGTTCATCTTTTATGTAAGATTAAGTGTAGAGTGTGGATCACAACTGCGGAAAAAATAGTGAAATGTATGCCTTGCAACAAGATACACTGAGGAATTGCTACGTATCTTGGTGTTTGGGCAGATCAGAGTTACTTTTGGTTAGAATTCCCTGATCAGTATTTTCTGAATCAGGTTTGCTGAGAAATTTGATAAGATACTCTCTTATTAAGCTTATGTAGATTAGCTATCCAGTTCTGGTTGAATTTGATTGTAGCACTGAGTTTGTGAATTAGATCTTATAAAGAAGTGTGGAGGGAGTGTTATGATACACGTCCTGTGACTATTCCCTTTAACGTTAATGCCTGCAAGCGGCTGGCAATCAATACAGAGTGTCAGTGCGATGAGCTGTTCAGAGTGGTAATAGAAAGTTCAGATGGAAACTGTCTGTGTGGTCTGCTTAGTTGGAGCGGCAGACTTGAAAGAGCTGACAGGCTGTTCCCCAAGCGAACTCCGCAGCAGTGTGAACTGACAGGCGGGGCAGAGCAGAGACGCCGCTTGCCTAGTTGGAATAAGCCAGGCGAGTGTTGGGGGCGTGATCAGGAAGCTTACAGCGGTACTCCGCTTCCGAAAAACAACTTAGCAAGTAAAAGGTTTCTGATACAATGTCCTTCTGTTAGGTCAAATTGTATTGCCTAGAGTTGTGACTGCAAGTGCGGTTGTTGAAAGAAACACTTGGAGAGCGGCAAGAGTTAGTCCGTGTAAAAGGGAAACAGCCGTAGAGAATAACGCTAGAAAGCCTTCCATACAAATAGAGATTGATTGTAGAAATCCTTATTGTAATACAGGTAGCTTCTTATATGTTCAAGGTAATCCTTTGGAAAAAGGTTTTAGTTGAAGAGGGAAGGTAATTCCTTCTGGTAGGTCTGCATGCAGCTAGTACAAACAGGTAACAATACTGAAGCAAGGAAGGAGGCATGTCCAGGCATTAAATAACCTTGCTAGGTGTGAGCACAGGTAAATTTAAAGGGACAGAGGAAGGTGAGGGAAATCCATGACATTGGATCAGCCAATAGGATTTTTTCTACCTTAATTCTGATTGGCTGATAGAATTCTAACAGCCAATCGGAATTGAAGGGGCTCCATCTTGGATGACGTCACTTAAAGGTACCATCATTTAGTGTTAGTCGTCAGAAAGAAGAGGATGCTCCACGTTGGATGTCTTGAAGATGGACCAGCTCCACTCCGAATGGATGAAGATAGAATATCCCACCTGGGTGAAGACTTCTGGCCATCTGGAGGACCTCTTCTGCCCGGATAGGATGAAGACTTCGGACCGTCTGGAGGACCACTTCTGCGCGGTTGGGTGAAGACATCTCAAGGTAGGGTGATCTTCAAGGGGTTAGTGTTAGGTTTTATTAAGGGGGGATTTGGTGGGTTTTAGAGTAGGGTTGGGTGTGTGGGTGGTGGCTTTTAATGTTGGGGGTTATTATATTTTTTTTTACAGGTAAAAGAGCTGATTACTTTGGGGCAATGCCCCACAAAAAGCCCTTTTAAGGGCTATTTGTAATTTTATATAGGGTAGGGATTTTTATTATTTTTTTTTATTTTTTTTAATTTTATTAGGGGGATCAGATTAGGTGTAATTAGTTTAAAAAAAATGTAATTATTTTATTATTTTCTGTAATTGTTTGTGTTTTTTTCGTACTTTAGTTTATTTACTTTAATTGTAATTAATTGTAGTTAATTTAGTTAATTTATTTAATGATAGTGTAGTGTTAGGTGTAATTGTAACATAGGTTAGGTTTTATTTTACAGGTATATTTGTAATTATTTTAGCTAGGTAGCTATTAAATAGTTAATAACTATTTAATAACTATTGTACCTAGTTAAAATAAATACAAAGTTACCTGTGAAATAAAAAATAAAACCTTAGTTAGATACAATGTAATTAATAGTTATATTATAGCTAGCTTAGGGTTTATTTTATAGGTAAGTATTTAGGTTTAAATAGGAATAATCCCTTTTGTCAAATATTTTATGATGGTTTCATAAAATTACATACATTCAACTTTAAACTTTACAAATTGTGTTTTTGTTAGATTTACTAATAGATCCTTTGGGGCCGATTTAACAACGGCAGAAGGGCCCCCTAATCGCCCTGTTTCTGAGCTAGCCTTCAGGCTTCCCGGAAACAGGAGTTAAGAAACAGCGGTCTTAAAAACTCATACACCTACTCTGAGACTGCGGACATCAATCCGCCCAATCTTCAAATCTGCAGGGGGCGGCATTGCACAAGCAGTTCACCAGAACTGCTTGTCAATGTTAAATGCTGACAGCGTATGCCAGCGATGTCTACAGCGGATCATGTCCACCAGACATTGATAAATTGCCCCTGTATCTTCACTCTAACAAAAAATTCTGCCTCTCTCTAAAAGTGTCTGTTATATTTTATAAACTTACCTAAACTCATTTCTTTCATCTTAGTTCTGGGTATAGCATTTTGAAATAGACTGTGCCCTAAAGAACCAGAATTAGACCCTAAAGAACCAGAATTAGACCTCCCCAAGTTTATTAGAGAAGAAGGATTGAAGGAGAACTAGATATCTATCTAAATACAGGATGTAGGATTTCAATGGTTAAAAAAATGTGTACGAACCTTTCAATTGCTAGTAACTAGACATTTGGATCCTTTGCTGGATCTGAATGGGGAAAAGGTGCCCAATCATGCCATTCAGCTTTTTTTGGTGACAGATTTTTTCTTGTGAAAGTGCAGCACACTAAGCTCTGGATTGGCACAGATCTTAGTGTGTTGCACTTTCAGAAGAATACATCTGTCTCTAAAAACAGCCAAATGCCACAATTAGTTGCCTTCTTCCTAATGAAGGATCTGAATGCACACGTCAACTAATAAAATACATATCCATCTTGTTTTAACATGATTTAAGAGATTTTATAAGTTACGTTTACAAACTCATGCTATTCTATGAGCACAAACAGTGAAAAATAATGATACGCTTTTACTGTAATAGTTTAAATATCAACTGAAAAGCTGTCAGAATCCAGGTTGGATGGAATTATGCAAAATTTGGCCAGTACAGTGAACCTCAACAATTGATCTGCCCAGTTTACATTTAAATTGGTTTAAAGTGTTGTTTTCAACTTTCTTGACAAACCTCCTAAATAAGTGCTGTTTATATATATATATATACAGGGAGTGCAGAATTATTAGGCAAGTTGTATTTTTGAGGATTAATTTTATTATTTAACAACAACCATGTTCTCAATGAACCCAAAAAACTCATTAATATCAAAGCTAAATATTTTTGGAAGTAGTTTTTAGTTTGTTTTTAGTTTTAGCTATTTTAGGGGGATATCTGTGTGTGCAGGCGACTATTACTGTGCATAATTATTAGGCAACTTAACAAAAAACAAATATATACCCATTTCAATTATTTATTTTTACCAGTGAAACCAATATAACATCTCAACATTCACAAATATACATTTCTGACATTCAAAAACAAAACAAAAACAAATCAGTGACCAATATAGCCACTTTTCTTTGCAAGGACACTCAAAAGCCTGCCATCCATGGATTCTGTCAGTGTTTTGATCTGTTCACCGTCAACAATGCGTGCAGCAGCAACCACAGCCTCCCAGACACTGTTCAGAGAGGTGTACTGTTTTCCCTCCTTGTAAATCTCACATTTGATGATGGACCACAGGTTCTCAATGGGGTTCAGATCATGTGAACAAGGAGGCAATGTCATTAGATTTTCTTCTTTTATACCCTTTCTTGCCAGCCACGCTGTGGAGTACTTGGATGCGTGTGATGGAGCATTGTCCTGCATGAAAATCATGTTTTTCTTGAAGGATGCAGACTTCTTCCTGTACCACTGCTTGAAGAAGGTGTCTTCCAGAAACTGGCAGTAGGACTGGGAGTTGAGCTTGACTCCATCCTCAACCCGAAAAGGCCCCACAAGCTCATCTTTGATGATACCAGCCCAAACCAGTACTCCACCTCCACCTTGCTGGCGTCTCAGTCGGACTGGAGCTCTCTGCCCTTTACCAATCCGGCCACGGGCCCATCCATCTGGCCCATCAAGACTCACTCTCATTTCATCAGTCCATAAAACCTTAGAAAAATCAGCCTTGACGTTTCAGCTTGTGTGTCTTGTTCAGTGGTGGTCGTCTTTCAGCCTTTCTTAACTTGGCCATGTCTCTGAGTATTGCACACCTTGTGCTTTTGGGCACTCCAGTGATGTTGCAGCTCTGAAATATGGCCAAACTGGTGGCAAGTGGCATCTTGGCAGCTGCATGCTTGACTTTTCTCAGTTCATGGGCAGTTATTTTGCGCCTTGGTTTTTCCACACGCTTCTTGCGACCCTGTTGACTTTGAATGAAAACGCTTGATTGTTCGATGATCACGCTTCAGAAGCTTTGCAATTTTAAGAGTGCTGCATCCCTCTGTAAGATATCTCACTATTTTTGACTTTTCTGAGCCTGTCAAGTCCTTCTTTTGACCCATTTTGCCAAAAGAAAGGAAGTTGCCTAATAATTATGCACACCTGATATAGGGTGTTGATGTCATTAGACCACACCCCTTCTCATTACAGAGATGCACATCACCTAATATGCTTAATTGGTAGTAGGCTTTCGAGCCTATACAGCTTGGAGTAAGACAACATGCATAAAGAGGATGATGTGGTCAAAATACTCATTTGCCTAATAATTCTGCACTCCCTGTATATATATTCATAGACTTGTTATATCATATGCAGAGTATAAAATGTATGAGAAATTGCATTTTCAGGTTTATTTGTGCATATGAATTAGATGTTTTTGTGCTTTTAAACCACAGCCTATTACAATGGGTTGAGCTTGTGGGTAATATCAGATCTCGTTATGTTATCACTTTATGTACACACACTTGCTTCCTTATCTTATTTCTGTTAGTAATCCAAAGCTTAATACTTAAAAAGGACAATCGAAAATTAACATTTTATTACTTAAAGGGACATGAAACCCAAAAAATGTCTTTCATGATCCAGATAGAGAATACAATTTTAAACAACTTTCCAATTTACTTCTATTATTTAAGTTGCCTCCTTCTTTTGCTATCCTTTGCTGAGAGGTTTATCTAAGCAAGTGCCGGACAGCAGAGAACCTAGAATCTAGCTGTTGATTGGTGGCTGCATAAATATATTGATTGTGATTGGCTCACCCATGTGTACAGTTAAACCATTAGTGCATTGCTGCTCCTTCAACACATGATACAAAGAGAATGAAACAGATTAGATAATAGAAGTAAATTATAAAGTTGTTTAAAATTGTATTCTCTATCTGTGTCATGAAAGAAAAGTTTTGGGTTTCATGTCCCTTTAACTAGCGTGCACCGCACTGGGAGTGCAATTTCTTCTGCTGGTTGTGTTTACATAGGCTGTCAATAGCTTGGGTGTAAGACCAGAAACTTTCAGTATAGGTGGGGATACCACAGGCTAAATCAACTATTTCAAATGCTGAAATAAGGGTAAATGAGCTACTTGTAAACCATTTAATACAATCCAGCAGGTAAAATGGATAATTTTGGAACAATTTAAAGGGGAGAAACATTTGGGGTAACTGTCCCTTTAAGTGCTAAGCCAGGTGTTTGCGAGGCGGAGGCTCTTGCAAGAAGAAGATCAGGTTAGAGCGATTTCCAGAGCGTGTTAAAGTAAGTATTTGCAGCTACAGGGGAACTTTTCACCTATAGCTTTAAAACATTTACATTTATTTAGCCAGAACTAATCTAACGAAAATTCGACCAAATAATTTACGGCTAGATTACGAGTTTTTGTCGGTAAAGCTGTGCGTGACTAACTCACAGTTTTCTCTCACCGCTCACTTACAGTAACGCTGGTATTACGGGTTTTTTTAAACCCAGCGTTAGCCGCAAAAAGGTGAGCATAGAGCAGAATTTAGCTCCATATCTCACCTCAATACCAGCGCTGCTTAAGTCAGCGGTGAGCTGGCTAAACGTGCTTGTGCACGATTTCCCAATAGGAATCAATGGGGCAAAGCCGGCTGAAAAAAAACCTCACACCTGCAAAAAAGCAGCGTTCAGCTCCTAACGCTGCCCCATTGATTCCTATGAGGAAATAAAAGTTATGTCTACACCTAACACCCCTAATCTTACACTTATTAACCCCTAATCTGCCGCCCCGACATCGCCGACACCTACATTATTAACCCCTAATCTGCCGCTCTGTAAACCGCCGCCACCTACATTATACTTATGAACCCCTTAATCTGCTGTCCCCAACATCGCCAACACCTACTTTTTATTTATTAACCCTTAATCTGCCGCTCCCAATGTCGCCGCCACCTAACTACACTCATTAACCCCTAATCTGCCACCGCCGCCACCGCCAACGTCGCCGCCACTATAATAAAGTTATTAACCCCTAAATCTAAGTCTAACCCTAACACCCCTTAACTTAAATATAATTTTAATAAATCTAAATAAAATTACTACAATTAACTAAATTATTCCTATTTAAAACTAAATACTTGCCTATAAAATAAACCCTAAGATAGCTACAATATAACTAATAGTTACATGGTAGCTAGCTCAGGATTTATTTTTATTTTACAAGCAAGTTTGTATTTATTTTTTCTAGGTACAATAGTTATTAAATAGTTATTAACTATTTAATAACTTCCTAGTTAAAATAATTACAAATTTACCTTTAAAATAAACCCTAACCTAAGTTACAATTACACCTAACACTACACTATAATTACATTAATTACCTAAAATAACTACAATTAATTACAATTAAATTAACTTAAGTACGAAAAAAAAAACACTAAATTACAGAAAATAATAAAATAAGGACATTTTTTTAAACTAATTACACCTAATCTAATCCCCCTAATAGAATAAAAAAGACCCCCAAAATAAAATAAAAAAAATCCCTACCCTATACTAAATTACAAATAGCCCTTAAAAGGGCCTTTTGCTGGGCATTGCCCAAAAGTAATCATCTCTTTTACCTGTAGGAAAAAAGACAATACCCCCCCAACATTACAACCCACCACCCACACACCCAACCCTACTCTAAAACCCACCCAATCCCCCCTTACTAAAACACTAACCTCTTGAAGATCACCTTACCTTGAGACATATTCACACAACCGGGCAGAAGTGGTCCTCCAGATGGCCAGAAGTCTTCATCCTATCCGGGCAGAAGAGGACCTCCAGATGGCCAGAAGTCTTCATCCAGACGGCATCTTCTATCTTCATCCATCCGGAGCGGGTCCATCTTCAAGCCATCCAACCTGGAGCATCCTCTTCCATCCGACGACTAACACTAAATGACAATACCTTTAAGTGACGTCATCCAAGATGGCATCAATTCAATTCCGATTGGCTGATAGAATTCTATCAGCCAATCGGAATTAAGGTAAAAAAATCCTATTGGCTGATCCAATCAGCCAATAGGAATGAGCTTGCATTCTATTGGCTGTTCCAATCAGCCAATAGAATGTGAGCTCAATCCTATTGGCTGATTGGCTCAGCCAATAGGATTGAACTTCAATCCCATTGGCTGATTGCATCAGCCAATAGAATTTTTTCTACCTTAATTCTGATTGGCTGATAGAATTCTATCAGCCAATTGGAATTGAAGGGACGCCATCTTGGATGACATCACTTAAAGGTACCGTCATTTATTGCTAGTCGTCGGATGGAAGAGGATGCTTCGCATCGGATGGCTTGAAGATGGACCCGTTGCACTCCGGATTGATGAAGATAGAAGATGCTGCCTGGATGAAGACTTCTGGCCATCTGGAGGTCCTCTTCTGCCCAGATCGGATGAAGACTTCTCGCCATCTGGAGGACCACTTCTGCCCGGTTGGGTGAAGACGTCTCAAGGTAGGGTGATCTTCAAGGGGTTAGTGTTAGGTTTTATTAAGGGGGGATTGGTTGGGTTTTATAGTAGGGTTGGGTGTGTGGGTGGTGGGTTTTAATGTTGGGGGGGTATTGTCTTTTTTATTTACAGGTAATAGAGCTGATTACTTTGGGGCAATGCCCCACAAAAGGCCCTTTTAAGGGCTATTTGTAATTTAGTATAGGGTAAGGATTTTTTTTTATTTTGGGGGGCTTTTTTATTTTATTAGGGGATTACATTAGGTGTAATTAGTTTTAAAAAAATTATAATTATTTTATTATTTTCTGTAATTTAGTGTTTGTTTTTTTCGTACTTTATTTTATTTAATATAATTGTAATTAATTGTAGTTAGTTTAGGTAATTAATGTAATTATAGTGTAGTGTTCGGTGTAATTGTAACTTAGGTTACGGTTTATTTTACAGGTAAATTTGTACTTATTTTAACTAGGAAGTTATTAAATAGTTAATAACTATTTAATAACTATTTTACCTAGTTAAAATAAATACAAACTTGCCTGTAAAATAAAAATAAATCCTAAGATTGCTTCAATGTAATTATTAGTTATATTGTAGCTATTTTAGGGTTTATTTTATAGGTAAGTATTTAGTTTTAAATAAGAATTATTTAGTTAATAATAGTAATTTTATTTAGATGTATTTAAATTATATTTAAGGGGGTGTTAGGGTTAGGGTTAGAATTGGATTTTGGGGTAAATAAATTTAATATAGTTGCTGTGACGTTGGGGGTGGCAGATTAGGGGTTAATAAATGTAGGTAGGTGTCGGTGATGTTAGGTATGACAGCTTCGGGGTTAATAAAATTTAACTAATGTTTGCGAGACAGGAGTGCGGCGATGTCCGGTCAGCAGATTAGGGGTTACAAAGTTAATTTAAGTGTTTGCGATGTGGGGGGGCTCGGTTTAGGGGTTATAGGTAGTTTATGGGTGTTTGTGTACTTTAGTTAAGAGTTTTATGTTACGGCGTTAGCCCATAAAACTCTTAACTACTGACTTTTAAATGCGGTAGGAGTCTTGACAGGAGAGGGTCTACTGCTCACTTTTTCCAAGACTCGTATTACCGGCATTTGGCAAATCCCATTAAAGAGATAGGATACGCAATTGATGTAAGTGGATTCGCGGTATGCTCGAGTCGCGGAAAAAAAAGTGAGCGGTACACCTGTACCTGCCAGACTCGTAATACCAGCGGGCATTAAAAAGCAGCATTGGGACCTCTCAACGCTGCTTTTTAAGGCTAACGCAAGACTCGTAATCTAGGTGATAGTGCAGACAACGAATATATCTAAAAGGAAAATTTCATCCGAAACAATAAAATTTCTGGCCTGCACATCTCTAATACTTTCATCTTTGATATTTGTGATTGCTGGCATCTGCACTCACGCCAACAAAGCCCCAATTTTGGAGTTGCTGAATATTTTCCAGAACAAATTGCTTGTACACATGGTAAAATTATACGAATGATGGTAAATGGAAAGCAAATGTAGCCTCTGCACCAGCTAATTTAGTTTATTTAGTTTTGTTAGTTGTTGAATAATTTGTCAGTTGTTTATTGGATAAGGAAGAGCTCAAGGCATTGTTATGTTTGACTGGAGCAATGTAATATTTATGTATCTTTCTTTTTCACCACGACCAATCAAAAGAAAAGAAACTATGAGCATAACAATTTTAAAATTATTGCTTAACAGTATTTAAATAGAATAAAAACATTTAGCTTACGTCAAATTTGCTTCTACTTCTACTTTCCTGACTTCCAATTAAATTCATTCTTGTTGGATGACTGTTGACATTCACTGAGCTACAGTGCACAAATATTTTCCCAACTCTCAATATCCCTTGCTACAACAGTCCACACAAACTCAGCTTCCTGCCGAGGCAAGATCACTCTCTGCTGCTCCAGAACCTGATGTCACTCCTGATATGATGGACATAGTGGGCCACAATGCACACGTAAACCTGTCATCTTCTCAAAGAAGCATAAAAAAATTATGATACTTTTATTCAATACAATCCAGGACTCTCCTGGTTTTCTGAACCATATGACAACCCTAGTCAAAGAGAATATTGAAAACTTTATGGATGAACACTGGGTGTTTGAAGAACGGAAAAAGTAACAACTGTATAATGTATCTATGTGGTTGTTTTTAAAAAAGCAATAGCAATGCAATAAAAAACTAAATTCTTTATATCACCCTTTTCTAAGAGGCCTATTTAATAATAAAGAAAAACAAGTTGCGAGGCAGCAGAAGTAAAAAGTTAAAAGTTAACTTTTATTGAGTACATTCAAATGCATACAAACAGGGTCAAGAGGCCAGTGAAGCACCGGTCTTACGCGTTTCAGCTTGCGCCTTCCTCATAGACCGTGCTGCACTGACCTGACAGCCTCATTAAAAACATGTGCGATCCTGTGACATCAATCAATTCAAAAATGTTAACTCATTGTTTTCCTTTAAGTTTCTGTCTACTTATTTTTCCCCTAATGATAGCTTGCCACATTTAATAATGTTACATCTCGGTTTTTTCTTCATTACAACTATTTCTAACTTACTAATAACATATCTTGCATATTTTAAATATTAATAGATAAAAAAGTTACTTTTTAAAAAACAATTTACCAGTTAGATCCTTAGCGCTTATTCCATTTATCCACTAGTATTCAATAGAAACTATTAGGTTAGCTTGCCCTATTTCTTTGTAAGCTGCTATATCGCTTAAAATTATCTTATGGCTTGGTGCAACAAAAATTATATTGTATCGGGGGGGCGGAGCTAGCCCGGGAAGGGAACAGTCGCATCACTGCAGAGCTCCGTATCTAAAATCTAAAATTGCTCATTATTTATAGTTAAAGGTCTGCAAATCTGCTTTTTTCAGACTGATATTACCTCTGCGCTACAGATACCACTCTGCTGACATCTTGGAGCACACAAAGCCCTATCTGCCTGAGTTTACAGCCCGGGGCGTAAAGATGCTCCAGAGTGAACGGAGGACTTGGTATGACCATAGTGCCGACTACAGTACACACTAAGAGGGGGAATTGGGAGCCCTGTTTATTTGTAGATAATCAAAGGCAAACAAACTCTCTGCCGTGCTGCCAACTTTTCTACAGCTTCTCAAGCAGCCACTTCCTACAGGTCCAGCCTAATTAGAACTACCGCCGCCATCTTACCAGCACCATGCGGCTATGGGAACACCACCGCTTTGAATAACAGCAGGAGCAGGTACTCCTAGTTCACAATCTGGTGTACAGATTGGATGGCATATGAACAATAGTGACCTATATAGCTAAGCTTCATAAAACCATAGGACACGCAGCCGACTGTAGCAATATGGAGGGTTTCCATGACTCAGTATGCCACCCAGACACCCTGAGGCTAGTCATCTCCCTTCTACAGGATATGTCCACTCGCCTAGACCAGCACTACATGGCTTTTTTCGACCACCTTGCAAACCAGTGCTGGTCCACCCGTTCTCCCACCAACTGACCCTCACCTTGCCTCTGACCCGTTGGAAGCCGGACAGAGCAAACAAGTGGAACAGGGGGTACATGAGTTACTGGAGGCCTCCGGAGCAAATTTATATCTAGATGACTCGGCGCAACCTACCGCGCACACTGAAAATGTCTCAGCAGTGTCAGGGAAGCTCATGCAACGCGTAGCAGCTCAAACCATATCGATAAAGGCTATAATCTATCGGAAGACATCACAGTTAAACTGCACACATTCAGATCCGGCTGGGGGTCTGGGCAGACGCATTGTCTTTCTCCTGGAAATAGAAGAGCAGAGCTGGTGACCGAGCACCCATCGAATGTGTTATGCAACTTCTTTTAGCCGGATGGAAGACCCTTTTGATCCAGGCGGTAAGACTCAATTATCCAGTGACATACTTGCGGCCTCTACACCTAACTACAGATGGAACTGTGTGCCGTACTATACTTTTCACCTAACATCTTTTTGAGCAGACTGGCACGGACACTAGCTGTGCATCTATATTACAGATTCACTGGTTATTCTATGCAGTCATATACCCTATAACTTGTCAAGGGATGCAGGAGTACTTTTGTATCGCTAAACAGTGCTTAAAAGTTCAAAGACATATTTACTTGATGCCGCAATTTTTCCTGATTGTTAACCTTACTAGAGGTTTATATGCAAAGCCCTAATCTGCCATACTGCTTATTCTCGAATTTCACTTTTTAAATGTGATAATGCCCTACATTACAGATGTCTCTTATATCCTGGCTAGCCATACAATCAGCCTAGTTCAATGTTAACTCATCTGGTTATTAGTAATTATTTTTATTTATTTCTTTAAGATACATGTTGTATCACATCATAGAAAATTTGTGGTTAAGTTTCAAGATACCCTAGCTGTCACTTATCTAAGCATTTTAGCTTAAATATCCAATTAATATTATCACATGACTGTGCTATTACCTAAATTTCCCATATACTTGGGTGCCCTATGTTGGGTAATATTGTTTCTATATCTATATCCTGCCATTTCACCCTAACTAGTAAAGGGTATAGCTTGTAATATTCTCATGCCCTTACTGTCCGACGATCCACACTGTTGAAGATATCAGGGTATGTCTAGCTCTATTTATTTATAAGATTAGAAGGTCCTTTTCTGACTGTATAGATGTGTATCGAACTACCTACTGTGCATTAGAGACCACTATGTATAGTCATCTTTACACTCTGGTCGTGATATATTATACCCACCTCCCCCCCTGGTGTTCTCTGTCGGGGCTGTCGCAGCTTGAGAAAGTTAGAAATGCCTATTCAAGCAACTCCCTTATCTCTTTTAAAGTACCCCACTGCATAGATGCCAGAGGCCTTACAATACCTCCTTCTAATTACCATTTATTACCTGCTGAGAGTTGTACGTTTCGCAGTTAGCGGTCCTCTATACCTTCTATTTACCCATCTGTTTTATATGTGAAGTTCCCTATTATAATTTAAACTACCTTAAGGGAAAACTTTCAATTGTGCTCTTACTTTATTTATAACTCCCTTCTTTTACAAAATAGGGATATATATGTGAGCCATATTGCAAGCCCTATTATAAGGGCAAAAGTATACCACACTATATCCTAAGTATTGCTATACATTTAATGTTTATACTAACTTCTTTTAAGCTTGTATATGAGGCACTCATCACTTTTTCTGGACATAACTCTCTCAGACACTTCCCATTTCCATCGGACCCCTCTCCTCCCTTTCCCGCCGGCGTTTATTACCTGCGGGTCATATCCCTATTCCTTTTACCTGCATCACCTACAGTTGGCACCTCCCCAGGAGAGGGGCTCATGTAGTAGTCCCTTATCTTTCGTATCTATAGAAATGTCCCCCCGTCTGTATCTCTTCCAAAAGCCCTGAGATCCAATCCCATTCCATTTTAAATAGCAATATAGTCTGCATTCTCATAATAATTTAACTAGCTCCGCCCCCCTCCTCCCCCTCCTCTCTCCCCTTTCCCCTTCATTATGAGCGGCTTTTGTCCGCTGCATCCCCCACCCCCCCATACACTCAGGCATACAGGAGGCCTGACAAAGCTAGCTCCCTACCCCTCACTATTTTCAGCTTACAGAATACCTCATACCTGGGAGTAGGGACCACTTGTTACCCGTATTAAAAAAATCGAGGCTTTATTGCTAAATGTCCCAGTCACATATGTTTTGCATACACTGTTTACATTTCATACTTAAGGTCATAAAGGTAGTGCTATAACTTATGTCAGCTGTTATTTCTCTGGTTTCGACTTGGATATCTCCCATGTCATTGACTCTTACTTTTTATAAATATTGAACCTTTATTGACCTGTTACTAATATAGCAAATATTATATTAGCACATCAATGTTTTAATTATTGTATGCCTTTCATGCGTGAAATGTATCAGTCATTGTTATTGTTTTTGTTTTGTGTCGGGACATACTCTCTTTTGTGTTATCTCCATTCAATGTCTCAATAGAAATTATTTGGGGAAAAAAAAAATATATATTGTATCTGCATACTTATGGGAATATATTTGTTACTTAATATCCATCTATCATTTAACTTATAAGGGACCAAATAGGTTTCTAGTAAAGGTTCAACTATTAGCCATTCTTAAAAAGCTACTATTTATCTTATGTATGCAGAAGGAAAAATGCATTATTTTATTATAAGTAAATCTATTTGAATACTCATAAGATATATTTATATATTTGCCTTGTATCTATAATAGAATAAATTATGTTACATGTCTATAATCTGATATAGATATTCAACTCTATTCCCAAAAGTTAATCAAGTCTGTAGGTATGTTCAAGCCTTCAGGTGCTCTAGTTTTCAGCTTAAAAATCCAAAACGCTTCACGTTTTTGCAGGAGCTTATCCCTATTACCCCCTCTCCATTGGGTTTTGACATGCTCAATTATCTGCCATTTAAAGCCATCAAGTTTCTCGTTATGAGCATATTTAAAATGATAGGCTACTTGTGAACTAGGAGTAGGAGATTTTATCTCATATATATGATCCCTTATCCTATCTCTTGCCTCCCTAGAGGTAAGGCCTACATATTGTAAATTACATTCCATACATAAGACCATGTATACTACATATGTTGTTCGACAATTTGTACTACCAGTACATGCAAATGTGTGCTGGAATTCCAAAGGAACAGTAATTTGAACATGATTATGGGCAGTTTTAGAAAATTAACCAGAGATCTGATCTCTGGTTAATTTTCCGAGTGCTTATTGCTATCGCGAGCTTGAGGTAGCAATTGCCAGCAACTTGTAATGGCTGGTTAAATATTGCATGCCCACAGAATGGCAAATTTGCCCGTTAGGGGGAGGACTATAATTTAGTGCTCCACTTGTAATCTAGCCCTTTATGTTTAAGCTTAAAGAAACAGTTAACAAGATATAATTACACACTTTTTTTCTGCAGTCTTCCATAGATTAACATATCCACAGATTTTGAACTAAATCAGATTGACACTTTGTTTTCTGCAATTGATTTCAAAATTTAAAACAAATATTAATATGAAAGAGATTACATTTATATCCCAATGCTTTACAAAGTGTTCTATCTTGAAATATTTCCCGGAATTAATTTAGCCTCTTATTAATATGGAAGCTAAACAGCTTCTCAAAAAGGCTTTATACTTTCATGGTTAAACAAGGGCAAGTGAGTCATGTAACTCACCTTGAAAATACAGTAACTGAGAAAAAATATAATATCACAGGTGCCTATTTCCCAATATCATTATTAAAACATGATTTTTCCCACCAGTAAGTCACAATTTTCTTTGGATGCACAATTTTTTTTTTGTAAAATGCAAATGATTTTCTAAATTTATTTAAAAACAAACATCTATTACCTTTCTGATTGCAGTACTGTACCATGTTTCTAACAGTACTATGTATACAAAAGCATTTAAAATGATAGAAACTGCCTTTAGGTTACATGTATAAGTTGTATTATGATATGTAAATATTGTATAAATGACACAATATATTGTTGTTTAGACTTGGGGGCCGAATTATCAAGCTTCGGAAGGAGCTTGATGCCCCCGTTTCCGGGCGAGCCTCCAGGCTCGCAGGAAACAGCAGTTATGAAGCAGAGGTCTTAAGACCACTGATCCATAACTGGTCCACCTGCTCTGAGGCTGCGGACATCAATCCGCCCGATCCTATATGATCGGGCTGATTGACATGCTTTGCTAGCGGCCGATAGGCCGCGAATCTGCAGAGGGCAGCATTGCACAAGCAGTTCACAAGACAATGTCTGTCAGACATGATCCGCTGAGCGGAACATGTCGGACAGATCGATGATAAATCGGCCCCATAGTCCCATCACATGTCAAAGCTGCCCCATTTTACAGATGCAAATATGAAAATATTTAGAAATCAAAACCTTTCCAGTACCATGCAGTTTGGATTTTGTACCTGTATGAAACTGATCAAATGAAAGATTATTTTCCGGATGAAGAGGAAGAGAAGATTACGTTCCTGAATTTTTAGTATATCTCTAACAGTTAAAAATACAGATATCTGTGTATGTTAACTGCTATCTTACGTTCATAGGAATTTCCACCCCACATATTCAGGGCTTGATTACAAGCAATAGTCCAGGGTGATTTATTATTTGAGCAACCTTCTACAAAGAATAATGCACACTCTGGTATTACAAGTGGATGGTTAAATATGTTTATGAAATCATCTTAATGCAGCTAAAACTTACTTTATATGTATAGTGAAGGGAGCACTATTAGTGCGGTCATGAAATGTAGCAGTTCTTAAGACCGGAAATAAACCATTATTATTTATAGCACAGAACTACATGAAGAGCTCTACTACTTGTGCACCATCTGCTTAACGCACAAGAGATATCCAACATTAATTTTACTACATGCTTTAAGTGCCATAGAAGTCTATCCAACATGCAGATGTTAGCATGCCGTAGACTATCCTTGAAGCATAAAATTTTTTTTTTGACTATTAAATCTAGAATTTAGATTCACTACTGATATGCTAATATTTGTTGTGCTCCACTTGTAATCTAACCCTCAGTGTTTCTTTTGATCTAAAATGCAATATAACCAATGTAGAATGAATATGCTCTTTTTTTATTTTGTTGCATAAAAGAAGCACCATAATAAAAGTGTAAACTTCGTTTTTAAAGAATACAGCTTAGTAACCAATAAAAAAATCATGGATAATGAATATAAGGCTTACATTTTAATGTTTTTTTTTATTTAAAATGTGAATCTTATATACCAAATAATATTGTATTGCTTTCCTAATCACTTTTAGATTCTCATTATTCATTCACTTTAATAAAAAAAAAAGAGAATATGTTTTTATTTAGAAACGCTCATGGCCAGATTACAAGTGGCGTGCTATTTAGCGCTTTTGCTCACGCACAATACTGCACACAATGATTGGATGAAGCTGGATTCATCACCGATCAACTGATTACAGTATGAGATGCAGGCAGAGGAAAAGCGGGATGTTGCCATAACTAAACGATAATTATTTTTACTAAGGAACCGTCTTTCAAAAATGTAATGAATGAAAGTGCATATGTTTTTAAGATTAATTGTATATACTATGTTTTAATTGCAATACTTTACAACAGTGGCATCACTAGGGTTGGTGACATCCGGGCGGTAAGTGATGGTGTCACCCCAACCCCCAGTAATGTTTTTTTTACTGAGAAGAAGAGGATTTCATAGAAAAAAGGCAAACTTCTCCAATGGAAAGAAAGCAGACACACACACACACACAAACACAAAAACACAGACACACACACATACAAACACTCAGACACACACAAAAACACACTCAGATGCTCACACAAACACTCGGAAACACACTCAGACACGCACAAAAAAACACACAAACACACACACACAAAAACATTCAGACACACACACATACAAAAACACTCAGCCACACACACACACTCAGACACACACACAAAAACTCAAAAATTGGGCATGGGAGGAGCAAAGTACAAACAAGCAAGCCGGGAAAACTATTTGTGGAAAATGTGGCGTGGGCTCAAGAGGCAAAAATCACAAGGCTCACTCCCTTGCCTGTCCCGGGACAGACATACTGATTTGCTGCTTTAAGTCCTTTGCTATAGGGTTTGAATACTTAAGACATTTTGAGGTAAAAACATAATTTATGCTTACCTGATAAATTTATTTCTCTTGTAGTGTATCCAGTCCACGGATCATCCATTACTTATGGGATATTAACTCCTCCCCAACAGGAAGTGCAAGAGGATTCACCCAGCAGAGCTGCTATATAGCTCCTCCCCTAACTGCCATTACCAGTCATTCGACCGAAAACATGCAGAGAAAGGAAAACCATAGGGTGCAGTGGTGACTGTAGTTTAATGGAAAAATTACCTGCCTTAAAGTGACAGGGCGGGCCGTGGACTGGATACACTACAAGAGAAATAAATTTATCAGGTAAGCATAAATTATGTTTTCTCTTGTTAAGTGTATCCAGTCCACGGATCATCCATTACTTATGGGATACCAATACCAAAGCTAAAGTACACGGATGACGGGAGGGACAGGCAGGCTCTTTATACGGAAGGAACCACTGCCTGAAGAACCTTTCTCCCAAAAACAGCCTCCGAAGAAGCAAAAGTGTCAAATTTGTAAAATTTGGAAAAAGTATGAAGAGAAGACCAAGTTGCAGCCTTGCAAATCTGTTCAACAGAAGCCTCATTCTTAAAGGCCCAAGTAGAAGCCACAGCTCTAGTAGAATGTGCTGTAATTCTTTCAGGAGGCTGCTGTCCAGCAGTCTCATAGGCTAACCGTATTATGCTACGAAGCCAAAAGGAGAGAGAGGTAGCCGAAGCTTTTTGACCTCTCCTCTGACCAGAATAAACGACAAACAGGGAAGACGTTTGTCGAAAATCCTTAGTTGCATGTAGATAAAATTTCAGGGCACGGACTACATCTAGATTGTGTAGCAGACGTTCCTTTTTCGAAGAAGGATTAGGACACAAAGATGGAACCACAATCTCTTGATTGATATTCCTGTTAGTGACCACCTTAGGTAGGAACCCAGGTTTAGTACGCAGAACTACCTTGTCTGAATGAAAAATCAGATAAGGAGAATCACAATGTAAGGCAGATAACTCAGAGACTCTTCGAGCCGAGGAAATCGCCATTAAAAACAGAACTTTCCAAGATAACAACTTGATATCAATGGAATGAAGGGGTTCAAACGGAACCCCCTGTAAAACATTAAGAACTAAGTTCAAACTCCATGGTGGAGCAACAGTTTTAAACACAGGCTTGATCCTAGCTAAAGCCTGACAAAAAGCTTGAACGTCCGGAACTTCTGACAGACGTTTGTGTAAAAGAATGGACAGAGCTGAAATCTGTCCCTTTAAGGAACTAGCGGATAAACCCTTTTCTAAACCTTCTTGTAGAAAAGACAATATCCTCGGAATCCTAACCTTACTCCATGAGTAACTCTTGGATTCGCACCAATATAAGTATTTGCGCCATATCTTATGGTAAATCTTTCTGGTAACAGGCTTCCTAGCCTGTATTAAGGTATCAATAACTGACTCAGAAAAAACACGTTTTGATAAAATCAAGCGTTCAATTTCCAAGCAGTCAGCTTCAGAGAAATTAGATTTTGATGTTTGAAGGGACCCTGGATCAGAAGGTCCTGTTTCAGAGGTAGCGACCAAGGTGGACAGGATGACATGTCCACTAGATCTGCATACCAAGTCCTGCGTGGCCATGCAGGCGCTATTAGAATCACTGATGCTCTCTCCTGTTTGATTCTGGCAATCAATCGAGGAAGCATCGGGAAGGGTGGAAACACATAAGCCATCCCGAAGGTCCAAGGTGCTGTCAAAGCATCTATCAGAACCGCTCCCGGATCCCTGGATCTGGACCCGTAACGAGGAAGCTTGGCGTTCTGTCGAGACGCCATGAGATCTATCTCTGGTTTGCCCCAACGTCGAAGTATTTGGGCAAAGACCTCCGGATGAAGTTCCCACTCCCCCAGATGAAAAGTCTGACGACTTAAGAAATCCGCCTCCCAGTTCTCCACTCCCGGGATGTGGATTGCTGACAGGTGGCAAGAGTGAGACTCTGCCCAGCGAATTATCTTTGATACTTCCATCATTGCTAGGGAGCTTCTTGTCCCTCCCTGATGGTTGATGTAAGCTACAGTCGTGATGTTGTCCGACTGAAACCTGATGAACCCCCGAGTTGTTAACTGGGGCCAAGCCAGAAGGGCATTGAGAACTGCTCTCAATTCCAGAATGTTTATTGGTAGGAGACTCTCCTCCTGATTCCATTGTCCCTGAGCCTTCAGAGAATTCCAGACAGCGCCCCAACCTAGTAGGCTGGCGTCTGTTGTTACAATTGTCCAGTCCGGCCTGCTGAATGGCATCCCCCTGGACAGATGTGGCCGAGAAAGCCACCATAGAAGAGAATTTCTGGTCTCTTGATCCAGATTCAGAGTAGGGGACAAGTCTGAGTAATCCCCATTCCACTGACTTAGCATGCACAATTGCAGCGGTCTGAGATGTAGGCATGCAAAGGGTACTATGTCCATTGCTGCTACCATTAAGCCGATCACCTCCATGCATTGAGCTACTGACGGGTGTTGAATGGAATGAAGGACACGGCATGCATTTTGAAGCTTTGTTAACCTGTCTTCTGTCAGGTAAATCTTCATTTCTACAGAATCTATAAGAGTCCCCAAGAAGGGAACTCTTGTGAGTGGAAAGAGAGAACTCTTCTTTTCGTTCACCTTCCATCCATGCGACCTTAGAAATGCCAGTACTAACTCTGTATGAGACTTGGCAGTTTGAAAGCTTGAAGCTTGTATCAGAATGTCGTCTAGGTACGGAGCTACCGCAATTCCTCGCGGTCTTAGTACCGCCAGAAGAGCACCCAGAACCTTTGTGAAGATTCTCGGAGCCGTAGCCAATCCGAATGGAAGAGCTACAAACTGGTAATGCCTGTCTAGAAAGGCAAACCTTAGATACCGGTAATGATCTTTGTGAATCGGTATGTGAAGGTAAGCATCCTTTAAATCCACTGTGGTCATGTACTGACCCTTTTGGATCATGGGTAAAATTGTCCGAATAGTTTCCATTTTGAACGATGGAACTCTTAGGAATTTGTTTAGGATCTTTAAATCCAAGATTGGCCTGAAAGTTCCCTCTTTTTTGGGAACCACAAACAGATTTGAGTAAAACCCTTGTCCTTGTTCCGACCGCGGAACCGGATGGATCACTCCCATTAATAAAAGATCTTGTACGCAGCGTAGAAACGCCTCTTTCTTTATTTGGTTTGTTGACAACCTTGACAGATGAAATCTCCCTCTTGGGGGAGAGAATTTGAAGTCTAGAAGGTATCCCTGAGATATGATCTCTAACGCCCAGGGATCCTGGACATCTCTTGCCCAAGCCTGGGCGAAGAGAGAAAGTCTGCCCCCCACTAGATCCGTTCCCGGATCGGGGGCCCTCGATTCATGCTGTCTTAGGGGCAGCAGCAGGTTTCCTGGCCTGCTTGCCCTTGTTCCAGGACTGGTTAGGTCTCCAGCCTTGTCTGTAGCGAGCAACAGCTCCTTCCTGTTTTGGTGCAGAGGAAGTTGATGCTGCTCCTGCTTTGAAATTACGAAAGGAACGAAAATTAGACTGTCTAGCCTTAGGTTTGGCTCTGTCTTGAGGCAGGGCATGGCCTTTACCTCCTGTAATGTCAGCGATAATTTCTTTCAACCCGGGCCCGAATAAGGTCTGCCCTTTGAAAGGTATATTAAGCAATTTAGATTTAGAAGTAACGTCAGCTGACCAGGATTTTAGCCACAGTGCTCTGCGTGCCTGAATGGCGAATCCGGAATTCTTAGCCGTAAGTTTAGTTAAATGTACTACGGCATCTGAAATAAATGAGTTAGCTAACTTAAGGGCATTAAGCTTGTGTGTAATCTCATCTAATGGAGCTGATTCAAGTGTCTCTTCCAGAGACTCAAACCAAAATGCTGCTGCAGCCGTGACAGGCGCAATGCATGCAAGAGGTTGCAATATAAAACCTTGTTGAACAAACATTTTCTTAAGGTAACCCTCTAACTTTTTATCCATTGGATCTGAAAAGGCACAGCTATCCTCCACCGGGATAGTGGTACGCTTAGCTAAAGTAGAAACTGCTCCCTCCACCTTAGGGACCGTTTGCCATAAGTCCCGTGTGGTGGCGTCTATTGGAAACATCTTTCTAAATATCGGAGGGGGTGAGAACGGCACACCGGGTCTATCCCACTCCTTAGTAACAATTTCAGTAAGTCTCTTAGGTATAGGAAAAACGTCAGTACTCGCCGGTACCGCAAAATATTTATCCAACCTACACATTTTCTCTGGTATTGCAACTGTGTTACAATCATTCAGAGCCGCTAACACCTCCCCTAGTAATACACGGAGGTTTTCCAGCTTAAATTTAAAATTTGAAATATCTGAATCCAGTTTGTTTGGATCAGAACCGTCACCCGCAGAATGAAGCTCTCCGTCCTCATGTTCTGCAAATTGTGACGCAGTGTCTGACATGGCCCTAATATTATCAGCGCACTCTGTTCTCACCCCAGAGTGATCACGCTTACCTCTTAGTTCTGGTAATTTAGCCAAAACTTCAGTCATAACAGTAGCCATATCCTGTAATGTGATTTGTAATGGCCGCCCAGATGTACTCGGCGCTACAATATCACGCACCTCCCGAGCGGGAGATGCAGGTACTGACACGTGAGGCGAGTTAGTCGGCATAACTCTCCCCTCGTTGTTTGGTGAAATATGTTCAATTTGTACAGATTGACTTTTATTTAAAGTAGCATCAATACAGTTAGTACATAAATTTCTATTGGGCTCCACTTTGGCTTTAGCACATATAGCACAGATATCTTCCTCTGAATCAGACATGTTTAACACACTAGCAAATAAACTAGCAACTTGGAAATACTTTTCAAGTAATTTACTATAATATGAAAACGTACTGTGCCTATAAGAAGCACAGAAAAAGTTATGACAGTTGAAAATTAATAAACTGAAAAGTTATAGCATCAAATCTTTGTAAAAAACACAATTTTAGCAAAGGATTGCTCCCATTAGCAAAGGATAACTAACCCTGATAGCAGAAAAAAAAAAAAAATACAGAAATAAACGTTTTTTTTTTTTTATCACAGTCAACTACAATTTCACAGCTCTGCTGTGAGTGATTACCTCCCTCAAAACAAGTTTTGAAGACCCCTGAGTTCTGTAGAGATGAACCGGATCATGCAGGGAAGACAATAAACTTCTGACTGAATCTTTTGATGCGTAGCAAAAGAGCCAAAAAAGGCCCCTCCCCCTCACACATAACAGTGAGAGAGATCAGTAAACTGTCATAAATTAAATAAAACGACTGCCAAGTGGAAAAAAATAGTGCCCAAAACATTTTTTCACCCAGTACCTCAGAAAATTAAACGATTTTACATGCCAGCAAAAAACGTTTAACATTAATAAATTGAGTGTTATTAAAAAGCCTGTTGCTAGTCCCTGCAAATTAGGCTAAAGTTTTATGCATACAGTATAATTCCAGTGAAGTGCCATTCCCCAGAATACTGAAGTGTAAAATATACATACATGACAGCCTGATACCAGTTGCTGCTACTGCATTTAAGGCTGAGTTTACATTATATCGGTATGGCAGAATTTTCTCATCAATTCCATTGTCAGAAAATAATAAGCTGCTACATACCTCTTTGCAGATTAATCTGCCCGCTGTCCCCTGATCTGAAGTTTACCTCTCCTCAGATGGCCGAGAAACAGCAATATGATCTTAACTACTCCGGCTAAAATCATAGAAAAACTCAGGTAGATTCTTCTTCAAATTCTACCAGAGAAGGAATAACACACTCCGGTGCTATTATAAAACAACAAACTTTTGATTGAAGGTATGAAACTAAGTATAATCACCACAGTCCTCTCACACATCCTATCTATTCGTTGGGTGCAAGAGAATGACTGGTAATGGCAGTTAGGGGAGGAGCTATATAGCAGCTCTGCTGGGTGAATCCTCTTGCACTTCCTGTTGGGGAGGAGTTAATATCCCATAAGTAATGGATGATCCGTGGACTGGATACACTTAACAAGAGAAATATCTTTCTTTTTTACAAAGAGATGTTCAGGTGATATTTTCTAGTCAGCTTTTTACAGCTATGCTGCAACACTTTCAAGTGTTTCAACATTTGGGTATCAGACCTGAAACTTTGGGGGTAGATAGCAGCATCCGCTGCTTGTTAAATCTACCCCCTCATATCTTTGAGCCTTTATAACTTTTTATTACATTTTTTAATAATATTTTATTACATAGTGTTATTAAGAGTGTAACTGTATTTTTAAATACATTTTTAATGTGTATTGTCCTGACATGCGTTAAATACCATTGCGCTTGAGCGAATGAATTTACTTTCAACTTGTAATATGCACACTAATTCCAAAACATGCAAAGAGCCGCGATAAACCCCTTATGACTTGTGCACAATAGTTAGCACTCCACTCACAATCTGGCCCTTAATGATCAAATGTGTTATGATCATTCCATGAACATCAATAAGCCCTGAAAGCATTTATGAATCATACAGTATATCCTACGCACTTTTCTCTCTCTGAGTTCCTATGTCATTCCTTTTTTTTTTATTTATGTGTCTAACCTTGTATAATGGCTGAGTAAGGAACGAGTTCATATGTGGAAAATTAAAATGAATACTAAATCATCAACATTGCTTAAGCTGGGATATTACAAACACACAGACTTAAATCCAAGGTCTACATTGTATAATGTTCATTAAAGGGACATTAAACACATTTAAAACATAAATATATGTGCCCAACAGTCCAGTTACAGATCATAAAACATGTTGAATGGACTAGATACATAGGCCTCTAGTTATCAAGCCATCAACCTCAAATACGCTGGAATTCCGCAGCGTATTTGTGGCGAGGCTGATTCGCCCAAGTTATCAAGCCCTACAGACCGGCAAAAGTAGAATATAGTGACGTAAGCTTCGATCCGCCGGACTCAGTCTGACACAGATCGATTCTTATATCACTCCAGATGTTCCGAATGCAAGTTCGGCACAATCTGACTACTTTTGGGAGTTATCAAAAAACTAGCAGGTACGCTCGGCACTTTTCCGGCCCAGCATACCTGGTTTTCAATCTGCCACCCTGGAGGTGGAGGATCCCATAGGAATCAATGGGAGTCTGAACATAGCGAAAGTTCATGTTCGCTGCTGCCCGACATGCCATTGATTCCTATGGGAAGTGTGTACACCTAACACCCTAACATGTACCCCTAGTCTAAACACCCCTAATCTGCCCCCCTACACCGCTGCCACCTATATTAAACATGCTAACCCATATACCGGCACCCCCGGACCCCCCCCCGCAACTATAATAAATGTATTAACCCCTAAACCGCCGCTCCCGGACCCCGCCGCCACCTACATAATAACTATTAACCCCTATCCTGCCCCCCCTATACTGCCGCCACCTATAATAAATGTATTAACCCCTATCCTGCGGATCCCGGACCCTGCTGCAACTAAATAAATTGTTTAACCCCTAAACCGTTGCTCCCGGACCCCGCCGCCACCTATATTAAACTTATTTACCCCTAATCTGCCCCCCTACACCGTCGCCACCTATAATAAATTTATCAACCCATATCCTGCCCCCCTACACCGCCGCCACGTATAATAAATGTATCAACCCCTATCCTGCCCCCCTAAACTGCCACAACCTATAATAAAATTATTAACCCCTAATCCTAAGTCTAACACTAACCCTAACACCCCCCTATCTTAAATATTAATTAAATAAATCTAAATAAATATAACTCTTATTAAATTAATTATTCCTATTTAAAACTAAATACTTACCTATAAAATAAACCCTAATATAGCTACAATATTACTAATAATTATATTGTAGCTATTTTAGGATTTATTTTTATTTTACAGGCAAATTTAAATGTATTTTAACTAGGTACAGTAGCTATTAAATAGTTATTAACTATTTAATAGCTCCCTAGATAAAATAAAGACAAATTTACCTGTAAAATAAAAACTAACCTAAGTTTCAATTACACCTAACACTACACTATCATTAAATAAATTATTCCTATTTAAAACTAAATACTTACCTGTAAAATAAACCCTAAGATAGCTACAATGTAATTAATAATTACATTGTAGCTATCTTAGGCCTAGATTTAGAGTTGGGCGGTAGCCGTGAAAACCAGCGTTAGAGGCTCCTAACGCTGGTTTTTACCGCCCGCTGGTATTTGGAGTCAATCAGGAAAGGGTCTAACGCTCATTGCAGCCACGACTTTCCATACCGCAGATCCCCTTACGTCGATTGCGTATCCTATCTTTTCAATGGGATCTTTCTAACGCCGGTATTTAGAGTCGTGGCTGAAGTGAGCGTTAGAAATCTAACGACAAAACTCCAGCCGCAGAAAAAAGTCAGTAGTTAAGAGCTTTCTGGGCTTACGCCGGTTTATAAAGCTCTTAACTACTGTGCTCTAAAGTACACTAACACCCATAAACTACCTATGTACCCCTAAACCGAGGCCCCCCACATCGCCGCCACTCTATTAAATTTTTTAACACCTAATCTGCCGCTCCGTACACCACTGCCAGTTACGTTATCCCTATGTACCCCTAATCTGCTGCCCCTAATACCGCCGACACCTACATAATATTTATTAACCCCTAATCTACCGCCCCCAACGTCGCCGCCACCTACCTACACTTATTAACCCCTAATCTTCCGACCGAACCGCACCGCTACTATAATAAATGTATTAACCCCTAATCCGCCACACTCCCGCCTCAATAACCCTATAATAAATAGTATTAACCCCTAATCTGCCCTCCCTAACATAGCCGACACCTAACTTCAAACATTAACCCCTAATCTGCCGACCGGAGCTCACCGCTATTCTAATAAAAAATTTTCACCCCTAAAGCTAAGTCTAACCCTAACACTAACACCACCCAAGTTAAATATATAAATTAATTAAATAAAATACCTACAATTATCTACAATTAAACCTAACACTACACTATCAATAAATGAATTAAATACAATACCTACAAATAACTACAATTAAATAAACTAACTAAAGTACAAAAAATAAAAAAGAACTAAGTTACAAAAAATAAAAAAATATTTACAAACATTAGAAAAATATTACAACAATTTTAAACTAATTACACCTAGTCTAAGCCCCCTAATAAAATAACAAAGACCCTCAAAATAAAAAAAATGCCCTACCCTATACTAAATTTAAAAAGTTCAAAGCTCTTTTACCTAACCAGCCCTGAAAAGGGCCATTTGCGGGGCATGCCCCAAATAATTCAACTCTTTTGCCTGTAAAAAAAAACATACAATACCCCCCCCAACATTACAACCAACCACCCACATACCCCTAATCTAACCCAAACCCCCCTTAAATAAACCTAACACTAAGCCCCTGAAGATCTTCCTATCTTATCTTCACCATGCCAGGTTCACCGATCGCTCCAGGCTCCGAAATCTTCATACAAGCCCAAGCGGGGGCTGGCGATCCATAATCCAGCTGAAATCTTCTATCAAGCAGCGGCTGAAGAGGTCCAGAAGAGGCTCCAAAGTCTTCATCCTATCCTGGAAGAAGAGGAGATCCGGACCGGCAACCATCTTGATCCAAGCGGCATCTTCTATCTTCATCCGATGACGAACGGCTCCAGCTTGAAAACCTCCAGCGCGGATCAATCTTCTTCTTCCGACGTCCAACTGAAGAATGAAGGCTCCTTTAAGGGACGTCATCCAAGATGGCGTCCCTTGAATTCCGATTGGCTGATAGAATTCTATCAGCCAATCGGAATTAAGGTAGGAAAATTCTGATTGGCTGATGGAATCAGCCAATCAGGATCAAGTTCAATCCGATTGGCTGATCCAATCAGCCAATCAGATTGAGCTTGCATTCTATTGGCTGATCGGAACAGCCAATAGAATGCAAGCTCAATGATTGGATCAGCCAATCGGATTGAACTTGAATCTGATTGGCTGATTCCATCAGCCAATCAGAATTTTCCTACCTTAATTCCGATTGGCTGATAGAATCCTATCAGCCAATCGGAATTCGAGGGACGCCATCTTGGATGACGTCATTTAAAGGAACCGTCATTCGGCGAGTAGGTGTCGGTTGAAGAGGGTGGATCCGCGTCGGCTGGGAAGAAGATGGCTCCGCTCCGGAAGAAAGAAGATTGAAGATGCTGCTTGATAGAAGACTTCATCCCGATGATGGACTTCCGACTTCAGCCCGATGATGGAGTTCTTCAGCCGCCACTTGGATCAAGACTTCGGACCCTCTTCTGGACCGATCTCTGAACCCGGTGAGGTGAAGACAAGGTAGGGAGATCTTCAGGGGCTTAGTGTTAGGTTTATTTAAGGGGGTTTGGGTTAGATTAGGGATATGTGGGTTGTAATGTTGGGGGGGGTATTGTATGTTTTTTTTTTTTACAGGCAAAAGAGCTGAATTCTTTGGGGCATGCCCCGCAAAGGGCCCTTTTCAGGGCTGGTAAGGTAAAAGAGCTTTTCTATTTTAATTTTAGAATAGGGTAGGGCATTTTTTTATTTTGGGGGCTTTGTTATTTTATTAGAGGGCTTAGAGTAGGTGTAATTAGTTTAAAATTGTTGTAATATTTTTCTAATGTTTGTAAATATTTTTTTATTTTTTGTAACTTAGTTCTTTTTATTTTTTGTACTTTAGTTAGTTTATTTAATTGTAGTTATTTGTAGGTATTGTATTTAATTAATTTATTGATAGTGTAGTGTTAGGTTTAATTGTAACTTAGGTTAGGATTTATTTTACAGGTAATTTTGTAATTATTTTAACTAGGTAACTATTAAATAGTTCTTAACTAATTAATAGCTATTGTACCTGGTTAAAATAATTACAAAGATGCCTGTAAAATAAATATTAATCCTAAAATAGCTACAATATAATTATAATTTATATTGTAGCTATATTAGGGTTTATTTTACAAGTAAGTATTTAGATTTAAATAGGAATAATTTATTTAATAAGAGTTAATTTATTTCATTAGATAAAAATTATATTTAACTTAGGGGGGTGTTAGTGTTATGGTTAAACTTAGCTTTAGGTGTTAAAAAATTTAGTAGAGTAGCGGTGAGCTCCGGTCGGCAGATTAGGGGTTAATTATTGTAGATAGGTGGAGCCGACGTTAGGGGCGGCATATTAGGGGTTAATAAATATAATATAGGGGTCGGCGGTGTTAGGGGCAGCAGATTAGGGGTAGATAAGGATAACCTAGGTGTCCGTGGTGTACGGAGCGGCAGATTAGGGGTTAATAATAATATGCAGGGGTCAGCGATAGCGGGGGCAGCAGATTAGGGGTTAATAAGTGTAAGGTTAGGGGTGTTTAGACTCGGGGTACATGTTAGGGTGTTAGGTGCAGACTTAGGAAGTGTTTCCCCATAGAAAACAATGTAGCTGCGTTAGGAGCTGAACGCTGCTTTTTTACAGGTGTTAGATTTTTTTTCAGCTCAAACAGCCCCATTGTTTTCTATGGGGGAATCGTGCACGAGCACGTTTTTGAAGCTGGCCGAATCCATAAGCACCGCTGGTATTTAGAGTTGCAGTGGCGGTAAATTTGCTCTATGCTCCCTTTTTGGAGCCTAACGCAGCCATTCTGTGAACTCTAAATACCAGCGGTATTTAAATGGTGCGGGAGAAAAAAAGCATGCGTAGCTAACGCACCCCTTTGGCCACCAAACTCTAAATCTAGCGGTTAGGATTTATATTTATTTTACAGGTAACTTTGTATTTATTTTAACTAGGTACAATAGCTATTAAATAGTTATTAACTATATAATAACTACCTAGCTAAAAGAAATACAAAATTACCTGTAAAATAAATCCTAACCTAAGTTACAATTAAACCTAACACTACACTATCATTAAATAAATTAAATTAATTAACTACAAGTAGCTACAATTAAATAAACTAACTAAAGTACAAAAAATAAAAAAACTAAGTTACAAAAAATAAAAAAATATTACAAGATTTTTAAGCTAATTACAGGGGTTAATAGGTATTATGTAGGTGGCAACGGTGTCCCGGAGTGGTGGTTTAAGGGTTATTACATTTATTATAGTTGTGGCGGGGTCTAGGACCGGCGGTTTAGGGGTTAATAACTTTATTTAGTTGCGGGGGGCTCCGGGGGTGCCGGTATAGGGGGTAGAACAGTGAAGTTTAGTATGGGTGCTTAGTGACAGCTTATCAATAAAGCTGGGAAAAAGCCAAAGAGCAGCGAGATCGGATGAGTGATAACTATCACAGTCCGCTGCTCATCGCCCGTACTTGGTGCGCAGCTTTTTGACAGCTTTTTTGATAACTTTGGCGAACGTATTCAGGTCCGCGGCGGCGATGTGAGGCGAGCTTAGGCGGGCGTATTGGGGCTGGCGAAGGCAGGTAAGTAGACACGTTGATAACTAGAGGCCATATTACATATAAGCAATGAATTGCTGCATTACAAAAGCTCTGCATTTAAAAAAAAAATTTAAAACATTTAAAACTTTATTAATAAAATGTGCATTATTTTACGGTCTAGGGACTTGAAAAGCCTCTTGCATATTTTTCTATTTTCTTATATCATTTGCTGTTATTTAAGAATCGCTATAACTGATATTTTGCATATCACTCTGTTTAATGTTACATGGTCACAGTTCAGAATACTGCAGGAAAAGCTAAAAAAAAAAAATTCAAGCATATTGTAAATGACTTTACTATGTATAATTAAACATCCTATGGATTTTTTACTTAATGTTCATTTAATTAAATATACATGGTTAGTTTTATCATTAAGATCTGGTCTTACACTGATAAAAAATCTGACGTATTAGATTTTAAATTGTAATATATGAAATGGGAGTGTTGCAAAGAAGAAACAGATGGAGGTCTTTTTTCTCTAAACATGATAACAAGTGGATAGCAAACATAACATTGTTCATTTTACAAATTCAAAGTAAAATATTAGCACTGAAGCAAAAGCCTTAGACGCAATAACATCTGCTGGTCCGAAAGCACTGCTGCTCAGAATCCTTTACCTAATAAATTTACATGGAGCACATCGCAAAACGAAGGTCTTGACTTTCGCTTGAGTTTAAAGGGATATGGTATATGACAAGGTGTTGGCTTGTGGAATAGTTTATATATACCATTTCCGGTTTTCGGTATGACCGGTCCTGGATGATTTCTCTTCCCCAGTGATCCGTTTATCGTTCTGATCACACAGTGAGTGAGCAAAAGTGTTTTAATTAGGCTTTGTGTAGTGGCTGATAGTATTGTAATCACCTGTTACTGTACTTTCCCCTCATCTCGTGTTGTGCACGCATCTGGTGTCTGACATTTGAACGCACAGACTGTGAGCTTTCTCTGTGCATGTGAGTATGTGCTTCCCACTCTCCTTATTATGCAGTTTTCCCTATTAAGCAGTTTATAATGGGATATGCTTGTGAAATACGGGTTTATATGTGAGTATCACATTTAAAATTTAGAATTTATTATTCCATATAAGTTGGATATAGGTATATACATTTTTAATCCTTATTTCTCATTGTTTCACATTTATTTAGTGCTTTACACTTCAATATCCAACCACTTGATCACTCAATTTGAATTTTTCAATATTAGTTGTTTGGTTTAACAACACTGTCAATTTGGTTTGTGTGGTAGTCTTAATTGGGGGGAGGGGTTATCACTTTGTTTGCCTTTTTAAACTGCTTGTATTGCCATTTCACTTTTGTCTGAGGAAGGGGATACTTTGTCTGCGAAACGTCACATTAAATGTTTGGTGTTAAAAAGTCCAGTGAGTGCAAGTTTTTGCTATCCATATCTATTACCTACTAGCACCCTGGCTGCTGAAGTTTGAAGTGAGAGTGCTCATCCTGGTTATATATATATATATATATATATATATATATATATATATATATATATATATACATACACACATACATACACACATACATACACACATACATACAAAGCCCTTGCAGGAATAGTCACTTCAGCACAAAATATAGTGGTTTAGGCTGTTTTATTTTTATCAGCAGTTTTAAACATGGGGTGTACTTCCCCTTTAAAACAAACATAAAACAAACAAAATCCTACTCCTTTTTAGGAGTCTACTATACATGCAATATTTCCTTACTAGCCAGTACTGGGCAGCTAAGCTGATCCCAGTTAACAAAACAAATCAAAATAAGCAGAATAGAACAAAGTTTGCTCACCAGTCTCTTGTTTCTACCAGCTAAAAATTTAGACATGCAGCAAGGTCTCAAAACTTCCCTCTCTGGAGTAGCCTGCACAATGAGACACTGATTCCCTCTACAGAACTGTTTATAAAGGATCCAAATGATTTAACCAGAATCAGCTATGGTTAGCTACTAACAAATTAACACTTTGTTAGAGGGGGAAAAAGTGACCTTTCTAATCTCCTGCTAACATACACTCCTCTCACCCTGTCATACATCCCCCTCCCCAGCGCAACACCAGTGTGTGAAGCGACTGGTGCAAGAAGCCCATGCACAAGAGACAGTGCATCAGCATTACCATGGAGCAAACCAGCTCTGTGCTTCACTACAAAAGTAAATGGTTGCAAGGACAAAACCATCTAGTGACTCATGAGTTTCTATCTCTGTTGGTGTGCATCCATTTTAACGGAGCATGGTCAGTGACAAGGGTGAAGCACCTTCCCAGTAAATAATACTTTAGAGTCTCCATAGCCCACTTAATAACTAAGTACTCTTTTTCTATAACAGCATAGCGCTGTTCTCGAGGCAACAATTTCCTGCTTAGATATAGCACTGGATGTTCTTCCTCGCCTATGTACTGTGACAGTACAGCACCCAAACCGACCTCAGAGGCACCTGTCCATAAAAGCCTCCTCTGCCTCTCTGTCCCACCTTACTGTGTCTGGACTTCTGGCTTTAATTAGGTTTGTGAGAGTAGCAGCTCTGGTCGCAAAATGGGGTATGAACCTGTGGTAGTAGCCAACAATTCCCAAGAAAGCTCTAACCTGTTTCTTCCTAAGAGGCCTGGGCCAATTCTTTATAGCTCCTATCTTGTTCAATTGGGGTTTCACTAACCCCCTTCCCACTACATAACATAAATACTTAGCCTTTGCCAATCCAAGAAAACATTTGGAGGGGTTGGCAGTTAATCTAGCTTTCCTAAGGGTGTCTACCACTGCCTCTACTTTCTGCAAATGAGAGTCCCAGTCTGTGCTATGGATTATGACATAATCCAAGTATGCAGCGGCATAGTGCGCATGGGGTCTTAATAATTTATCCATGAGCCTCTGAAAAGTGGCTGGAGCTCCATGGAGGCCAAAGGGCATCACCTTATATTGAAATAAACCCTCTGGGGTTACAAAGGCAGTTTTCTCTCGGGCATGCTTAGTGAGGGGTATCTGCCAATACCCTTTTGTTAAATACAATGTAGAAAGAAATCTGGCCTTAGCTAGCCTCTCTACCAGTTCATCAACCCGTGGCATTGGGTAGGCATCAAACTTTGACACTTCATTTAATTTCCTAAAATCATTACAAAATCGGATAGAACCACCTGGTTTAGGTACCAAAATAATTGGGCTAGACCAATTACTATGTGATTCTTCTATCATATCTAATTCAAGCATTTTCCTAACCTCTGCCCGTACAGCCATCCTTTTTGCCTCAGGAATCCTGTAGGGTTTTAATTTAAGTGTTACTCCAGGCTCAGTAACAATATCATGGGCAATTTCTTGTGTTCTGCCTGGCATAGGCGAGAAAACATCCTTATTCGTCTCCACCATTTCCTTAACTTCCTTTACTTGTTCCGGTGTTAGCCCTGGGGAAATAGTCATCACTACTTGTTCTGAGACTTGAGGCTCAGCCCCGGTATTATCTAACTGGGCTAGTAATGTTTCTCTATCCCTCCATGGCTTAAGAAGATTTATGTGGAATATTTGCTCTTTCCTACGTCGGTCAGGATGACTAACTTTATAATTCACAGGGCTTACCTTTTCTATAATTTCATAAGGTCCCTGCCAATGAGCCAAAAGGTTACTCTCAGCTGTAGGAACCAAAACCATTACCTTGTCACCCTGTTTAAATTGCCTTACAGTAGCACTCTTATTATAATAAAATTTTTGAGTATCCTGAGCTTTTTCCATGTATTGGCGAAATAGGGGGAAAACATGAGCCATTCGCTCCTGCATTTTCTCCATATGCTGCACCACATTAGTACCTGGTATTCCCTGTTTCCTTTAGTATGTCCAACATACCTCTCGGATGTCGACCATACAAAAGTTCAAAAGGAGAAAAACCAGTTGAGCTCTGGGGAATTTCACGGACTGCAAACAATAAGTAAGGAAGCAGTTGATCCCAATCCTTCCCATCTCTACTTACAACTTTCCTTAACATCCCCTTAAGTGTGCGATTAAATCTCTCTACTAGCCCATCTGTCTGCGGGTGATATACTGAGGTTTTCAAAGCCTGTATTTTAAATAACTGGCACAACTCTTTCATGAGACGGGAAACAAAAGGAGTACCTTGGTCAGTTAAAATCTCCTTTGGGATCCCAACCCGTGAAAATACTTGTACCAATTCTTTTGCTATATTTTTAGCATTAGCCTTACGTAGTGGAATGGCCTCAGGGTATCGAGTGGCATAATCTACAATACAATAACAAGAACGTATTGGTGACCACAAGCTGATTTCTCTAATGGGCCTACCAAGTCCATCCCAATCCTATCAAATGGTACATCAATAATTGGGAGGGGTATAAGTGGAGCCCTTAACTTGGGTTTTGAGGATGACAGTTGGCATTCTAGGCAGGAAGCACAATATCTCTTTATTTCTTCGTAAACCCCTGGCCAATAGAACCTCCTCAGGACCCTTTCCTGAGTTCTCTACCCCTAGATGTCCACCCAAAAGGTTTTTTTTTTTTAAATATATTTTTTTATTGAAGTTGCGAGAAAATACAACAAACAAATCAAATTAGTCCAGAAACAAGAATTACGTGGAAATAGAGCGTTCACTGTCGTTGCATAAACAGCATAATACAGATAATAGTTTACCATTTGAAACCTCAATACTGTGCTCCAATATAATGCAATGTATAGATCATTAATGGTGGGGCCAAAATCCAAATATAAAACTATGTCTGACATCTTAAGTTCTTGTGTGGGGATCTAGAAATTTAGAGATTGAAACACATATATATATGAAGTCCCCTTCCATGCATTGTTAAAGTGTCATAGAAAAAATAGGACTAAATCTATAGGAACTTCAGTTTTAGTATATAAGGGGGAGGGGGGGAGTCAACAGGCAGGAGCAATTCAAAAAGATAAGGAGGGAAGTAAGGGGGACGAGGCTCTAAGTTGGCGTAAGATTGTAATTAATACTATGAAGGGGACATGTTCACTCTAAGGAGGTTGCGGGAGATATAAATATATAACTGCTTCTTCCGTCAGCTATACTGATTGAGCTTAATACTAAACGATCTTCCAAGTATCTTTATGGCTTGGAGCATGTAGGGCTAGGGTTAGCGAAAACTAGCCCAAGTGGGGCGTCGGAATTTCACTATGAGGATAGTTAGGACTAGAAACATATACTATATAAGGCAGGCAAACAGTGTTATATACATTGAAGGGGATTATACAACAAACTAGCATATTCAGATAGAATTGGACTAACAGTGGTACCGAGATATGTTACCAAACAAATAGATCAAACATAACCTAAAGGAGTACTTTACATGTTCTTATAGTAGAGTCCCCAACAGCCGGTGTATAACCTATGATGTATAGTGTAGAAAGTCTATCCCAAAAGTTCCTATCTGCTATAAAATAATAAAAAGAGTGTGACTTAGAATTCTATATTGAGCCTTGTGAGTTGCAACATTAAAATTAGGAAAAACGAAGGGCAAAGTGTGTGGTTTTCCTGTAGATATCCTCATCTATAGCTATATAGTTGTAAGACACTTCAACAGTACTCTTTACTAGTATATGGGTATCAGAACATTGTGTACCACAGGGCAGCTTCTCCATGGTGGGTGGTCTACAGACAAAGCCTATACAGAACAAGCTAGAGTTATTATATAGACCTATAAAAAACTATGTACAGAAAGAATAGATCAAAACATGAACTGGAGCTATACTCTACATATTCTAAAATGTGTGTCCCTTACAGTAGGTATATAGCATAAAATGTATAGGGTATGGATGCTGTCACTGTAGCTCATATCTATGAAAAGATAGTGAAAAACCTGAGTGAGCAATTTATATTGTGCCTTATGGGTTGTAGCAATAAACTGGAAGGTATGAGGGACCATACATGGAGTTTTCCAACAGCCATAAACTGCTATATGTAAGATTTTATCAAGCAATACAAAACATATACATTAACTAGCACATTTATCTAGTGTAGTGCTATCAATATACATTACAAAAATATTAGATCCAACTTGACCTAGGGCTATAATTTACATATACTAATATATTTGTCCCTTATAGTAGGTATAGAGCACATAATGTATAGTGCATGAGTTCAGTCATTGTAGTTGATATCTGTAAGAAGATGATGAAAAACATGAATGAACAATTTATGTTGTGCCTTATGAATTGTAACGGCCAATTGAGGAGTATGAGGGACAAGGTATGGAGTTCTCCAACAGCAAAACCCCTAGGCTTAAGGTTTTATCAGGCATTGCAGAACATATCTATATAGTCCATGTATTTCATATCCTGGAAGAAGCGGTTTTAACCGAGAAGAAACATTGTAGGGGTTGTGGACACAATCTCTGCTGACCCCAGCTGCCTATAAAAAAGTGAGAGTTTAGCCAATACCAGTTCTTCTCAAATGCTTGCACCAATTATCGAAGTTAAGTTCTCCCCAGGACCAGCGAGTCGCAGGGTGTGTAGACCTTAATCTGTGCACTATGAGGAAGAGAGTGGTGCCTGTAATCCTGTGATTTACGTCCTTCGTGAGGGCCTCCATTTTTCTAAGAGTAGTTGTGTACCTCGATGGAGCTACAAATGCTGTTGGTGAGCCGAAAGTTCCATGTGGGGTGTAGGCAGACATGTCGCTATGTGAGGATATAGTTGCGGGTATGTCGGCTACCAGCCCCGCCCTGATCGGCGCTTCAGAGCGAGGTCCTGAGCAACAGCAACAGTGTCCGGAGTAACAGCGGGCTCGCTCTGCGGGATAGTAAGGACTCCATCCTGAGGGTCCAGGTTGGTAGGCCAAACCGATATTTTAGGTATATCGGTTGAGCGGTAAGTGCGCAGAGGGGTCTCCTTTGGACAGGTAACCGTATAAGGCGAATTCTCAGGCACGCACTCTGGGGTGATTGTGGTATCCCCCTGGCCTAGGAACAAGCAGTGGAGAAGCGAGCTGAAGTGGGCATCCTTCCGGCTCTCAAGTGCAGTAAGTGCGTGTAGAATCTCTTTATCCATCTTAGTTGCAGGCTATAGAGCTGTCACTCGCTTCAGCGATATAAAAGCACTCAACTCAGATATCTTAAGGAATTTAATAAAGGTTAGTGCCGTTTCCACTTAACCCATTCGGCTGGGGGAGGGTAGTAAATATCTTTGTCAGGCCATCTGCTGGAAAGTTCCATAAAAAGCAAAACGAGTAATAATCCGTCAAGATGGTTATAGCATTCTGTTCAGTAGATGAGTAGGCTTTAGTATGTAGTTATATGAACATGAAATGCTAAACATTTCAATAGATATGCAATGGATTATTGGGTCTTCTATTGGAGCCTTAGAAATTGCGACTGGCCATGTTCCCTGCTTAGCCACGCCCCCCACCCAAAAGGTTTTAATGTGCAAAATCTAACACCTTACTAGTATGAGAGGAAGGCACAAATAGGTGTTCTATCTCTTGACCTTCCGCTGATATTACTTGGTACAGAAGGTCATTTTTAACCATAAAATATGGGTATACACTTTTTGTTTGACCTTCTACAGGTGCTCCATTAACCTCTACTACCCTGCTCCTTGCATGGTGTAGCAAGGGTTCATTAGCTTGTTCTCGCCCAAAGCTACTGCTAATAATGTCTAGTTCACAGGGAATATTTTCAGTAATTTCACTTCCCTAATCTACTTCAGATTCTGTGCACTGAGTTGCCATGCCTTTATTACTACGTTTTCCCTGCTCATTTAACAAAACTTCATTAAGGGCTTTATTAAATCTGTATTTACTCTTCCTGTGCTCTTTTCTAGATTTACCCCTTTTGGGACTGGATGCATACAAATGAGGGTGAATAAAAGGGAAAACTTCATGTAGACTCCTATCCCCTGCTTCAACCTCTGACTCTCCTTGTTTAGCAGTAAGTTTAGACTGTATTAGGGTGTGAAACTCTGGAAAGTTTCTTCCTATAAGCAAGGGATAGGGCAGCCTAGGTACCACTACAGCAGTTATTTGTATTAATTTCCCAAGTATAGAGACACTTATAACAGCAGTAGGATAAGTAACAGTACACCCATGAATACACAGTACCCCTATTGTCTTATTTGTTTGCAACTGTGATTGTTCCACTAAATCTCCTGACACTAGAGTTAAGGCACTGCCAGAGTCCACCAAAGCCTCTGTGTCTCTTTTATTAAAGCATACTGACACCCGGAAGGTGTGTATGTTTTCTCCCATGCCCGCTAGGCAAATAAGTCCACAAAAGTCTGATGGTTCTTCTCCTATGGCACATTGCATTGGTTCTGGTAGGTTTGGGCATCCTGCCCTGACATGTCCTTTGGCACCACACTCAAAGCAGGTTAAAGGGTTCCTCCGCAAACGATCCACTCTTGGCAAAGTGTGGTTTATCTGAAAGCAATCTGCTGGTTCAGCTTCAGTCTCACCCTTTTTGTTTCCTGGCCTCTGGGTCCTAAAAGTCTTTTGTTATCTCAGAGATTCTGAAACAAATTTAGATGGCATAGGACCGGCTTTCTCAAGGTCCCTAGCAGCAAGGTAGCTTTCCACTTTAGCTACCATAGAATTATATGTAGTGGGGTTTCCTTGTCCTACCCACTCACGAAGTCCACGGGGCAATTCTCACAAGAATCTGTCAAGTACTAGCATTTCAACAATTTGTGCAGGACTTTGGGCCTCTGGTCTAAGCCATTTGCCTGCCAGATGTATTAAGTCAAACATCTGAGACCTGGGAGCTTTCCCCATGTTGAAATGCCAGTTATAGAAACGCTGGGCTCTCACTATACATGTTACACCCATTCTGGCAAGAATTTCAGCTTTTAACTGTGTATAGTCTCTAGCAGCTTCTTCTTCCAAGTCATAATAAGCCTTTTGGGCTTCACCGAGGAGAAAAGGAGCAATGATTCCTGCCCATTGGTCTTGTGGCCAGGCTTCCCATATAGCTGTGCATTCAAATGCCACCAAATATGCCTCCACATCATCCTCTGACATAATTTTTTGTAAGCAGCCGCTTGCCCGTATCCTATTCACACCTTCTGCTTGCGTAGGTGCTCCCTGAGCAGTAATACGCTGCACAACATCATAAAGCATGGCATGATCCTGTTTTTGGGCCTCAGCCAGGGTCCCAATTTTTAAAGCTAAAAGTCTGTTACATTCTTGCTGAGCTGCAACTGATGCTGCAGCCTGACGATTTGTCTCTTGTTGTATAGATGCAGCCTGCAACAGGGCCTGTAAAACATCCTCCATATTTATGTGGGTCTGTACCTTTAAGGCTTCCAGAAAGTAAAGCAGGCCCTAACAATCTCTCTTCTAACACCACTGTGACAAAGCCCTTGCAGGAATAGTGACTTCAGCACAAAATATAGTGGTTTAGGCTGTTTTATTTTTATCAGCAGTTTTAAACATGGGGTGTACTTCCCCTTTAAAACACACATAAAACAAACAAAATCCTACTCCTTTTTAGGAGACTAACTATACATCCAATATTTCCTTACTAGCCAGTACTGGGCAGCTAAGCTGATCCCAGTTAACAAAACAAATCAAAATAAGTAGAATAGAACAAAGTTTGCTCACCAGTCTCTTGTTTCTACCAGCTATAAATTCAGACATGCAGCAAGGTCTCAAATCCTCCCTCTCTAGAGTAGCCTGCACAATGAGACACTGATTCCCTCTACAGAACTGCTTATAAAGGATCCAAATGATTTAACCAGAATCAGCTGTGGTGAGCTACTAACAAATTAACACTTTGTTAGAGGGGAAAAAGTGACCTTTCTAATCTCCTGCTAACATACACTCCTTCTCTCACCCTGTCACAATATATATATATATATATATATATATATACATACAGTATCCCACAAAAATGAGTACACCCCCCACGTTTTTGTAAATATGTTATTATATATTTTCATGTGACAACACTAAAGAAATGACACTTTGCTACAATGTAAAGTAGTGAGTGTATAGCCTGTATAACACTGTAAATTTGCTGTACCCTCAAAATAACTCAACACACAGCCAATAATGTTTAAACTGTTAGCAACAAAATTGTTGTGTCAATGTCCAAAATGAGCCCAAAGTGTCAATATTTTGTGTGCCCACCATTATTTTCCAGCACTGCCTTAACCCTCTTGGGCATGGAGTTAATCAGAGCTTCACAGGTTGCCACTAGAGTCCTCTTCCACTCCTCCATGACAACATCACAGAGCTGGTGGATGTTAGAGACCTTGCGCTCCCCACCCTCTGTTTGAGTATGCCCCACAGATGCTCAATAGTGTTTAGGTCTGGAGACATGTCTGGCCAGTTCATCACCTTTACCCTCAGCTTCTTTAGCAAGGCAGTGGTTGTCTTGGAGATGTATTTGGGGTCATTATTATGTTGGAATATTGCCCTGTGGCCCAGTCTCAGAAGGGAGGGGATCATGCTCTGCTTCAGTATGTCACAGTACATGTTGGAATTCATGGTTCCCTCAATGAACTGTAGCTCCCAGTGCCGACAGCAGGCATGCAGGCCCAGACTACGACACTCTTACCACCATGCCTGACTGTATGCAAGACACACTTGTCTTTGTATTCCTCACCTGGTTGCTGCCACACACACTTGACACCATCTGAACCAAATAAATTTATCTTGGTCTCATCGGACCACAGGACATGTTTAGAAGAGGCTTCCTTCTGGGACGACAGCCATGCAGACCAATTTGATGCAGTGTGTGGCGTATGGTCTGAGCACTGACAGGCTGACCCCCAAACCCTTCAACCTCTTCAGCAATGCTGGCAGCATTTAAACATCTATTTCCCAAAGAAAAGCTCTGGATATGATGCTGAGCATGTGAACTCAACTTCTTTGGTCAACCATGGCGATGCCTGTTCTGAGTGGATCCTGTCCTGTGAAACCACTGTATGGTCTTGCCACTGTTCTGCAGCTCAGTTTCAGGGTCTTGGCAATTTTCTTATAGCCTTGGCCATCTTTATGTACAGCAACAATTCTTTTTTTTCAGATCCTCAGAGAGTTATTTGCCATGAGGTGCCATGTTGAACTTCCAGTGACTAGTATGAGAGAGTGTGAGAGCGATAACCCCAAATTTACCACACCTGCTCCCCATTCACACCTGAGACCTTGTAAAACTAACGAGTCAGATGACATATAAACTTATTTGGTTCAGATGGTGTCAAGCGTGTGTGGCGGCAATCAGGTGAGGAGTACAAAGACAAGTGTGTCTTGCCTACAGTCAAGCATGGTGGTGGGAGTGTCATTGTCTGGGCCTGCATGAGTGCTGCCGGCAATGGGGAACTACACTTCATTAAGGCAACCACGAATGCCAACATGTACTGGGCTGCAGGGCAGTATTCCAACATGATAACAACCCCAAAGACACCTCCAAGATGACCACTGCCTTGCTAAAGAAGCTAAGGTTAAAGGTGATGGACTGGCCAATCATGTCTCCAGACCTAAACCCTATTGAGCATCTGTGGGGCATTCTCTAATGGAAGGTGGGGGAGTTCAAGGTCTCTAACATCAACCAGTTCCGTGATGTTGTCATGGAAGAGTGGAAGAGGACTCCAGTGTCATTCTGTGAAGCTTTGGTGAACTCCATGCCCAAGAGGATTAATGCAGTGCTGGAAAATAATGGTGGCCACACAAAATATTGACACTTTGGGCCCAATTTGAACCTTGCCACTTAGGGGTGTACTCAATTTTGTTGCCAACGGTTTAGAGATTAATGGCTGTGTGTTGAGTTATTTTGAGGGGGCTGCATATTGACACTATTATATAGGCTGTGCACTTATTACATTACATTGTAGCAAAGTGTAATTTCTTCAGTGTTGTCACATGAAAAGATATAATATTCAGAAAAATGTGAGGGGTGTACTCACTTTTGTGGGATACTGTATATATAATATAAGTAAGCACACCCCTCACATTTTTGTAAATATTTTATTATATCTTTTCATGTGACAACACTGAAGAAATGACATTTTGCTACAATATAAAGTAGTGAATGTACAGCCTGTATAACGTGTAAATTTGCTGTCCCCTCAAAATAACTCAACACATAGCCATTCATGCCTAAACCGTTGGCAACAAAAGTGAGTACACCCCTAAGTGGCAAAGTTCAAATGAGTATACCCCTAAGTGGAAATATCCAAATTGGGCCCAATTAGTCATTTTCCCTCCCCGGTGTCATGTGACTAGTTAGTGTTGCAAGGTCTCAGGTGTGAATTGGGAGCATCAGGTGTGAATTGGGAGCAGGTGTGTTAAATTTGGGGTTATCGCTTTCACACTCTCTCATTCTGGTCACTGGAAGTTCAACATGGCACCTCATGGCAAAGAACGCTCTGAGAATCTGAAAAAAAGAATTTTTGCTCTGCATAAAGATGGCCTAGGCTATAAGAAAATTGCCAAGACCCTAAAACTGAGCTGCAGCACAGTGGGCAAGAAAATACAGCAGTTTCACAGGATAGGTTCCACTCTTAACAGGCCTCGCTATGGTTAACCAAAGAAGTTGAGTGCACGTTCTCAGCATCATATCAAGAGGTTGTCTTCAGGAAATAGACATATGAGTGCTGCCAGCATTGCTGCAGAGGTTGAAGGGGTGGGGGGTCAGCCTGTCAGTGCTCAGACCATATGCTGCACACTGCATCAAATTGGTCTGCATGGCTGTCATCCCAGAAGGAAGCTTCTTCTAAAGATGATGCACAAGAAAGCCCGCCGTTTGCTGAAGACAAGCAGTCTAAGGACATGGATTTCTGGAATGTCCTGTGGTCTGATGAGACCAAGATAAACTTATTTGGTTCAGATGGTGTCAAGCGTGTGTGGCGGCAATCAGGTGAGGAGTACAAAGACAAGTGTGTCTTGCCTACAGTCAAGCATGGTGGTGGGAGTGTCATTGTCTGCTGGCACTGGGGAACAACAGTTCATTGAGGGAACCATGAATGCCAACATGTATTGGGCTGCAGGGCAATATTACAACATGATAACGACCCCAACACTTCGTCAAGACGACCACTGCCTTGCTAAAGAAGCTGAGGTTAAAGGTGATGGACTGGCCAAGCATGTCTCCAGACCTAAACCCTATTGAGCATCTGTGGGGCATCCTCTAATAGAAGTTGTGGGAGTGCAAGGTCTCTAACATCCACCTGTTCCGTGATGTTGTCATGGAAGAATGGAGGAGGAATCCAGTGGCATCCTGTGAAGCTCTGGTGAACTCCATGCACGAACTTAATGCAGTGCTGGAAAATAATGATTGCCACACAAAATATTGACAGTTTGGGCCCAATTTGGACATTGCTATTTAGGGGTGTACTCACTTTTGTTGCCAACGGTTTAGACATTAATGGCTGTGTGTTGAGTTATTTTGAGGGGACAGAAAATGTACACTGTTGTACAGGCTGTACACTCACTACTTTACATTGTAGCAAAGTGTCATTTCTTCAGTGTTGTCACATGAAAATATATAATAAAAAAATTACAAAAATGTTAGGGTGTACTCACTTTTGTGAGATACTGCATATATACTGTATATACTGTTTAGGCCCAGAGGCCTTAATATACAATCCGGATGGCAAGCATTATTAGGTTAATTTATGGACCTAATTACCAAATGAGAGTCCTGATTCATTATATACAAATGAGAGAACATGATGGCCTAGTCATGTTTTTTTGCCTCTTATGTAATAGTATTTAACTTCTAGCTTTATCCATTTAATCTATCATTAGTTATTGGGGCCATGTATTCATGGGTTTATCCCAGTTCTTTTGTTATTTTACAGTAGACACTAGTGCTTTTAATTTTAATTTTTAATTTTAGTATGTGTAACTCTATGTTTTACCATTTCTATTTTCTTTATTTCACCATGTACCACGTGGAGTTTTGCAATACACCACCAATTGTTCACACACTTATATTGATTAGAGCCTGATCAGCTCGATTTGTGAGATTCACACCCTTCAAGTGCTCAATTGTGATTTTTGTCTTTTTGTTTTTAAGTAATTTTTCTGACTCTGTTCACCTATATTTGATGATTTTACCCCTCCTGCACATAGTTTTCTCAGTGGTTTGGATATTTAGGCATGTGTCCTGGCATTTGTTTGATGTCCTGAACATACATTTGATAAATGATCCTCATATGATGTATAGAGGTTTCAATGAATTTGTATTTTTATTATCCTTTAGATGCTTACAATTTTGTGTTTGATATTACCCCTTGACCTATGAGAACAGGAGGGGTGTGTCAAGAATTGTTATGGTGATAGCAACATTGAGTTGCGATTTCATCGCATGGTTTATTTATATATATTTTTTAGTGTTAATGATTAGTAACACCCCATATATAAGGTGCGGTGAAGTTACAGCAAGAGGAAATAGTTTGGTTTAATGTTTTGATAACCTTGATAGTCATACTATATAATAGTATTGTGACTGTGGATTTAAACCTATCAATGAATAGGGGTGGTTCCACTGAATAGTGGTAGAATCCATTTTGAGCACTTTAAAGGAGGGGTGAATCTTTAACATTATGTTAGTTTACACTAATATGTTTTTGTAATTTAATTATTATGATCAAAGCTCACTTGGATATATGAGGATTACACTAATGATGAGTTTTAATCTTTATATATGTTTTACACTTTTATAAATACACATAACACACTATCACTTGCCCACACCTTATTTTGGTGTGATCTTCACTTTTGCACACGCTTACCTGTGATTGGTAGCAATACAGGGGAGGGCCTGAATGGCCTATTTAAGTTTGATTTTTGCATTGTTTAACTGTCAGAAGAAGGGACAGGTTTGGTCCCGAAACGTCACTATCACAATAAATTTTGCCTTTATTATCTGAAGTCCAGAGAGTGCTTTGAATCATTTACTTACTACATACTCCTGAGAGCACCCTGGCAGTTGTGGAGAGTTGGTGAGAGTGCAGATACTGAACTTTGCTATATTATATATATATATATATATATATATATATATATATATATATATATATATATATATATATATATATATATATATATATATATATACAGTATCAGCCGTAAAGGGTCAGCCCAGGATTCAACCCAACTGCTAGTGTGAAAAGTAAAACACACGCTAGCACACTGAGAAATATCCAGGATGTGACCCACTCAGGAAAGATAAAAACAAATGTCCCTTTAAGTAGGTTAGAAAGCAAACAGATAAGTATTCCTTCTTGTAGGATTGATAAAGCAAATGTCCCTTTAAGCAGTTTAACAAACAAACAGAGAAGTAATCCTTTCAGCAGGTTTGGAATAAGCAAATGTCCCTTTAAACAGGTTAGAAAACAAACAGAGAGGTATTCCTTTTGTAGGTTTGATAAAGCAAATGTCCCTTTAAGCAGGTTAGCAAACAAATAGCAATATTCCTTTAGGCAGGTTTGATAAAGCAAATGTCCCTTTAAGCTGGTTAGCAAACAAACAGAAATATTCCTTTAGGCAGGTTTGATAAAGCAAATGTCCCTTTAAGCAGGTTAGCAAACAAATAGAAATATTCCTTTAGACAGGTAGACAAGGGAGAATGAATCCAGAAGGCAATTCGTGGGATCGGTAAAACATGACAGGCAGAAAAATATCAGAAGCCAAGGTACTCACAAGTTCAGATGTCAGGAAGACAAACGGGCCCCGCGAAGATCTCCCGCCGGTCTTTTGAAGGGAGAGAGAGACGTAGACGTCAGGAGGAAGTACAGAGAACCACGTCACATTGCTAGGCAGCGTGACGTGACACAGAAGAGATCCGTGAGCCGCGGTGACACAGCGATGAGCGGATGGGATGTGACAGCACCCCCCCCTCAAGGACCCCTCTGGGGGACAGGACCAGGCCTAGCAGGATAAATCTTGTGGAAAGCCTTAATCAAAGCAGGGGTGTGTACCTGTTGAGCCGGTTCCCAAGTCCGCTCCGTGACTGGATAGCCCTTCCAATGAATGAGATAGTATAATTTCTTGCCACGAAGCTTGGAATCCAGAATGTGATCAACCTCAAACTCAGGTTGTCCCTTTACCAAGAGAGGTTGAGGCTTGGGCAGAGACTTAGAATATCTATTAGATATCACAGGTGAGAGTTTTGGGAAGAGCAACTCGGTATGCAGTGGAACAAACTTGACCCAGTATTCGGAAAGGACCCACATATCGTGGACCCAATTTAGTAGAAGGTTGTTTGAGATGAATTGAAAATCTGGATTTAGGTGACGGAGTATGGGCGCAGAAGAAAAAGCTTCTTTGAGAGACTCAAAAGCCTTAATAGCCTCTGGAGGCCAATCTTTACAGTTTTGCCCCTTCTTAGTGAGAGAAGTGAGAGGAGTAGTAATAGTTGCAAATCCTTTGATAAATTTCCTGTAATAACTGGCGAAGCCGAGAAAACGTTGTAGAGATTTAAGAGAATCAGGTCTAGGCCAATCCAAAATGGAAGAAAGTTTAGTTGGATCCATTTCAAATCCAGATTCAGATATTACATAACCCAAGAAGGGTATAGATTTTTGATGAAAAGAACATTTCTCCAATTTGGCAAACAAATGATTATCTCTTAGCCATTGCAAAACTGTCCTGACATGGTGCACATGATCTTGATAATCTTTAGAAAAAATTAGAATATTGTCAAGATATATGATAACAAAAGTGTTCAAAAAATCCCGAAAGATCTCGTTCACAAAGTGTTGAAACACAGCAGGGGCATTACATAGCCCAAAAGGCATGACCAAATACTCATAATGGCCAAAACGAGTGTTAAAGGCTGTTTTCCATTCATCACCCTTGCACATACGGATAAGATTGTACGCACCACGAAGATCCAGTTTGGTAAATATTGTAGCTCCTTGAAGATAGGTGAACAGTTCAGGAATAAGGGGTAAGGGGTAACTATTCTTGACTGTGATTTGATTCAAACCCCGGTAATCAATACAAGGTCATAAACCTCCATCCTTTTTTCCCACAAAAAAGAAACCTGCCCCTAGAGGAGAAGAAGAAGGCCAAATAAAACCTCTAGCCAAACTATCTTGGATATATTCCTCCAAGGCCTTATTCTCAGGCTTTGAGAGCGGATACGTCTTGCCACGAGGGTAGGTGGCACCAGGAAGAAGATCAATTGGACAATCAAAAGGACGGTGAGGAGGAAGACGTTCTGCTTCTTTCTTGGAAAAAACATCAACAAAATCTTGATAAGGTGCGGGTAACGACCCAGAAGTGTCAGTAGTGAGAGCAATAGTGAGAGGCACTTTAGTGGGTATTTGAAGACAACTATTTTGACATGCAGATCCCCAGGAAGTGAGCTCGCCTTGAGTCCAAGAGAAAGCAGGATTATGTAACTGGAGCCAGGGAAGACCCAAAATTATGGGAAATTGAGGAGTCGAGATAACGTCAAAACATATTGTCTCAGAATGAAGGATTCCTACAGAAAAGAGAATAGGTCTAGTAGCAAACTGGATAAGTCCAGGACCCAAGGGATCTCCACTAACAGTGGAGACAGGAATAGGATACTCCTTTCTACTTAAGGGAATAGAGTGAGAAGTTACAAATGTGGAATCGATGAAGACTCCTCCAGCACCTGAGTCAATAAGGGCTTGAGCATGAATCTTGTCCTCTCCAATTTGAAGAGAAACCGGAACAAAAAGTTTATTATTGAGGGAATGAAATCCTATTTGGCTTAACTCAGCTCCCTGGACAGAAGTTAAGCCCTGGCTTTTAGCGGTCTGGTAGGACAATCCTTTAATAAATGTCCTTTAAGACCACAGTACAAACACAGTCCAAGAGAGCGTCTCCTCTGACGTTCAGTTTCGGTTAATCTAATGGTGCCTATCTCCATTGGTTCAGCCTGGTCGGAAGGTGGAGAAGCGGGAGTTACAGGGTTAGAGAGGCGAGAAAACAGCCGAACAGGTCGATTAGAAGCTTTCTGACTTCTTTCTCTTTCTTGTTGGCGTTCACGGTAACTGGAATCGAGGCAAATACAAAGATTTATCAAAGCTTCTAGAGATTCTGGAAGTTCACGATAGACCAACTCATCTTTGAGACGTTCAGAGAGTCCTTTACGAAAAGCTGCTCTAAGAGCTCCCTGATTCCAAGTAGTCTCAGAAGCTAGGGTGCGAAATTCAATGGCATATTGAGATACAGATTGACCACCCTGTCGTAAATCTAGAAGGGAAGCTTCAGCAGCGGCGGACCTCCCTGGTTTATCGAAGACATTAGAAAAGACAGAGAGGAAAGTATCCACATCCTGGAGTATTGGATCATTCTTTTCTAGCAAAGGTGATACCCAGGCTAAGGCTCTACCTTTCATTAAGGATATAAGGAAAGTGATTCTAGAAGAGGGGGTTGCAAAAAGAAGAGGACTATTCCGAAAATGAAGGCGACACTGATTCAGAAAACCTCTACAATCCTCAGGATTCCCATCATATTTGTCCGGAAGGGGTATCCTCGGACTGATTTGACCTTGTGATGTATTGGTAGGATTCGTAGGAGGAGAGGGCTCCAAAGGAATAGGATTTGGAGGAATAGGAGCAGCCATATTCTGAAGTAAAGCAGTTATCTGATCCAACTTTGCGTCCAAGGATTGCAAGTGGGTAGCATGAGATCCCAATAACTGTCCCTGGTGGGTCACGGCCATGGATAATTCAGTGGGGTCCATTTTTGGCCCGTTTGTACTATCAGCCGTAAAGGGTCAGCCCAGGATTCAACCCAACTGCTAGCGTGAAAAGTAAAACACACGCTAGCACACTGAGAAATATCCAGGACGTGACCCACTCAGGAAAGATAAAAACAAATGTCCCTTTAAGTAGGTTAGAAAGCAAACAGATAAGTATTCGTTCTTGTAGGATTGATAAAGCAAATGTCCCTTTAAGCAGTTTATCAAACAAACAGAGAAGTAATCCTTTCAGCAGGTTTGGAATAAGCAAATGTCCCTTTAAGCAGGTTAGAAAACAAACAGAGAGGTATTCCTTTTGTAGGTTTGATAAAGCAAATGTCCCTTTAAGCTGGTTAGCAAACAAACAGAAATATTCCTTTAGGCAGGTTTGATAAAGCAAATGTCCCTTTAAGCAGGTTAGCAAACAAACAGAAATATTCCTTTAGGCAGGTTTGATAAAGCAAATGTCCCTTTAAGCAGGTTAGCAAACAAATAGAAATATTCCTTTAGACAGGTAGACAAGGGAGAATGTATCCAGAAGGCAATTTGTGGGATCGGTAAAACATGACAGGCAGAAAAATATCAGAAGCCAAGGTACTCACAAGTTCAGATGTCAGGAAGACAAACGGGCCCCGCGAAGAGCTCCCGCCGGTCTTTTGAAGGGAGAGAGAGACGTAGACATCAGGAGGAGGTACAGAGAACCGCGTCACGTTGCTAGGCAATGTGACGTGACACAGAAGAAATCCGTGAGCCGCGGTGACACGGCGATGAGCGGATGGGATGTGACATACAGTATATATATATATATATATTTATATGTGTGTGTAGATGTGTGTGAATTTATATATGTTTTTATGTGTATGTGTGTGTACATACTGTATGTATGTGTATATATATATATATATATATATATATATATATATATGTGTGCACGTTTTTAAGTGCGCTAAACATTCTTTGGTAATTCTTTTTAACTTGGAATACCAGATTGTGAACTATTTGTAGCGTGGGCCTGTGATATTTATAGTGCACCCTGTTCTACAAATAGTTCTCCACTTGTAATCAGGGCTGATGTGAGAAAGGTCCAATAGATATTCTAAACACACCATAGCATGGATGTCTCCATGAAACCTATGTAGAATTTTTAAAAAACAAAGTATAAAAAAAGAAAGAATGCCTCAACGGTGCTCAATGGTACATTAAGGAAATGCTTTGAAGGCCGAGAAGAAAAAAATTCACTAACAAAATGAATGCACCTGATTCCAAGGTGCTGTATTACACATACTGGTATGAGACAGTTTGAAGATGAGAGTTACATCATTTTTAACTGATTTTAATATATAACTCTTGCTATTTGAACAAGAGTGGATTTATCATTTATTAAGCATGACTTGGAAGTATTTTAAAATTCCACAATTGCAAGTTTTGAAAGGTGTCTGGAAATTTAGACTATACTTGACTTTTGAGCAGTGAGCTTGGAGGCTACACTATAATCCTAGCTAGTGTGATAGAATACTTTAGAATTAGCTGAATTCAGTTTTGATTGAGTTTTATTTATGGAATCTTCAAATCAGGGGTCAAGTAGAGCGGGAACGCATGAGTACTGAGTTCCTGCACTATTTTTACAGGAGGAACTAATTTCCCTCTAGAACAAGAACAGAAATGCTTCAGTAAACACTGTTGCTGCTGGTGGATGGAGCACAGTCTGGTTAGAGGGATAGTGAGATCCTCTAGTAATGGGTAGTAACACTTCCAACAGTACACTAAATGAAAGCCTGTCAACAGTCCTGCTTTGTGATCACCACCCAATGTGTGTAACACATGGTGCTTACATTTCTGTGTGGTTTACTCTGGGATTATTTAGCAGAAATAGGACTATTGCACCATAAGTGGGTGAGACTCTGTGACAGAGGGGGATTCTCAGGCCCAAAGGCAAACATTCAACACTTCATTGGATTTAATTTGCTTTTATTAACCAAAGTGTATAGATTATATACATTTAAATACAGTGAGGCATATTTAACAAATGTCTGTCGGACCTGATCCGACAGTGTGGATCAGGTCCGACAGACATCACTGAATGCGGAGAGCAATATGCTCTCCATATTCAACATTGCACCAGCAGCTCTTGTGAGCTGCTGGTGCAATGCCACCTCCTGCAGACTCACGGCCAATCAACCGCCAGCAGGGAGGTGTCAATCAACCCGATCATACTCGATCGGGTTGAATTCCGGCAATTCCTGTCCGCCTCACCAGAGCAGGCGGGCAGGGTTATGGAGCAGCTGTTTTCTGCTGTTTTCAGAGTTTGATAGATAGGCCCCAGTGTGTGTGTGTATATATATATATATATATATATATATATATATATATGTATATATATATATTTATATATATATAAAATCAATATTAATTGTGAAGGGGGATAGAAGCCTTGGTGAATTCCCACATTTTTTTTGTAGGACTTGACCCCCTTCAAATTATTTACATTTGTGGGATATTGCAGCATATCTATCTTTTAAAATGTTTCACATCTAACAATGAGATATCAAGAAGAACTGCCATACTATTTACTTTAAGATTCCAGGATTTGAGGTGATTTGCTTGGGCTGAACCAATTTTTATCATAGCGAGTAGTAGCTGTGCATTAGCATCTGTAAGGTGCTAAAGTGCGGCAAGGAGCAGTGCTACTATTACCTTTGATGCAAGGTCCCGGGGGTGTGCTGTGTTGAGAAAGGCTGTGTCTGCTGGGGTCCATGCCACACTAAGGGAGCTTGATCAGAGTTGTCTTCAACCTGACTTTGTTTAGTGCCTACAACATATTTCTTGCTTCTGTGGTTCAGTCGTCTAACCAGGTAATTACTTAATTACCTTATAGCATCTCCTATGATCCTCATTTTTACTTTTTTCTTGTAGTATGTTTGTTAAATCACTTGTTGCAAGCATCCATACCTTCAGTGACTTGCTCACTGTTCTAAACATCATCACGAAAAGCTAAGGCCTAGATTTAGAGTTCGGCGGTAGCCGTCAAAACCAGCGTTAGAGGCTCCTAACGCTGGTTTTGGGCGCCCGCTGGTATTTGGAGTCAGTGATTAAAGGGTCTAACGCTCACTTTTCAGCCGCGACTTTTCCATACCGCAGATCCCCCTACGCCATTTGCGTAGCCTATCTTTTCAATGGGATCTTTCTAACGCTGGTATTTAGAGTCGTTTCTGCAGTGAGCGTTAGAGCTCTAACGACAAGATTCCAGCCGCCTGAAAAAAGCAGGAGTTAAGAGCTTTCTGGCTAACGCCGGTTTATAAAGCTCTTAACTACTGTACCCTAAAGTACACTAACACCCATAAACTACCTATGTACCCCTAAACCGAGGTCCCCCCACATCGCCACCACTCGATTAAAATTTTTAACCCCTAATCTGCCGACCGCCACCTACGTTATACTTATGTACCCCTAATCTGCTGCCCCTAACCCCGCCGACCCCTATATTATATTTATTAACCCCTAACTTGCCCCCCACAACGTCGCCGCAAGCTACTTAAAATAATTAACCCCTAATCTTCCGACCGCAAATCGCCGCCACCTACGTTATCCCTATGTACCCCTAATCTGCTGCCCCTAACATCGCCGACCCCTATGTTATATTTATTAACCCCTAATCTGCCCCCCACAACGTCGCCGACACCTACCTACACTTATTAACCCCTAATCTGCCGAGCGGACCTGAGCGCTACTATAATAAAGTTATTAACCCCTAATCCGCCTCACTAACCCTATCATAAATAGTATTAACCCCTAATCTGCCCTCCCTAACATCGCCGACACCTACCTTCAATTATTAACCCCTAATCTTCCGATCGGAGCTCACCGCTATTCTAATAAATGTATTAACCCCTAAAGCTAAGTCTAACCCTAACACTAACACCCCCCTAAGTTAAATATAATTTTTATCTAACGAAATAAATTAACTCTTATTAAATAAATTATTCCTATTTAAAGCTAAATACTTACCTGTAAAATAAATCCTAATATAGCTACAATATAATTTATAATTATATTATAGCTATTTTAGGATTAATATTTATTTTACAGGCAACTTTGTAATTATTTTAACCAGGTACAATAGCTATTAAATAGTTAAGAACTATTTAATAGTTACCTAGTTAAAATAATTACAAATTTACCTGTAAAATAAATCCTAACCTAAGTTACAAATAAACCTAACACTACACTATCAATAAATTAATTAAATAAACTACCTACAATTACCTACAATTAACCTAACACTACACTATCAATAAATTAATTAAACACAATTGCTACAAATAAATACAATTAAATAAACTATCTAAAGTACAAAAAATAAAAAAGAACTAAGTTACAGAAAATAAAAAAATATTTACAAACATAAGAAAAATATTACAACAATTTTAAACTAATTACACCTACTCTAAGCCCCCTAATAAAATAACAAAGACCCCCAAAATAAAAAATTCCCTACCCTATTCTAAAATACAAAAATTACAAGCTCTTTTACCTTACCAGCCCTGAACAGGGCCCTTTGCGGGGCATGCCCCAAGAATTGCAGCTCTTTTGCCTGTAAAAAAAAACATACAATACCCCCCCCCCCAACATTACAACCCACCACCCACATACCCCTAATCTAACCCAAACCCCCTTAAATAAACCTAACACTAATCCCCTGAAGATCTTCCTACCTTGTCTTCACCATCCAGGTATCACCGATCCGTCCTGGCTCCAAGATCTTCATCCAACCCAAGCGGGGGTTGGCGATCCATAATCCGGTGCTCCAAAGTCTTCCTCCTATCCGGCAAGAAGAGGACATCCGGACCGGCAAACATCTTCTCCAAGCGGCATCTTCTATGTTCTTCCATCCGATGACGACCGGCTCCATCTTGAAGACCTCCAGCGCGGATCCATCCTCTTCTTCCGACGACTAGACGACGAATGACGGTTCCTTTAAGGGACGTCATCCAAGATGGCGTCCCTCGAATTCCGATTGGCTGATAGGATTCTATCAGCCAATCGGAATTAAGGTAGGAATATTCTGATTGGCTGATGGAATCAGCCAATCAGAATCAAGTTCAATCCGATTGGCTGATCCAATCAGCCAATCAGATTGAGCTCGCATTCTATTGGCTGATCGGAACAGCCAATAGAATGCGAGCTCAATCTGATTGGCTGATTGGATCAGCCAATCGGATTGAACTTGATTCTGATTGGCTGATTCCATCAGCCAATCAGAAAATTCCTACCTTAATTCCGATTGGCTGATAGAATCCTATCAGCCAATCGGAATTCGAGGGACGCCATCTTGGATGACGTCCCTTAAAGGAACCGTCATTCGTCGTCTAGTCGTCGGAAGAAGAGGATGGATCCGCGCTGGAGGTCTTCAAGATGGAGCCGGTCGTCATCGGATGGAAGAACATAGAAGATGCCGCTTGGAGAAGATGTTTGCCGGTCCGGATGTCCTCTTCTTGCCGGATAGGAGGAAGACTTTGGAGCACCGGATTATGGATCGCCAACCCCCGCTTGGGTTGGATGAAGATCTTGGAGCCAGGACGGATCGGTGATACCTGGATGGTGAAGACAAGGTAGGAAGATCTTCAGGGGATTAGTGTTAGGTTTATTTAAGGGGGTTTGGGTTAGATTAGGGGTATGTGGGTGGTGGGTTGTAATGTTGGGGGGGGGGTATTGTATGTTTTTTTTTACAGGCAAAAGAGCTGCAATTCTTGGGGCATGCCCCGCAAAGGGCCCTGTTCAGGGCTGGTAAGGTAAAAGAGCTTGTAATTTTTGTATTTTAGAATAGGGTAGGGAATTTTTTATTTTGGGGGTCTTTGTTATTTTATTAGGGGGCTTAGAGTAGGTGTAATTAGTTTAAAATTGTTGTAATATTTTTCTTATGTTTGTAAATATTTTTTTATTTTCTGTAACTTAGTTCTTTTTTATTTTTTGTACTTTAGATAGTTTATTTAATTGTATTTATTTGTAGCAATTGTGTTTAATTAATTTATTGATAGTGTAGTGTTAGGTTAATTGTAGGTAATTGTAGGTAGTTTATTTAATTATTTTATTGATAGGGTAGTGTTAGGTTTAATTATATCTTAGGTTAGGATTTATTTTACAGGTAAATTTGTAATTATTTTAACTAGGTAACTATTAAATAGTTCTTAACTATTTAATAGCTATTGTACCTGGTTAAAATAATTACAAAGTTGCCTGTAAAATAAATATTAATCCTAAAATAGCTATAATATAAATGTAATTTATATTGTAGCTATATTAGGATTTATTTTACAGGTAAGTATTTAGCTTTAAATAGGAATCATTTATTTAATAAGAGTTAATTTATTTCGTTAGATAAAAATTATATTTAACTTAGGGGGGTGTTAGTGTTAGGGTTAGACTTAGCTTTAGGGGTTAATACATTTATTAGAATAGCGGTGAGCTCCGGTCGGCAGATTAGGGGTTAATAATTGAAGGTAGGTGTCGGCGATGTTAGGGAGGGCAGATTAGGGGTTAATACTATTTATGATAGGGTTAGTGAGGCGGATTAGGGGTTAATACATTTATTATAGTAGCGCTCAGGTCCGCTCGGCAGATTAGGGGTTAATAAGTGTAGGTAGGTGTCGGCGACGTTGTGGGGGGCAGATTAGGGGTTAATAAATATAACATAGGGGTCGGCGATGTTAGGGCAGCAGATTAGGGGTACATAGGGATAACGTAGGTGGCGGCGGTTTACGGAGCGGCAGATTAGGGGTTAAAAGTGTAATGCAGGGGTCAGCGATAGCGGGGGCGGCAGATTAGGGGTTAATAAGTGTAAGGTTAGGGGTGTTTAGACTCGGGGTACATGTTAGAGTGTTAGGTGCAGACGTAGGAAGTGTTTCCCCATAGGAAACAATGGGGCTGCGTTAGGAGCTGAACGCTGCTTTTTTGCAGGTGTTAGGTTTTTTTTCAGCTCAAACAGCCCCATTGTTTCCTATGGGAGAATCGTGCACGAGCACGTTTTTGAGGCCGGCCGCGTCCGTAAGCAACTCTGGTATCGAGAGTTGCATTTGCGGTAAATATGCTCTACGCTCCTTTTTTGGAGCCTAACGCAGCATTTGTTTGAACTCTCGATACCAGAGTTAAATTTATGGTGCGGCCAGAAAAAAACCTGCGGAGCGTTAACAGCCCTTTTACCGCCGAACTCTAAATCTAGGCCTATGTTACTTATGAGCACTCTTAAAACTGAATGATCAGCAGGTTACTTGGTCATAAAAAATATGCTATTTATTGTACATTTATTGCTGAGAACAAAACCTTGCTATGAAATGTACAATTTATTTAAAATTTGCTTAACTTACAATAAATAGTTAATGGAAAAATTGAACTAAAGTATAATGTATTTTGGCATATTAATAGTGATGTCGCGAACATAAAAATTTGGGTTCGCGAACGGCGAACAAGAACTTCCACAACTGTTCGCGAATGGGCGAACCGGGCGAACCGCCATAGACTTCAATAGGCAGGCGAATTTTAAAACCCACAGGGACTCTTTCTGGCCACAATAGTGATGGAAAAGTTGTTTCAAGGGGACTAACACCTGGACTGTGGCATGCCGGAGGGGGATCCATGGCAAAACTCCCATGGAAAATTACATATTTGATGCAGAGTCTGGATTTAAGCCATAAAGGGCATAAATCACCTAACATTCCTAAATTGTTTGGAATAACGTGCTTTAAAACATCAGGTATGATGTTGTATCGATCAGGTAGTGTAAGGGTTATGCCCGCTTCACAGTGACAGACCAAACTCCCCGTTTAAAGGGACAGACTACACCAGAATTTGTATTGTTTTAAAAGATAGATAATCCCTTTATTACCCATTTCCCAGTTTTGCATAACTAGCACATTTATAATAATATACTTTTAACCTCTGTGATTATCTTGTATCGAAGCCTCTGCAAACTGCCCATTTTTTCAGTTCTTTTGACAGACTTGCAGTCTAGCCAATCAGTGCCTGCTCCCAGATATCTTCTCGTGCACGAGCACAGTGTTATCTATATGAAATACGTGAACTAACACCCTCTAGTGGTGAAAAACTGTTAAAATGCAATCTGAAAGAGGTGGGCTTCAAGGTCTAAGAAATTAGCATATGAACCTCCTAGGTTAAGCTTTCAACTAAGAATACCAAGAGAACAAAGCAACATTGGTGATAAAAGTAAATTGGAAAATTGTTTAAAATGACATGTTCTATCTGAATCATGAAAGTTTATTTTGGCTTAGACTGTCCCTTTAACGCACCGCAATCGCAAACAGTCCATTTGCACAGCCGCAAACTCCCCATTTGCACAAGGTTGGATACCAAGCTAGCCATGTCCCGTTCCTTGTCCTCACTGATGTCATTGAAGGTCTCTTCCTCCACCCAGCCACGTACAACACCAAGGGTCCCCGAAAGGTGACAACAAGCCCCCTGGGACGCCTGCTGTGTTTAGTCTTCCACCTCCTCAAAGCCACCAACCTTCTTCCTCTGACTCCTCTTCTTCAGACTCCTCTCTCTGTGTTGCCTCTCTCTGCATTATTATAAGGTGTGTTAAGTAGTACTATTCCTATCAGTTTAATCCCTGTTACGTCCCCTATCAGGGGACGTGTATATGGCATCGATTTTAGGAACCGGGAGATGGAAAAAGATGCTTTGTCGGTCCTCCTACTTCAAATTTGGGGCACTGCACGTGCAATCTAATGTGCCACCAGATTGAAGTGGTGTTTTAAGTAGTACTATTCTTATCAGTTTAATCCCTGTTACATCCCCTATCAGGGGACGTGCATATGGCATCGATTTTAGGAACCGGGAGATGGAAAAAGATGCTTGGTCGGTCCTCCTACTTCAAATTTGGGGCACTGCGCGTGCAATCTAATGTGCCACCAGATAGGAGTGGTGTGTTAAGTAGTACTATTCTTATTAGTTTAATCCCTGTTATGTCCCCTATCAGGGGACGTGTATATGGCATCAATTTTAGGAACCAGTAGATGGAAAAAGATGCTTGGTCGGTCCTCCTACTTCAAAATTGGAGCACTGCGCGTGCAATCTAATGTGCCACCTGATAGGAGTGGTGTGTTAAGTAGTACTATTCTTATCAGTTTAATCCCTGTTACCTCCCCTATCAGGGGACGTGTATATGGCATCGATTTTAGGAACCGGGAGATGAAAAAAAGATGCTTGGTCGGTCCTCCTACTTCAAATTTGGGGCACTGCACATGCAATCTAATGTGCCACCAGATAGGAGTGGTGTGTTAAGCAGTTCTATTCTTATCAGTTTAATCCCTGTTACGTCCCCTATCAGGGTACATGTATATGGCATCGATTTTAGGAACCGGGAGATGGAAATAGATTCTTGGTTGGTCCTCCTACTTTAAATTTGGGGCACTGCGCGTGCAATCTAATGTGCCACCAGATAGGAGTGGTGTGTTAAGTAGTACTATTCTTATCAGTTTAATCCCTGTTATGTCCCCTATCAGAGGACGTGTACATGGTATCGATTTTAGGAACCGGGAGATGAAAAAAGATTCTTGGTCGGTCCTCCTACTTCAAATTTGGGGTACTGCGCGTGCAATCTAATGTGCCACCAGATAGGAGTGGTGTTTTAAGTAGTACTATTCCTATCAGTTTAATCCCTGTTATGTGCCTTTTTTTTGGTTTGGTTTTTGAAGCCACAGTGCAGCACCAGAGGCCAGAAAAATTAGGTATGTACACATGGAAAAATTAGGTATTGTTGCAGCCGCTGCTGTAGCAACGGCCAGAAAAATTCATGTTTGTTTCCCAGGCAGAAAGTGCCCTAAAACATTGCGGCTTGAACCCTAGTTGGTGGCAGATAAGTCACGCAAGTCATCTGGCATTCAGAGATAAAATACAGCAGCGTGTGGACCATTTTTAGCCCAAGGCAGCTCATCTCATCAGGCCTTTTTTAGTTGAATGTATCACCCACTGTCAGTCCCTTCGGGATCCATCCCTCATTCATCTTAATAAAGGTGAGGTAATCTAGACTTTTTTGACCTAGGCGACTTCTCTTCTCAGTGACAATACCTCCTGCTGCACTGAAGGTCCTTTCTGACAGGACACTTGAAGCGGGGCAGGCCAGAAGTTCTATCGCAAATTGGGATAGTTTAGGCCACAGTAGTCAAGGGGTTCATCGCTCCTCAGAGTGTCGATACCTGCAGTTAAGGTGAAGTAGTCTGCTACCTGTCGGTCGAGTCGTTCTCTGAGGGTGGACCCCGAAAGGCTGTGGCGATGCATAGGACTTAAAAAGCTCTGCATGTCCTCCATCAACAACATGTCTGTAAAGCGTCCTGTCCTTGCCGGTGTGGTCGTGGGAGTCGGAGGATTGCTTTCACCTCTTCCCCTGTTAGATTCCTGCTGTGCTGTGACATCAACCTTATACGCTGTGTAAAGCATACTTTTTAATTTATTTTGGAACTGCTGCATCCTTTCCGACTTGCGGTAATTTGGTAACATTTCAGGCACTTTATGCTTATACCGGGGGTCTAGTAGCGTGGACACCCAGTACAGGTCGTTCTCCTTCAGACTTTTTATACGAGGGTCCCTCAACAGGCACGACAGCATGAAAAACCCCATTTGCACAAGGTTGGATGCCGAACTACTCATGTCCCGTTCCTCGTCCTCAGTGATCTCACTGAAGGTATCTTCTTCCCCCCAGCCATGTACAACACCACGGGTACCAGATAGGTGACAACGAGCACCCTGGGATGCCTGTTGTGGTTGGTCTTCCTCCTCCTCCTCAAAGCCACATTCCTCCTCTGACTCCTCTTCCTCACAATCCTCTTCCAGCGTTGCCGCAGGTCCAGCAAGTGATGCTGATAAGGCTGTTTCTGGTGGTGATGGTGACCACAACTCTTCCTCTTCCTCTTCATGCTCATCTACGGCCTGATCCAGCACTCTTCGCAGGGCACACTCCAGGAAGAAAACAAATGGTCGCTGATGGTGCCTTCGGTGTGACTGACTAGGTTTGTCACCTCCTCAAAAGGACGCATGAGCCTACAGGAATTGCGCATGAGCATCCAGTAACGTGGCAAAAAAAATCCCAGCTCCTCAGAGGCTGTCCTAGCACCCCGGTCATACAAATAGTCGTTAACGGCTTTTTCTTGTTGGATCAGGTGGTCGAACATTAGGAGTGTTGAATTCCAACGTGTCGGGCTGTCGCAAATCAAGTGCCTCACTGGCATGTTGTTTCGCTGCTGGATATCTGGAAAGCGCGCCATGGCCGTGTAGGAACATCTGAAATGGCCACACACCTTCCTGGCCTTCTTAAGGACATCCTGTAAGCCTGGGTACTTATTTACAAAGCGTTGTACGATCAGATTACACACATGTGCCATGCACGGCACATGTGTCAACTTGCCCAAATTCAATGCCGCCACCAAATTTCTTCCATTGTCACAAACCACTTTGCCAATCTCCAAATGGTGTGGAGTCAGCCACTGATCCACCTGTGCATTCAGGGTGGACAGGAGTGCTGTCCGGTGTGACTCTCTGCTTTCAGGCAAGTCAACCCCAAGATGGTGTGACACTGCCGTATCCGGGATGTGGAATAGTACCTGGGGAGCTGGGGGGTGCCATTGATGTGGAGCAAGATGCAGCAGCAGAAGAGGACTCAGCCGAGGAGGTTATGGAAGAGGATGGAGTAGGAGGAGAAGAGGAGGTGGCAGCAGGCCTGCCTGCAAGTCGTGGCGGTGTCACCAACTCCTCTGCAGAGCCACGCATTCCATGCTTGGCAGCCGCCAGCACGTTTACCCAATGTGCAGTGTAGGTGATATACCTGCCCTGACCATGCTTTGCAGACCAGCTATCAGTGGTCAGATGGACCCTTGCCCCAACACTGTGTGCCAAACATGCCATTACTTCCTTTTGCACAATCGAGTACATGTTGGGGATTGCCTTTTGTGCAAAGAAATTTTGGCCGGGTACCTTCCACTGTGGTGTCCCAATAGCTACAAATTTTTTGAACGCCTCAGACTCCACCAGCTTGTATGGTAAAAGCTGGTGGGCTAAGAGTTCAGACAAGCCAGCTGTCAGATGCCGGGCAAGGGGGTGACATTGTGACATTGGCTTCTTACACTCAAACATGTCCTTGACAGACACCTGACTGTGGGCAGATTAGCAGGAACTGCTCAAGGCGAGACACGGAGTGGCAGATGGTTGAGAGGGGGCAAGGAGGACAGCAGTGGTTGATGTGGCTGAAGATGCTGGACCAGGAGGAGGATGGCAGCTTTGAGTTTGTGTCATGCTTGTACTCATGTGTTGATCCCATAGGCGTTTGTGATGTGCGATCATGTGCCTTCGCAAAGCAGTTGTACCTAGGTGGGTGTTGGACTTCCCACGACTCAGTTTCTTTTGGCACAGGTTGCAAATGGCATCGCTGTTGTCAGAGGCAGACACACACAAAAAATGCCACACTGCTGAGCTCTGCAATGACGGCATTCTGGTGGTGGCAACAGCATGCATTGATTGGCGTGCTGTCTGGCTGTCCATGGGTGCCGATGCATGCTATCTGACTGTGCCACTAGCTCCTTGCAACGACATCCCCCTGCTTCCAACTCGTCTCCTCCTCCTCTCTGTCTCCCCATCTTAACTTTCCCCCTCTTCTCTTCTAGCGGGCACCCACGTGACATCCACAGACACATCGTCATAATCAACCGCTTCACTTGTATCTGACAACTCAGCAAAGGAAGCAGCAGTGGGTACAACATCATCATCCTCACACCGTACGTCCATGTGTGTAATGCTGCCTGACTGAGACATATCCCTGTTATCTACATCCTCTGGAAATAATGGTTGCGCATCACTATCACTCATTTCTTCCAACTGATGTGTAAATAACTCCTCTGACAGATCAAGTGAAGCGGCTGTGGTGCTAGTGTTGGTGGTGGCGGCAGGTGGGCGAGTGGTAACTTGAGAGGTGCCCGAAGCTAAGCTGGAGGAGGATGGTGCGTCAAGGTTCCGAGTGGAAGCTGTAGAAGATTGGGTGTCCTGTGTTAGCCAGTCAACTATGTCCTCAGAACTGTTCGAGTTTGGTGTACGTGGCCTCTGAACAATGGGCATTATTCTAGAGCCAAAGGGAATCACAGCACCATGAACACGATGGCCCCTGTGGAGTGGCCTGCCTCTGCCTGTCATTTTTTTTTCGATTAGTGGTACTATGCGTGAAAGCTACTGTGACAACAGATATGAGTGGCACTGTGCACTGGCAGAAGTTGGCAGAGTAGACGCTGTAGGCCTGACACACACGCTTGCAGACAACTAACTGCTATTCAATCTATTACAGTCAAAAAATGTATCACCCACTGTCAGTCCCTTCGGGATCCATCCCTCATTCATCTTAATAAAGGTGAGGTAATCTAGACTTTTTTGACCTAGGCGACTTCTCTTCTCAGTGACAATACCTCCTGCTGCACTGAAGGTCCTTTCTGACAGGACACTTGAAGCAGGGCAGGCCAGAAGTTCTATCGCAAATTGGGATAGTTTAGGCCACAGTAGTCAAGGGGTTCATCGCTCCTCAGAGTGTCGATACCTGCAGTTAAGGTGAAGTAGTCTGCTACCTGTCGGTCGAGTCGTTCTCTGAGGGTGGACCCCGAAAGGCTGTGGCGATGCATAGGACTTAAAAAGCTCTGCATGTCCTCCATCAACAACATGTCTGTAAAGCGTCCTGTCCTTGCCGGTGTGGTCGTGGGAGTCGGAGGATTGCTTTCACCTCTTCCCCTGTTAGATTCGTGCTGTGACATCAACCTTATACGCTGTGTAAAGCATACTTTTTAATTTATTTTGGAACTGCTGCATCCTTTCCGACTTGCGGTAATTTGGTAACATTTCAGGCACTTTATGCTTATACCGGGGGTCTAGTAGCGTGGACACCCAGTACAGGTCGTTCTCCTTCAGACTTTTTATACGAGGGTCCCTCAACAGGCACGACAGCATGAAAAACCCCATTTGCACAAGGTTGGATGCCGAACTACTCATGTCCCGTTCCTCGTCCTCAGTGATCTCACTGAAGGTATCTTCTTCCCCCCAGCCATGTACAACACCACGGGTACCAGATAGGTGACAACGAGCACCCTGGGATGCCTGTTGTGGTTGGTCTTCCTCCTCCTCCTCAAAGCCACATTCCTCCTCTGACTCCTCTTCCTCACAAAAAATTTTTAAATGTACACTACTGTTACACCAGATATGAATTGCACTGGGGTGACACTGTGACCTGGCAGGCAGGCACTGAAACCCACACGTGTGAAGGAAACTGACTGCTATTATTTCACAGTCAAAAAAGTGTTGTTTTTTTTAAATCTACACTACTGATACACCAGATATGAGTTGCACTGGGGTGACACTGTGATCTGGCAGGCAGGCACTGAAACGCACACGTGTGAAGGACACTGACTGCTATTATTTCACAGTCAAAAAAGTGTTTTGTTTTTTTTTAAATGTACACTACTGTTACACCAGATATGAGTTGCACTGGGGTGACACTGTGCCCCGGCAGGCAGGCACTGAAACGCACACGTGTGAAGGAAACTGACTGCTATTATTTCACAGTCAAAAAAGTGTTGTTGTTTTTTAAATGTACACTACTGTTACTCCAGATATGAGTTGCACTGGGGTGACACTGTGCCCTGGCAGGCAGGCAGGCACTGAAACGCACACGTGTTAAGGAAACTGACTGCTATTATTTCACAGTCAAAAAAGTGTTGTTTTTTTAAATGTACAGTACTGTTACACCAGATATGAGTTGCACTGGGGTGACACTGTGCACTGGCAAGCAGGCAGGCACTGAAACGCACACGTGTTAAGGAAACTGACTGCTATTATTTCACTGTCAAAAAAGTGTTGTTTTTTTAAAATGTACACTACTGTTACAACAGATATGAGTTGCACTGGGGTGACACTGTGCCCTGGCAGGCAGGCACTGAAACGCACACGTGTTAAGGAAACTGACTGCTATTATTTCACAGTCAAAAAAGTGTTGTTTTTTTAAATGTACAGTACTGTTAAACCAGATATGAGTTGCACTGGGGTGACACTGTGCCCTGGCAGGCAGGCAGGCACTGAAACGCACACGTGTTAAGGAAACTGACTGCTATTATTTCACAGTCAAAAAAGTTTTTTTTTTTTTTAAATGTACACTACTGTTACAACAGATATGAGTTGCACTGGGGTGACACTGTGCCCTGGCAGGCAGGCACTGAAACGCACACGTGTGAAGGACACTGACTGCTATTATTTCACAGTCAAAAAAGTGTTGTTTTTTTAAATGTACACTATTGTTACACCAGATATGAATTGCACTGGGGTGACACTGTGCCCTGGCAGGCAGGCACTGAAACACACACGTGCGAAGGAAACTGACTGCTATTATTTCACAGTCAAAAAAGTGTTGTTGTTTTTTTTAAATGTACACAAATGTTACACCAGATATGAGTTGCACTGGGGTGACACTGTGCCCTGGCAGGCAGGCACTGAAACGCACACGTGTTAAGGAAACTGACTGCTATTATTTCACAGTCAAAAAAGTGTTTTTTTTTAATGTACACTACTGTTACACCAAGGGGTCGATCCGATAAAAATCGTTGCCTGCAAAATCCGGCGATGCCAATATTTACGCTGGTTTGGTATCACATATACGGCGTAACCTAGAAGTTACACCCGTATATTTCTGCCATCGCCCGTAGTTTTTTGGGCCATAGGCAGGTATACCAAACCAGCGCAGTTTGGTATCCAATATGCAGCGTAAGGACTTACGTGGCGAAAATGGAGAAATCTTACTCCATTTTCACCTCGCCACAAAAAGCAGCCGTAAGAAGCCTTACGCTGACTAGCTGACTATTGGAGCCCCGTAACTCCCTAAACTAATTAGAAAAGAAACCTAACACCTAACGCATGCGCAATGTCTTTCTACCTGTCAACTGCGATCTGCTAAATAAAACCTAACGCATGCGCAATGTCTAGCTACCTGTCAACCGCGATCCCCCCCCCCCCTGAAATCCCTAATAAAGTTATTAACCCCTAAACCGCCGCTCCCGGACCCCGCCGCCATCTACATAAACTAACCCCCTACTGTGAGCCCCTAAAACCGCCGCAATCTACCTTATCTATCGCCTAATGTGAACCCCTAAAACCGCCGCCATCTACCTTATCTATCCCCTAATCTGACCCCTTACACCGCCGCCACCCATATAAAAATTATTAACCACTAATCTAATCCCCCTATACCGCCGCCAGCTATATTAATATTATTAACCCCTAATGTAAGCCCCTTACACCGCCGCCATCTATATTAAAATTATTAACCCCTAATTTAATCTACCTACCCCGCCGCCAGCTATATTATCTATATTAACCCTAAGTATATTATAGTTAATATAGGTATTACATTATATATATTAACTATATTAACCCTAATTATATTAGGGTTAATATAGTTAATATAGTTACTATAGTATTTATATTAACTATATTAACTCTATCTAACCCTAACACCCCTAACTAAATTTATATTAAATTAATCTAATTCATATTATAAACTAAAATATTCCTATTTAAATCTAAATACTTACCTATAAAATAAACCCTAAGATAGCTACAATATAATTAATAATTACATTGTAGCTATGTTAGGGTTAATATTTATTTTACAGGTAAATTGTTAATTATTTTAACTAGGTCTAATAGCTATTAAATAGTTATTACCTATTTAATATCTACCTAGTTAAAATAATTACCCAATTACCTGTAAAATAAATCCTAACCTAAGTTACAAATACACCTACACTATCAATAAATTAAATAAACTACAAATATCTATCTAAAAATACAATTAAATAAACTAAACTAAATTACAAAAAAAAAAAACACTAAATTACAAAAATTAAAAAAAGATTACAAGATTTTTAAGCTAATTACACCTATTCTAAGCCCCCTAATAAAATAATAAAGCCCCCCAAAATAAAAAAAATTCCCTGCCCTATTCTATATTAAAAAAAGTTCAAAGCTCTTTACCTTACCAGCCCTTAAAAGGGCCTTTTGTGGGGCATGCCCCAAAGAATTCAGCTCTTTTGCATTTAAAAACATATACAATACACAGCCAATCAGATTCAAGTTCAATCCGATTGGCTGATTGGTTCAGCCAATCGGATTGAACTTGAATCTGATTGGCTGATTCAATCAGCCAATCAGATTTTTCTAACTTAATTCCGATTGGCTGATAGAATCCTATCAGCCAATCGGAATTCGGCGGACGCCATCTTGGATGACATCATTTAAAGGTACCTCATTCGTCGTTCAGTCGTCGGCCGGGATGGATGCTCAGCGGTGGCGGAGCGAAGAAAGAAGATTGAAGATGCCGCTTCATGGAAGATGTGCCGGAAGGAAGAAGACTTTGCTGCCGCTTGGAGGAAGACGTCACCGGAGGAAGAATTCTTCTTTGCCGCTTGGAGGAAGACGTCGCCGGAGGAAGAATTCTTCTTTGCCGCTTGGAGCAAGACATCGCCCGAATTGGATGAGGAGTTCGGCCCGGTGTGGTAGGTAGATCTTCAGGAGGGTAGTGTTAGGCTTTTTTAAGGGGGGTTTGGGTGGGTTTAGAATAGGGGTATGTGGGTGGTGGGTTGTAATGGGGGGGGGGTATTGTATATGTTTTTAAATGCAAAAGAGCTGAATTCTTTGGGGCATGCCCCACAAAAGGCCCTTTTAAGGGCTGGTAAGGTAAAGAGCTTTGAACTTTTTTTAATTTAGAATAGGGCAGGGAATTTTTTTTATTTTGGGGGGCTTTATTATTTTATTAGGGGGCTTAGAATAGGTGTAATTAGCTTAAAAATCTTGTAATCTTTTTTTTATTTTTTGTAATTTAGTGTTTGTTTTTTTTGTAATTTAGTTTAGTTTATTTAATTGTATTTTTAGATAGATATTTGTAGTTTATTTAATTTATTGATAGTGTAGGTGTATTTGTAACTTAGGTTAGGATTTATTTTACAGGTAATTGGGTAATTATTTTAACTAGGTAGATATTAAATAGGTAATAACTATTTAATAGCTATTAGACCTAGTTAAAATAATTAACAATTTACCTGTAAAATAAATATAAACCCTAACATAGCTATAATGTAATTATTAATTATATTGTAGCTATCTTAGGGTTTATTTTATAGGTAAGTATTTAGATTTAAATAGGAATATTTTAATTAATAATATTAATATTAGATTTATTTTAATAAGAGTTTAGTTAGGAAGTTAGAGTTAGATAGGGTTATTATACTTAATATATATATAATATAATAACGATATTAACTATATGAACCCTAATATAATTAGGGTTAATATAGTTAATATATATAATATAATAACTATATTAACTATATTAACCCTAATATAATTAGGGTTAATATAGTTAATATAGCTGGCGGCGGTGTAGGGGGATTAGATTAGGGGTTAATACATTTATTATAGGTGGCCGCGGTGTAGGGGGATTTAGATTGTAGGCAAAAGAGCAGTTTACTTTGTGACAAAGCCCCGGCAAAAGCCCTTTTAAGGGCTGGCAAAAGAGCTGTTACTTTGGGGCATGCCCCGCAAAAAGCCCTTTTAAGGGCTGGCAAAAGAGCTGTTACTTTGGGGCAATGCCACGCAAAAAGCCCTTTTCAGGGCTATTTGTAGGGTTAGACTTAGGTTTAGTGGTAGGGATAGTTTAGTATTTTAGGGGTTGAATAATTTAATATAGATGGCGGCGGGGTAGGGGGATTAGATTAGGGGTTAATAATTTTAAAATAGATAGCGGCGGGGTAGGGGCTCACTTTAGGGGGTAGGTAAGGTAGATGGCGGCGGTGTTAGGGGCTCACTTTAGGGGGTTATAGATTTAATATAGCTGGCGCCGGTTTAGGGGTTAATAACTTTATTAGGTAACGGCGGTTAAGGGGTTAATACATATTTTATTGTTAGGCTAGTGAGGGGGGATAGCGGATAGAGGGTTAGACGTGTCGGGCTATGTTAGGGAGGCGTGCTAGACTTGTCGGGCTATGTTAGGGAGGCGTGTTAGACAGTGCGGGTGTTTTAGACTTTAGAGTAAAAAGAAATGCCAAGATACAGCGCTACACTACCCTCAGATGAGGGTTGGGTTGCTAAAGATGGTGTCCACGACTAGGAATGTGTATACATCAAGGTTAATATATAATATTGTGTTACACAAAGAATATATATAAAACCATGTGAAAAAGTACTTAAAAGGTAAAAGATTAAAAACAAAATATATATATATATATATAGGATGTGATATTAAAATGTATTAAACAAACATTTTATTAACATAAACTGACAGTTAAAAATACAGTTAAAAATAGATTCAACAATCTAATGGATTGCCCCATACAATGTCCAAGAAGTTATGTCCTATGTAACATACAAGTGTTTAAGTCCCATACCAAAATGTCCAAAGCAAATGTTCAAGGTTAATATCCAAAAAAAATAAAAATAAAAATGATAATATGTCCAAAGTTGGTGTAAAAATCAAAAAGGTGAAAAAATGTAAAAAATATAAAAAATATATTAAATATTTTTTGAAAAGATGAAAAAATGAATAAAAATATATAAAAAATATATGAGTTGTGATCAGCAACCCATATGGAAGGAATATAATATATGTGATAGTGAATAATTCTCGTGAGGTGTACACCTAAAAAGTGTGTATATAAAAGGGTGTGGTAAAAAATGTGTCATAAAAAATGTGTCATAAAAAAGGATTCAAAATCCTGGTGAAATAAATAAAGTCCAAATTGCTCCAAAAAAATGTGTATATAATTCCAAGTATTCCAAATGTGAGTGTAGAAAGTGCTGGGTTGATATTCCTCTTCTTAAAAGGTTATCAAATGTAATGGGATATCCTCCTGTACCTAAAAAAGTGTAAAGAAAATAGACATAGTGCAATAAAATCACTTTAGAATGACAACAACAGTATTCTACTCACCAGATATATTCTGAGCTGCAATACCAGTGTATAGCCAACGCGTTTCGGTCCTCAGGGACCTTTCTCAACCAGTCTTGAGAAAGGTCCCTGAGGACCGAAACGCGTTGGCTATACACTGGTATTGCAGCTCAGAATATATCTGGTGAGTAGAATACTGTTGTTGTCATTCTAAAGTGATTTTATTGCACTATGTCTATTTTCTTTACACTTTTTTAGGTACAGGAGGATATCCCATTACATTTGATAACCTTTTAAGAAGAGGAATATCAACCCAGCACTTTCTACACTCACATTTGGAATACTTGGAATTATATACACATTTTTTTGGAGCAATTTGGACTTTATTTATTTCACCAGGATTTTGAATCCTTTTTTATGACACATTTTTTATGACACATTTTTTACCACACCCTTTTATATACACACTTTTTAGGTGTACACCTCACGAGAATTATTCACTATCACATATATTATATTCCTTCCATATGGGTTGCTGATCACAACTCATATATTTTTTATATATTTTTATTCATTTTTTCATCTTTTCAAAAAATATTTAATATATTTTTTATATTTTTTACATTTTTTCACCTTTTTGATTTTTACACCAACTTTGGACATATTATCATTTTTATTTTTATTTTTTTTTGGATATTAACCTTGAACATTTGCTTTGGACATTTTGGTATGGGACTTAAACACTTGTATGTTACATAGGACATAACTTCTTGGACATTGTATGGGGCAATCCATTAGATTGTTGAATCTATTTTTAACTGTATTTTTAACTGTCAGTTTATGTTAATAAAATGTTTGTTTAATACATTTTAATATCACATCCTATATATATATATATATTTTGTTTTTAATCTTTTACCTTTTAAGTACTTTTTCACATGGTTTTATATATATTCTTTGTGTAACACAATATTATATATTAACCTTGATGTATACACATTCCTAGTCGTGGACACCATCTTTAGCAACCCAACCCTCATCTGAGGGTAGTGTAGCGCTGTATCTTGGCATTTCTTTTTACTCTTAACTTTTGGAGTCTGGTTGGGAGACTCTGCCTATATCAGATATAGCTTGTATGGTATTATTGTGGCGCTGATAGATATACATTCATTTGAACTACAAATCCCTGTTTTAGACTTTAGTCAGGTTTTGTAGGCGCCGGCAGTTTCTAACGTGCCGCAAGTCACTGGCGACGCCAGAAATTTGTACTTGCGCAGATTTCTGGACATCGCTGGTTTGTCAGACTTACGGCACGTTAGCATCTGACGGCGCCATATATGGGATAGCTCGAGTTGCGAGCTGAAACTGCGGGCGACGCGGGTTCCCTCGCTTGCGCCGCAAACTGCGATCTATATCGGATCGCGCCCCATATATGAGTGGTGGCACTGGGCAAGTGGGCACAGTATACGCTGTCAGCCTGACACACACGCTGGCAGGCAGGCAACTGCAATTAGATTACACAGGAAAAAAAAAAAAAAGCAGACTGATGCTCTAGCCCTAAAAAGGGCTTTTTGGGGTGCTGTCCTTACAGCAGAGATCAGATGAGTCCTTCAGGACTGTAGTGGACACTGAATACTCTAGCCTAGCTATCGATTTCCCTATTAAATCAGCAGCAGCTACACTGTCCCTCCTCTCACTAAGAATGTAGCTTCCGAATGAATCTAAAATGGATGCTGTCCAGGAGGTAGGAGGGTCTGGGAGGGAGGGTCTGCTGCTGATTGGCTGGAATATGTCTGCTGACTGTGAGGTACAGGGTCAAAGTATTACTCAATGATGACGAATAGGGGGCGGATCGAACATCGCATATGTTTACCCGCCGCGGCGAACGCGAACAAGCTATGTTCGCCGGGAACTATTCTCCGGCGAACTATTCGCGACATCACTACATATTAATCTTTTTACATGAATATTGTATACTGTATACATGTATATTGTAGTTCTTATACCACACAGTAGTACTTCAGTCGTTACTAAAATAAGCTTCAATTCTGTGGAGGTTTGAATGGAATTTATACATGACAAAGGTTCTGTTTGGATGTTTAGTTTTCCAATCTCCCATAGATAGAAAAAATGAATAAAGAAGGCTAGAAAAAATATTACCGTAAATTGTATATAAAAATTGCAAACACTATAAATATAAAATAGTAACACAGAGCACAAGCCATAGTTGTGGGGGTTTAATATGTCACTTGCAAATCATTCTTAAGAAAATACAATGAAAAAAAAAAAAACTCCATTCAGCAATGTTTTATCCGTCTTATTTTTTACTCAGTATTTTAAATGGTTGTGAATTGCATTGCAGTCATTCTTTGATTCTATGCTCTTGTTATTTGAGAAGTGGATATACTATTAAGAAAGATCAATAGACCATACAATTGTTAACTGAAAGAGCATCTTTTTTACTGTAAATAAAAAAGAAAAGACTGCAGAACTACAAATTCTTCTCTTTGAAACCATGAATGAACTATGAGCTGCCAAGAAATTAAAAAAGTTACATTAACTGACCTTAATCATTAAACAGATCTGTTTCATTGTTGTAATAAAAAAAAGCTCTAAGCAGTTGCTAATACATAATAGAAATCATTACAATATATATTAAACATCTATTTAAATGGATTTTACCTTTTTTTTTTTTTTACTCTACATTTGCGCTTCATGTCAAAGCTCTTGCTCTAAAAGAATAGCAAACATATCAGATCAGCAAACGGAAGTGACATTCCCATCAGATTCTATGTTGTTAGTGTGGCCGTGCGCACTAACAACATAGCCATCAGATTGTTGGACACATCTTAGAGTGCATGCGTGTAGAAACGCCTTTTATATTTATATTTATATATATATATATACATATATATATATACAGTATATATACAGTATCCCACAATACAGGGAGTGCAGAATTATTAGGCAAATGAGTATTTTGACCACATCATTCTCTTTATGTATGTTGTCTTACAAATACAACTTGCCTAATAATTCTGCACTCCCTGTAGTGAGTACACCCCTCACTTTGACAACACTGAAGAAATTACACTTTGCTACAATGTAAAATAATAAGTGTACAGCCTGTATAATAGTGTAAATTTACAGTCCCCTCAAAATTACTTAACACACAGCCATTAATGTCTAAAGTGAGTACACCCCTAAGTGGAAATATCCAAATTGGGACCAATTAGCCATTTTCCCTCCCCGGTGTCATGTGACTCGTTAGTGTTACAAGGTCTCAGGTGGGAATGGGGAGCAGGTGTGTTAAATTTCTCACACTCATACTGGTCACTGGAAGTTCAACATGGCACCTCATGGCAAATAACTCTCTGAGGATCTGAAAAAAAGAATTGTTGCTCTACATAAAGATGGCCTAGAGACTATAAGAAAATTGCCAAGACCTGAAAATGAGCTGCAGCACTGTGGGCAAGACCATATAGGGGTTTCACAGGACAGGATTCACTCAGAACAGGCACCGCCATGGTCGACCAAAGAAGTTGAGTGCACATGCTCAGCGTCATATCCAGAGCTTTCTTTCAAATGACACTGTGAGTCCACGGATCATCATCAATTACTGTTGGGAATATTATTCCTGGCCAGCAGGAGGAGGCAAAGAGCAACACAGCAAAGCTGTTAAATATCACTCCCCTACCAATAATCCCCCAGTCATTCTCTTTGCCTGTAGTGCAAGGAGGAGGTGAAGTTTAGGTGTCTGATGAGCAGTTTTCTTCAATCAAGATTTTTTTTTTAGCAGAGTAAGCTTACTCTGTTACTTTCTGGGGTCTAGCCTAGTCCACATAAGTCTCTTCAGTAGGTAGGGTGGTGGTGACTTTTGAGCACTTGAGAACTTGTGAGGTACAATCCTCACTGTGTTTTATCAAGAATCTGCTGCCCTAACTAGAAAACCTGAGTAGGTTTACTCAGTTTTTCTCGCTTCACAGGTCCATGTGAGGTGCTACACCCTCTCAAACCAGGTGAGCTGTCCTGCTGTCGGACAGCACTTTCAGGTAAGTGCCATTTTAATTTTCTTTTGCAAGAAGATTGCTGACACTTGTTACAGCTAAAAGCTGTCTTATTTAATATGGGACTTTATTAAACCTTCATGTTTGGGGTTTCTTTTTGGCAGTTTGGGCATTGAGACTGTGATGTGATTTATGGTGGCTCAGTGTGTTAAAGTAGTTTTTATACTTTAACTTTTGGTCATGGAGATTACTGTTGTAAGCTTTTTTTTTGGGCAGTGAGGGCTCTGTAACCATTCTGTATTTGTAAAGGGGATTGTTTCTTCTGTGAGGGAAGTCACTCTGTGAGCTGCAGCACAGGTAGGCACCTTAGTAAAGCTACTGAGGTGTATAGGTAGCCTGAGGTCTATTTGGTTTGTTGCACTAACACACATTTCTATTTAAAGACACAATACACATTTATTTTTTATTTTCAAATAAAGGGTTTTTATACTTTATCCTTATTTATTACATAAGATGGATCAAGAGGCTTTTCAAACCATTATCCCAGGTGAAGTTGCTGCTTGTCAGTTATGTTTTGATGCTCAGTTGGAACCCCCAGTTCCTTTTTGTTCCTCATGCATTGAGAGAACTTTAAGTTATAGAGATAAAATATTTGACCATAAGCCACCATTATCCCGGGCAAATGCTGTCCAGGTTTCTCCTGTTGCATATATGCCGCAGCTTTCTCCTCAAGCGTGCCAACTTTTTCAGTCTCCACATACAGTGCCCTGTGTTTCCTCTTGCAATCCTGTAGGATTTTCTCTACAAGACATGGCTTGCCAGGTATCCCTTGCGGTATATGAGGCCTTGTCTGCTTTCCCCATGTTGCAGGGAAGGCATAAAAGGAAATTCAAGGAAACAGTTAGTAAGGTTTCTGATCAAGTTCTGGCTATCCAGAGTGTCCCTTCCCATAAGCCTGAGGAAGAAGACATGTCGGTAGCATCTGAGTGGGAAATCTCAGACTCCGACAGTGTAATTCCTTCATCTGATGCTAAAGTGGTATCCTTCAGATTAAAGCTAGAACACCTTCGCTTATTACTTAAGGAGGTTTTGGATACTTTTGATGACTCCGACACAACTATCATAGTCAATCGTAAAAAGTCTAGTAAATTGAACAAATACTTTGATGTTCCCTGCGTGGTGGAGGTTTTTCCAGTTCCTAACCATGCTGCGGAGATTATTGCTCGAGAATGGGAAAGACCTGGTATTCCCTTTTCTCCATCTCCGATTCTATTAAGGAGCTGTGGCGGTTCCTAAGGTAGAAGGAGCAATCTCCACTTTAGCCAAGAGGACTACTATTCCCAAAGATTATAGTTGTTCTTTTAAAGATTCAATGGATAAAAAATTGGAGGCTTTCTGGTTTTGCGGTCCTAGCCCACAGGGCCTTGTGGTTGAAGTCCTGGTCTGGGGATGTTTCATCTAAATCTAAGCTCATGGCTATTCATTACAAGGGGAAGACCTTGTTTGGACCTGGTTTCGCAGAAATTATCTCAGATATTACTGGAGGGAAGGGTTCTTTTCTTCTTCAAGATAAAAAGAATAAGCAGAAGGGACGTCAGAGTAATTTTCTTCCTTTTGTAATTTTAAAGGCAAGTCTTCCTCCCCTTCCTCCAAGCAAAATCAAGCCAAGCCTTCCTGGAAGCCAAACCAGTCCTGGAATAAGGGAAAGCAATCTAAAAAGCCTTCAGCTGATTCCAAATCAGCATGAAGGGTTGGCCCCCCGATCCGGGAGCAGATCTTTTAGGGGGCAGACTCTCTCTTTTTTTCCAAGGCTTGGATATGAGATGTACCGGATCCCTGGGCGGTGGACATTGTCTCCAAGGGATACAAAATAGACTTCAAATCTTTCTCCTCTCCAGATTATCTGTAGACCAGATAAAAAGAAAAGGCGTTCTTACATTGTGTCAAGGACCTTGCCGCCCTGTGGGTAATAGTTCCCGTTCCCTTTATGGAAAGGGGTGTTGGATTTTACTCAAATCTGTTCGTAGGTCCCAAAAAGGAGGGAACTTTTCGACCAATCCTAGATCCTAGTACCATCCTTCAAGATGGAGACTATACGCTCCATTCTTCCCTTGGTACAAGAGGGTCAGTTCATGACAACCATAGACCAAAAGGATGCATACCTTCATGTTCCCACACAAGGACCCTCACAAGTTTCTGAGATTCACCTTTTTGGACAATCATTTCCAGTTCATGGCCCTTCCATTCGGCCTTGCCACAGGTCCCAGAATTTTTTCAAAGGTTCTGGTGGTTCTTTTAGCTGTGCTTCAATCTCGGGGCATTGCAGTGGCACCTTATCTGGATGACATTCTGGTTCAGGCACCATTTTTTCAACAAGCAGAATCTCATACGGAGATCTTGTTGTCTTTTCTTCGATCCCACGGATGGAAGGTGAATCGGGAAAAAAGTTCTCTGGTTCCAGATACAAGGGTCGTATTTAATGAAGATTTTTCTGTCGGAGGTCAGAAGAAGAAAGATTTTCGACTCTTGTTTTGCCCTTCAGTCCTCTCCATGGCTGTCAGTGGCTCAATGTATAGAGGTGATCGGTCTGATGGTGGCTTTCATGGACATCATTCTGTTTGCTCGGTTCCATCTCAGATCTCTGCAGTTATGCATGCTTAGACAATGGAACAGGGATTATACAGACCTGTCTACGCATGTAGATCTAGATCAGGGATCAATAGACTCTCTTCCATGGTGGTTGTTTTCTTATGATCATCTCTCCCAGGGTACTTGCTTCCATAGACCCTCATAGGTGATTGTGACCACGGATGCCAGTCTTCTAGGTTGGGGAGGAGTATGGGGTTCATTGAAGGCTCAAGGCTTATGGACCGTTGAGGAGTCAGTCCTGCCCATAAACATCTTGGAGCTGAGAGCAATCTTCAATGCTCTTCTGGCTTGGCCTCAGTTAGCCTTAGCTCGGTTTATCAGATTCCAGTCGGACAACCTAACCTCGGTGTAGTCTGTGGGGTGACAGTAGAGCGCTGGTACAAGGAGGATTCCACACAACTTACAGAATGAAAAGATCCTTCGTTCTTCTCAGTGTAGTTTTAATGTTAGGGGGGGTGGAGTAAGTGTGCTAAGAAAGCTAAAGGTATCAGAAAAAGTTTAATTTCTTCCTAGTGGTCGTTAGTGTTAAATTTAAAAGAGAATTATTATTTTTTATTATTTTATAAAATGTTTTCTTTTAAAACATACGTCTTAAAAAATTATTTATGCTTTGTAACGTTAAACAGTGATAGAGGAAAAGAGTGTATTCTTATAACTTATATGTGCTAAAATTGCTCAAATAGTAATTAATTATTTAAAATAAACTTATCTAAGTGATGTCGTGAAAAATGTTACTAAAAAAACTAATGTGAAAAAATTGTTAAAAAGTTGTTACTAGTGTTAAAAACATTCTTATGTGTGAAGACTCCTCACATAGAGTGATACAACTTATGAAAACTAAGTAGTCAAGAAACTAATGATACAAGATTGTAATAATATCAATTGGCAATATTTGAGAATATCTATTAATGGGTTCAAAGCTGCATAAAAATAGCAAGTTCCCTAAAATCTCTTAGAAGATCCCTTATACAATAAATGTAGACAGATGTATAAATCTCACTTATTTATTATCAAATAAAAAGTATAAAATTTAACAAGGGGACATCTCCCCCGATTTCAACAACTTTTATTTTATAAATGAATCGATCTCTGTAGTGATCAACAAATAATCAGAGAAAGTGTATCATATAAGCAAAATATATTGCTGTATTATATACTCTGGTGATGACTCTTATATAATAGATTCATTATCCGGAATAAAGTTATTACCACTCTAGCAGTACAGGTAGATAATACAGAATTTCTATGCAAGTACCGTAATTGGTTATGTTAACAGACAAAGTTATGCTTTATAGGAGTGATCACACACTTCCTTTTGTTGTAGTAAAGTCAAATTGTAACGCTTACTTGTATCCTTTGATTCTTAGAAGAAACTCTGGAGCCTGTATCCGACGGCTATCTACCAGCTGGGTCAGTACGCCGCATGCGTCTTGGCATCTGACGTCATCAGTAAATTTACCGGTTGTCAAAAAGAAACTCTCAGCTGGGATATATGTTATATCCAGATATAATTTGGGAGATAAGTTCGTTATTTAACAATAGATGTCACACCCTGCACCTAGTGCTGATGCACGCAGGGATAAATTGAGCTCAAATGTTAATGATCCAAAAGTAGCAAAATAACAAAATAACCCGGGTTACCTCAGAAATTAGTTAAGAGTTGTTGTAAAGTTCAGATGTCATCATCTGTAGTAGGCACAGTCACTTAGATTGACGTGTTTCACTCACCAGGGAGCTTTATCAAGATGCAGGTGACTGGCAAAAGGTGTTCTTATATAGGTTGCAGGTAGTTCTGATTGGTTCCTTCCAAATGCTTTTTTGTTAAGGTGGAATCACAGGTGTTATCTCCATACGAGTATCGTACTCCTTATACATGTCCAGAGTCTTAAGGTGGAAATCTTTAAACTCAAATCAAAAGAGACTTAGAGACTTTCTTTCAGTTCTTTTTTCTTCTGTACTTGAGTCATGTTTCTTATATGTTTCCAGTTTTTAAAGTGGTAGTGCTTTTATTGAAACCAATAAATAATGGTTCTCATTCTAACTCTTTATTCTGTATATTATGATCACATACAATATATTTTTCTTAAAAGTCAGATTGTGGTCCCTTAAAAATGCAGTATAAATCCCTTAAAATACCTTAAAAAATACAGTATAAAAACCACTCCATTATAACTTTTACAATCCCTCCCATAAAAACATTACAACTATTGATATAAATGTGTTACCCAGAATATTTACATCAGTATTACATAGAGCATATCTACATATTCTAAAATTACTATTTTCATAAGTTAGTGTTTGGTGTGATAGAAGGGTATCTAATCTTTTACAAAGGGGGGAGATTGTAACACTGCCTGTTGTAAATGCTATTATAATTCAAAGAGGAAAGGTGAGAGGTCTAGTTCGGAGTTCAGACCTTTAGGGTATAGAGTATATTAACAGTTTCTTCTCTATATTCCCACCCCTCCAATGTTTATGTACTTTCTTAATAGCCCAATATTTTAGATGTTTGGTGTTACCTTTGTGAACTATTTTAAAATGTTTATATAAGTGGGTATCATCTTTACCATTTTTGATATTACCAATGTGCTCTCTTATGCGGTCCCTTACCATTCTTGTAGTTTCTCCAAAGTAAAAGAGATTACAGGAGCACTTCAGGACATAAATTATATTTTTATTAGTACATCTTATAATATCTTGAATAATAAGAGGTCTTGTAGCATTATTAATTTCAATATTCTTCAATTTGCTGCTATGGCTACAGGCCTTGCATGAATAGCAGGGGAAGAATCCCATAATATCTTTGCCTGTTAGATCTCTTTGTTTGAAAGTAGTTTTCTTTGTTTTTTTCAGTTCACTGGGGGCTAAAAGTGTCTTTAGATTGGCAACTTTTTTTAAGATAAATTTGGGGTTGTCAGAGATTTTTTCGCCTAATATATCATCTTCTTTGAGAAGATGCAATGCTTTTTTATTACTCTTTTTATGATATTTTGATCAATACTATAATCTGTTATAAAGGGGATCGTTATTTTATCAGCATTGTTCTCCTTTGGTCTTTCATTATACATTAGTAAGGATTCTCTATCCGTATTTTTTGCTCTTTCTATGGCTTTTTCTGTAATGTCATTTTGATAACCCCTTGCTTTGAATCTTTCTAATAGAATCTCAGACTGCTGTTCAAAATCTGTTATCCTAGAACAGTTTTTCCTAATACGTAAATATTGCCCTATCGGGATACTCTTTTTCCATACATCCAAGTGGCAGCTATTTGCGTGTATGTAATTACTACAATCAACCTTTTTAAAATGTGTTTTTGTTTCCAATTGATTCTCCACCCTCATAATCTCTAAATCTAGGAATACTATTGAGTCTTTGCTGTAGTTATATGTGAAGTTTAGACCCCAAGTGTTGTTATTCATTTCTTCAAACATAATTTGAAGTTCTTGTTCTGTCCCCCACCACACTATTAGAAGGTCATCTATGTACCTTTTATAGAGCACAAGGTTTGCACCATAGCTATCGAAAAACTGGGATTCCCAGGCACCCATAAACAGGTTAGCATAGCTAGGTGCAAACCTTGTGCCCATAGCCGTGCCTTCTACTTGAAGGTAAAATCTCTCGTTAAAAGAAAAGTAGTTGTTTTCTAGTATATATTTAATGCTTTTCAGAATAAAGGACCTATGTTTGTCTGTCATTAGTGGGTCAGAGTTAAGAAACATGTCTACAGCTTTAATGCCCTTTGAGTGGTTAATTACAGTATAAAGCGATGTAACATCGCATGTTACCAGGTACATCCCTTCTTCCCAATTTATAGATTTGAGTGTGTTTAATACTTGTGTGGAATCTTTGTTAAATTTTATACTTTTTATTTGATAATAAATAAGTGAGATTTATACATCTGTGCACATTTATTGTATAAGGAATCGTCTAAGAGATTTTAGGGAACTTGCTATTTTTATGCAGCTTTGAACCCATTAATAGATATTCTCAAATATTGCCAATTGATATTATTACAATCTTGTATCATTAGTTTCTTGACTACTTAGTTTTCATAAGTTGTATCACTCTATGTGAGGAGTCTTCACACATAAGAATGTTTTTAACACTAGTAACAACTTTTTAACACTTTTTTCACATTAGTTTTTTTAGTAACATTTTTCACGACCTCACTTAGATAAGTTTATTTTAAATAATTAATTACTATTTGACCAATTTTAGCACATATAATTTATAAGAATACACTCTTTTCCTCTATCACTGTTTAACGTTACAAAGCATAAATAATTTTTTTTATGTTTTAAAAGAAAACATTTTATAAAATAATAAAAAATAATAATTCTCTTTTAAATTTAACACTAACGACCACTAAGAAGAAATTAAACTTTTTCTGATACCTTTAGCTTTCTTAGCACACTTACTCCACCCCCCATAACATTAAACCTAACCTCGGTGGCCTACATCAACCACCAGGGGGGAACTCGGAGTTCCTTGGCCATGACAGAAGTGGCCTGAATTGTGGAGACCCACAACTGCTGTCTTTCTGCGATCCACATCCCAGGAGTAGACAATTGGGAACAGGATTTTCTGAGCAGACAGACTTTTCATCCCAGGGAGTGGGAACTTCATTCGGATGTGTTTTCAGCTTGAACCTCAAGTGGGGGCAGCCGGAGTTGGATCTCATGGCTTCTCGTCAGAATGCTAAACTTCTGAGATATGGCTCGAGGTCAAGAGATCAGCAGGCATTTCTGATTGTTGTTCTGGCAGTTCTTTGGAACTTCAGTCTAGCATACCTGTTTCCTCCATTCGCTCTGCTTCCAAGAGTCATTGCTCGAATCAAGTAGGAGAGGGCATCTGTAATTCTCATAGCCTCGGCGTGGCCTCGCAGAATTTGGTATGCAGATCTAGTGGAAATGTCATCCTTTCCACCATGGATCTCATGGCTTCTCATCAGAATGCCAAACTTCAGAGATATGGCTCGAGGTCAAGAGATCAGCAGGCATTTCTGATTGTTGCTCTGGCAGTTCTTTGGAACTTCAGTCTAGCATACCTGTTTACTCCATTCGCTCTGCTTCCAAGAGTCATTGCTCGAATCAAGTAGGAGAGGGCATCTGTAATTCTCATAGCCTCGGCATGGCCTCACAGAATTTGGTATGCAGACCTAGTGGAAATGTCATCCTTTCCAGCTTGGAGACTGCCTCTGAGGAAGGACCTTCTACTTCAGGGTCCTTTCCTTCATCCAAATCTTGTTTCTTTGAATCTGACTGCTTGGAGATTGAACACTTAGTTTTATCTAAGCGTGGATTTTCAGCGTTGGTCACGCAGGATTTACCATAAGATCTGGCGTAAATACTTGTATGGGTGTGAATCCAAAGGATACTCTTGGAGTAGAGTAAGGATTCCTAGGATTTTGTCCATTCTCCAGGATGGTCTGGAGAAGGGTTTGTTGGCAAGTACTCTAAAGGGTCAGGTTTCGGCATTGTTTATTTTGTTACATAAGCGTTTGGCGGATTTGCCAGATGTGCAATCGTTTTGTCAGGTCTTGGTTAGAAGAACCTGTTACTCCTCGATGGAGTCTTAACCTTGTTCTTAAAGTTTTGCAATAGGCTCCGTTTGAGCTTATGCTTTCTTTAGCTATTTAGATGTTATCTTGGAAAGTTTTGTTTCTCATTGTTATTTCCTCTGCTCTGAGGGTTTCCAAACTCTCTGCTTTACAGTGTGATTCCCCTTATCTTATATTTCACTCTCATAAGGTGGTTCTGCCCAAGTTTGTTTTCCTGCCCAAGGTTGTTTCAGTCAAGAATATTAATCAGGAAATCGTTGTACCTTCTTTGTGCCCTAATCTTTCATCTCACAAAGAATTCTTGTTTCATAATCTGGATGTTGTGCGAGAAATAAAATCTTATTTTCAGGCAACTAAGAACTTTTGACAGTCTTCTGCATTGTTTGTTTGCTTTTCTGGGAAACGCAAGGGTCAGAAAGCTGCGGCTACTTCACTTTCCCTTTGGCTGACGAGCGTTATTTCAGTGGATTATATATATATATATATATATGAAACCTGCCACAAACTGCAGCTTCTGGGCAGGTTTTTTATAAATTATATTTAGATGGGCATTTATTTCAAACAACAATATGATGGCTATGTTGTTAGTGCGCGCGGTCGCACTAACATTAAAGAATCTGATGGGTTGTGATGGAGGAGCGCATGTACAGTGAGTATTTTTGCAAAAATTAATAATAATTAGCAGCGCTTAAAGCATGGAAATAAAGTGTTGATATTAGGGTTAATATACCAAATACTTTATTTGAGCAATTTTATAATGACAGTCTAAAACAATAGATAATATACAATAAGGGACGTCTCCCTGCTGACAATAAAACTAAATTAATAAATATGCCATTTCTTAAACTTTAAAACGGGCTTATAAAAATAATAATACTTTAAAAACAAATAATTGTGAGATCCGTTATCACACACTAATATTTTGGTCAAACTTGTATCTTTACTTGTATCTTTACCAATCTTCAAACTTTAAACATTAAAAAGCAACCTTTAGGTTCTTCACTTGATTTAATAAAAATTCTATATAGACTGGTTATAGGCCTAATACATTTGTATCTCTATATGGTGACTTAAGCCTATACAAATGTTTTAGGAGTTTAGTTTTATTGTCAGCAGGGAGACGTCCCTCATTGTATATTATCTATTGTTTTAGACTGTATTAAGCATAAAGGCTGTCATTATAAAATTGCTCAAATAAATTATTTGGTATATTAACCCTAATATCAACACTTTATTTCCATGCTTTAAGCTCTGCTAATTATTATAAATGTTTGCACTTATTATATCTGTTTATTTTGAGGGATAAACTTATTAGCAGCAGGAAATACATTTACAGGCGCTCCGATCACACCTTATTCACAACAGTGAGTATTTTTGATCAGACAGCTAATGGAACGTCACTTCCGTTTGCTGATCTGATATGTTTGCTATTCTATTAGAACAGCCCTACATAGAGGACTTTGCAGGAAGTTTTATCTCAGCCTGGTTTTCATAAAATGTCTAGGCTAGTGAATAGACTAGATAACAGAGAGTCAGATTTGCTTATGCCCAGAAATTACAAAATACAAACTTATCTGCTCTTATGACAATGGGGGCAGGGGGGACACTGAGAATCACTAAGTGCTAGTGTACAGTAGTTTTTTACTCAATCTTTTTCTTTTTATATTTAATTTGATTTAACATATATGCTTTTACCAAAGAAGCACTGTTTAATGTTCCATTTAAGTCAGCTGTTTATATAATAGCAGTGTGTACTAGAAAGGTTTACATACATGAACCATATAATTACCTCAAACTATGGATCATTTTGCAAATGATAAATTGAATATGCCAGCTTAAAACTATCCAGTGTTTCAAAAAACTAAGCTGAATCAAAGCTGATCCAAGACTGACTCAGGAGTCAGCAGTCACAAGAAGGGGCAGGCATATTGAAATAAGGTTGCACTTGACCCTTATTATATCAATCTAGGAAAGAGGTCTGAAAGTGTTGCCTGTTGATAGCCGCTGGGACCCCATAGTGACAGACATTTATTGTCTTTTTATTTTGCAAGGACTTTTCTTTTTAAATAATCTTTGTTTAACGCGTCTTTATTTTTGTTATTAAATATTGGAAGCCCCTACAACAAATACAGTCTTGGATCCATTTGTACTGAGCGCATCACTTAGAGCTATAGTAGATCAAAATCAGGTGAGCAGTTTTCCTATTGTGCTTAAATGGATATTCTCATATGGATTAACACTATGAAAGTTTTTCTCCATTTTCTTTGAGGTATGAAGAAAATCACCTCTTGCATATTATCCCATGACCTTATAGTGCACGGTGTTGTATGGTATAATTTCCTTCTTTTTTTCACTTTATTGTTTGATTATACACATTGTTATAATTATACTATATACTGTTTTTATATATGCATAGTATGTCTGTGCAAACATACATTCATACATACACATACATATGTATTCACACATACTCACAGAACTATTTTAAATAAACACACACACATAGAAAAGTATAGTTTTAATGTTAGTGAAGAACTCCATTTGACTCTCGGCTAAGCTCACCTGCGGTTTAGCTCCTCAGGAATAGCCTAAATTATTTTTTTCAGAGTTCCCCATAAAAGGCTATTAAGTGAGGGATTTAACACATCTGTTCTATCTGGCATTTAGATGTTTGCGCATGCTAGGCTTTTACTCGGGTGTTAACATATTACTTTCAGCCTTAAAAAACATAAAAATGAAGGCACTATCACTTGCACTTTAGCAATGTTAGTGCACCATGCCTCTCCACTTGTAATCTAGGCCATTGTTTTCTAAAAGGGGGCTGCAAGGGCCATACATTTTATTTGAGGTTTTCTATAGTCTTCTAGCTGGCGTAATAAGAGTTGCAGGGACAGGTCTCATGTAATGTCTCATTTGGGCATAAATCTACTATAATGGGGCTGCAAGGGTGAGTTCCCAATTTTAGTCAAGTATGTGATCTAAAGGAGACATGGGCAATGCATCTGGTCAAAGGACCCACCTCGGAATTTGGCTGGCAACATAGTATTTGGTAAATAAATTATTATTTATCAGTATTTGGCAAATAAATAAATTATTATTTATCTGGTTTTATATATAAATCAAGGTTTGCACTATTATTAGTAGTAGTATTAATAGAATCAATTATTATTGTGTATGGAATCACAGAAAGTTTTCCTCCTCCACAGCCAAATACCCTTGAGTTTTAATCATTTTTACTATACAAATAAACACATCTAAATCAGGTGTTTTTTCTCACTGAAACAAAGTCAAAACTTATTTTAGTAACACATTTTAAAGAGGATGACTAAACTGTGTTTTTTTTTTTTTTTTTTTTTTTATCAATTCAGTGACATTGTCAAAAATGCAAGGTACATTCAATATAGTATAATACAATAAAGATTATTTTCGAAGCTTATAGTGTCCATATATTTATTGAGTACATTTCAGTCTTTGCCATAGCTGGTATTCAAGTAACAATGTCTTCTGAGGTTTTTATACTTTTTGAAACCAAACAAAACAATTCAAACAACAAACAGAATTAAACTAACATCAAATACAATAAAGAATCTGAACAAGTAATTGTGATATCCAGTCATATCTCTGAGAAATTATATATTGGTAGTAATCTTTTAAATAATTTGTCATCTCCAAGTTTAAAGTGTTAAATCTATCAATCGAAATTTAGTAACCATTCTCCTCTAAGCCTAGCATTTAGGATAAATTCTGTATTTCTTAGTGGATACAACAGTTGTGTTTGTAGTTGCTGAGGTAGACCATGTATATAACATTCCCATTTATGCATAAAGCTAGTTGTCCTATGTGTCATATCCCCTATTGAGTCATATAGTTTGATTGTCAACTGGTGGAGGAGAGAATTTTTTAACTGTGTCAGAGTGGGTATGATAGGGGAATTCCAAGTTTTAAATGTGAGTCTTCTAGCAATTAGTAGAACCATTCCCAGCAACTTATCTCTTTTTTGTGAGCCCTCTGGCATTTTCAAAAAGATTATATATTTATTGTCTACTGCGAAATCTATACTACATGTATTTTTGAACCATTATGCCGCTGTTTTCCAGTATTTTATTAATCTAGGACAACGCCACAATAGGTGTATTATATCAGGGTTTTCTTTATGACATTTTGGGCAAACATTTGCAGTTTGTGGGGCCCATTTCTGATACATCTTGGGTATTATGTAGGCTTGATGTAATAGTCTAATGTGTGAGTCTCGCAGGTCTTGAGACAAAGTTACTTTACCTAGAGTTTTTATGCTGGTCTGTACTAACTGTGTGTCCACTGCCTCCTCTAACAAGGTAGACCATTTTTCAGCTATCTGTAAGATAGCAGAAGTGTTCAACGGTTCTAACAGTAACCTATATATTGGCGAGATTGTGTATATCCCTTGAGAGACTAAAGAAACCAGTTGGATAATAGGTCTTGTCTGTTGGAAAAGGTTCCCTTCCTTTAGAATATTAGCTACATAATGTCTTGTTTGGAGATATATTTGGTTTATTATATTGTATCTGTAGTGCCCTAAAACTCTTGCTTGAATTATCTGTTTCATCCAAAATATTCTGAATATTTTGGAGCACTTTTTTATCCCATATTTGGAAGGGTTGTGTTGTGAGACCAGGAATAAAGTTAGGGTTTCCCTTAAGCGGTAGGTATTTAGTGTAGGTTTGCGGAATCTTAAGCCATCTACAAAGTGACCTCCAAGCTTTTAAAGGACCTGTGATTGGGAGTATTTCACCTATGTGTCTGTGGACTTGCTGTGGAGTTAAGTGAGGTAATACTGCTAATGAATATGGTTTAATCAGTTCTTTCTCCAGGTGTGTGGTGGTGAAGTGGTTTTGTTGACTTAGCCAGTCTAAAATAAATTTTGAGAGGGCAGCCCAGTTATAAAATAAAAGGTTTGGGAGGCTAAAGCCTCCATGGGATACTGAACTTGTTAGTTTTTGATGGCTTATCTGATGTTTCTTTCCCGCCCAGACAAAGTCTAAGATCTTAGAATTAAGCACTTTTAGGTCTTCTTTTCTTAATAGGACTGGCAACATCTGGAATACATACAGCAGTTTTGCAAAGGTTATCATTTTAATTAATTTTAATTATTATCAATAATGATAGGGGTAGACCCTTCCAACCATTCAACTCATCTGTTATTTTCTTAATTAGGGAGGTATAATTAAGGGAGTACCAGGAGCTGGGGTTGAGTGATAACTTAATTCCTAAATATCTAAATTCTTTTGAGACTATTTTAAAATCATAACCATGGATATCCGCAGGGACTTTCTCAGTCAACCAGATCAGTTCCGATTTGTCTTGATTTATATGGTATCCTGAGATACTGCCATATCTTTCAATCAGTGCCATTATCTTAGGTAAATTAGAGTGTGGGTCTGAGATAAATAAAATCATATCATCCGCATAGAGCGATAGATGCATAGTTGAGGTACCAATTTTTAAGCCTTCAGTTTCCATTCTTATAGCTTGAGCAAGAGGTTCTATAGCGATGTCAAACAATGAAGGGGAGAGTGGGCAGCCCTGTCTAGTGCCTTTATATAAGGGAAATGTTGGCACAATTCTACCGTTTACAATAACCGCTGCTTTTGGGTCTCTATAAATATTTTGAATAGCCTGTAGGATGTTACCGGTAAAGGCGAAGTGTTCTAATGTAGAAAAAAGGTAGCCCCATGCCACTTTATCAAAGGCTTTCTCCACGTCTAAAGCTAACATGCAGGCTTTGGTGAGCCTTGAAGGCTGGGAATAATTTCTATGTTTCCAAAAGTAAGATAGAATTAATTGAACTTTTCTAGTGTTTTTGACCGAAGACCTACCCTGTACAAAACCTGTTTGATCCTCATGAATAATTGATGGTCATATCAGTCCTATCCTGGTTGATAAAATTTTTGTTAGTAGTTTATAGTCTGTGTTGAGTAGTGAAATTGGGCGGTATGACACTGGTTGTAATGGATCTCTTCCTGGTTTTAAAATAATACTGATATGGGCCTCAGTGAATCTTTGAATAGGATGGGTTTGTCCTGTAACAATACTGATGTATAAATTAGTTAGGATTCCAGATATCTCAGGTTTCAATAGCTTGTAGAACTCTGCAGGCATACCATCTGGACCTGGAATTTTACCAAGGGGAGTATTTTGTATGGCCTTAAGCACTACATGTATTCCTATCGGAGCATTAAGCGTGTCTATTTGGTCTCCTGTAAGTCTGGGGAGTTTTACATTTTCTAAGAAACTATTAATCTGATCTTTGTTTGGGTTATGGGGACCATACAAATTAGCATAATAGTCGGTGAATACCTTTTGAATTTCATCCGGTTCAGAAACTATGCTTCCATTATTGTTAATTGCAGGTATTATATTCGGTGGCCTTCCAATATAGTCAGTGTTGCAACAGAGTGACCTGTTTTGTTGCCAAATCTGTAAAATCTTGCCTGCAATTTTGTTTGTATCTTTTAGGGTTTTCTGTAGTAAAAAATTATCCCTGCCTGACTTGACCTGCTTATAATAGTCCCTATTTCTTTCGGTTGGAGTTTTAAGGTATCTATTTTGTGCATTCATAAGTTGTCTAAATAATAGTTCCTCTTGCGCTGCAGACTTTTTCCGCACTCCAATAGCATAGTAAGTGATAACTCCTCTCAAGACCGCTTTAGCAGTCTCCCAGAAGAGTAGAGGGTTTTGAAGGTGTTGAGAGTTTAGGTGGCAATATGTATGTCATTCCCCTTTCATATAATTAAGGAGGTTGGGATCTTTATATATATATATATATATGTTGGGAAGAACCACCTATTTTCTTTAGGAGGGTTTTTTTTAATGTGTAATGCTTCACTGGGGCATGGTCAGATACTGCATAATTTTTAATGTTCGTGATTTGAGTACTTAGTGTACTTGGACACCAAGAAGTAGTCAATACGGGATAAGGTATTTTTAGACGGGGCAATACAAGTATAATCTCTAACTCCTGGGTTTCTAACCCTCCATATGTCTATCAATCCCAATCCTTTTTTTAAATTTTGTTAAAGTCCTGGTGTCCTTTTTAGTGTATGTCGCAGGTCTGAGTATTAATGGTGTTGATGTAGGGTCTCTATATCTGTCCAATGGTACGTGTGGCACAATATTGTAATCTCCTCCCACTATCAGCGGAAGGTGAGCAGATTTTAGTAAATGTTGTTGCATTTTGGGAAAAAAAGGTGTTTTTATTATTAAGTGGGCCATAGACTCCTACTAACGCTATCTGGATTTTTCCAAGCTCTACGTGTAATATTACAAACCTGCCCTCAGGATCTATATCAGTGTGTAGAACTTTATATGTTAGACCCTTCCGAAATAGTAGGGCTACTCCTCTAGCTCTGCTTTCTGAGTATGTGGTGCTAATGACTTCCTGGACCCATCCTTGTTTTAGTTTACAGTGTTCCTCTTCATTAAGATGTGTTTCTATCAATATGGCTATATCTGTTCCCTTATTTTATAGTAACCTCAGTATGCTTTTCCTCTTGATTGGGGATGTAATCCCACCAACATTCCAAGTGACCAAGTTTATTTTAGCGGTAGAGATTATAGAAGTTGCAGGGTATGGTATGTAAAAATACTCTTATATAAGTACTAACCTTGTCACCATAGCGTGCTGGGCATGATATCTGTTGTTTGATTTGGGTATAAAGTATTTGGGCTAGATAATAACCTTTTTTGCTTTCTTCGTTTCGTTGCCTCTTCTCTTGCAGAACACTCAGGATGCAAGGATTATGGAGTGGTAGAAACTTTCTGGATTCACAACTACAAGTAAACACATTACATATATTCAGAATGATAACCAACAACCAACAATTACACACAAAACTTAAAAAAACTAGAACCTCAAACTTGTCAATTGACACTTAATGTCCTGTGAATCATACCCTCCCCCCCTTCTTATGAAAGAATTGAAAAAGGATATGTTGTCGGCTTTCACCATTTCTCCATGTTCACCCATTGCTGGGTGTTAGACAAGATACAAGTACAGTTCACTGTCCACTAGGTCACACATCTTATATAACGTTTGTTCAAGGGACTTCTGCTGCAGCTAATTGATTTTCCTGATGGTTATTTGCCCCAGGGTCACCATTCTCTCGGATTGCAAGAAGAGTTGTAGCTGTTTTGACGTGTCAAATAGCTTTGGCCCAGTGGATGTTTGCAGACGCAGTTTGGCTGGGAACAGTAGTGCCACCGTTCTTCCCTTATCAAAAAGCTGCTTGCAGTATGGCGAGAATTCACGTCTCCTTCTAGTAACTTCCGAGGAATAGTCCTGGAATATTAGAACTTTCTTTCCTTCATACGTGGGGGGTCCGGACTTCCTGTAGGCCCTGAGCAGTTCGACTTTGTCTTTGGAGTTTAGATATTTAATCAACACATGTCTGGGTGTCTCATTGGTGGTCTGTCCCGACCTTGGTTGTCCAACTCTATGTGCCCGTTCTGCTATACACAGAGTCTTTGTGTCTGCCACCTGAAGAAGCTGCGGGAGCACTGTTTCTGCAAAGTGAAGCAGGGTTGAGCTCTGCACTCAGGGAGTCCCACAATACGCAGGTTGTTTCTGTGAGACCTATTTTCAAGGTCACCCAGTCGTGCTTTAAGCTCCATATTTTGATGTTGCAATTGTGTCTACTGTTGTAGAGACTTCATGGTGGCAGTCTTCGTGTTCTGATACACGGTGCTCAACATGTGTTAACCTTCTAGAGAATTGTTTGAAGTCAGTCGACAGAGATTCAACTCCCATCTGTAATTGCTCTATTTTAGGAGGAAATAAAGCTGAGATTTGAGTTACTATTGGATGTGGATCTTGGGCTATGGCTCCTACCTCTGAAGAGCCTGTCGTTTCTGGTATTAGGTGAGCATCCACCTGATTTCGCCCTGTGGTCTGTGTGTTTGTTCTTTGCTGTCATTTTGTCCGTAGCCTTATAAAAGGTATTATAGTATTTCTGCATGCGCTGAACAGGGCCTCAGAATTAGCTCAGAGGAGTAGTTTAGTTTCTGCTTTATCTTTCGTTTTGAAACCTCTAGAGCAAGTTATAACAGGCCTTGGATAGGGACCCAGCAGACAGCTATTGGCGTTTACTGAGATATATTGCAGATCGATATAATAGCTTGTAAAATGCTGACAACAGTTATGGAGGGGGGGAGGAAGTACTCAGTCTCTCTTAAGTCATGCTAAGATTATTAAACAAAAAATCAAAGAAGTTGCATAGCACATAGTTTCATGTGTAACCTTTCAGAAAAAGGAGTAGTTTTGCATTGGCAATCTATGATTAATTCCTCTCCTTTAGTCTTGAGTCTCCTCATTAAATGGCTACACAGGAGTAATTCCACAACTTTCCATATATATAGCTGGGAGTTTTCGATTTAGTTATTCTGGTATTGTATTGTGCTCAAAGTGTGGTATGTTCAGTTGTATAGCATATGCATTTAGGCAGTCCACAGCACTACAGAAACAGTCACACACAGATGAATTATATACGGGTTATAATTAGTTTATATGTGTGGCGTATGCAATATGTTTGGTGGTGAGTGACTCTATGAGGCAGTCCGCAGCCCATTCATTCAGGTATTAGCCTTTCTCTGTCTGTTATACAATACCAGACTGGGTGTGTGCTCTCTCCTCAAAGCCCCTCGGAAGGTGTTGTTTTTTTGGTCCGCTGTGTTGAAGTGCTAGTTAGGTTGTTTCCATCGCCATGCAGTTCACGGGTCAGATCTAAAATGGCTCCGACACGCCCTCTCTCTCTTCCTGTGACTTTGGCAGTAGGCAGTTGTGATAGCCTACACGCTGGATTGCCGGCGATAAAACACTGCCCAGAGGTCTCCTAAGCAGCTGTCCACCAAGGCTTATGCGTGGGAGCAGAGGAATTGCTTTTTTAAAGCAGATATTATGGAGTGTTAGCACGGAGATCACATAATCTGCTGCTTCCTCCAAGCTCCTCCCACCGGAAGTCTATGACTAAACTGTGTTAATGATGTCAACAGAGACAACCCAATGGAATGCATCTAATGCTTTAACACCAAAAATCTTGGCAGGTTTTCAACTGAAGAGAACTTAGAGCAACAAATACTCCAATGCTCAAGAGAAAAAAAGTGGACTTTATTGCAAGTGTGAGGAATCCCCAAGTAAAACAGCAATTTTTCGGGTTGACATTTAACCCTTATTCATGCTAACACACAGTTCACATTATCAAACTATTTAAATGATTTGTGCAAGGCCCCAAAAACATAGTGCTCATGCACCACCTAGTCGTGACAATATACATCACATCTTGACATGTTCAGAATATATCTGTATACAAAGTGTATACAAGGTTTAAAGTGGATACAAAAAATACAAGCAAATTGTTTCAATAATAACCTTAAAAGAATGTTAAAAAATACAATAATTTGTTGGTTACATATTTTGAGGCGAATAGATGACACATATATATTAGGCACGTATACTGTACATTTACCAAAATACTGATCAATCAAAGTCACAATTCAGACCTTTCAAGAACTTGGTGTCTAAATGATAAATTAAAAACATTTCTCTCTGATTTAAAATCATATCTCTATTACCTCCTCTCCTGGGAGTTTTTACATGTTCAATGATTTGGAAGCACAACTGACTTATGCTATGGCCTTTTTCTTAAAAAATGTTCAGAAACTGGGGCATCTTTATTTTTACATCTGATGTTGGACTTGTTCAGTAATTCTCTCACGTATATTTCTCTAGTCATTTGACCGATATAATTAAAGAACTTATAGGATATTTCCTACCTGTATGTGGGTGATAATATTTGTCACCCTTAAGCATGGAGTTACAATTGATACAATTAAGACAAGGGTAGCAATCTGTTTGTTTACTCCCTATAGTACTCTGTATATAAAGCTTTTCACTTCCTAGATCTGCTCTCACCAGTCTATTTTTAAGGTGTCGCCCTCATCTGTAAGCTATTGCCTCATGAAACCCACATGTGTAGCTACTGATGACATCGGCATCACATCTCAGGTGTCTGGCTCACTTGGCTGCATCTTTGGGAACAAATCCTTATTTGCCTCCTGATGCACGCATATAATGTCTCTGACTGCTGCTGCATAAAAAGTTATAAGGACTCAAAAATAGACAGCGTGTGCAAAATGTATGTATATTAATGAAACTAAATCAAGTCATACAAAATCTTCTTATTCAACATGATACACCTAGTGCTATTGGACAAGGAATCCCCATATAAATAAAAAAGAGCAAAACAAACTGAATAATATGTTGAGTGTAGCATAACCCTCAACTTGGCTGTTGTCAATCACAGTGTATTCCCATTGGAGGATGAATACACACCCACCAGCTGGAACTGCAGACGAGACTCGTCACTCAAACAACTATCCGAAACATAAATTATAAATGTATTAATTTAAATAACAGTGTCTCAGCCACAAATCGGCTAGGCAGTGTGAACACCTTAATACCTGAATCTTATGTGTTCACCAAACCAATGTTTCACAATCATGATCATCAACTCAAAATAACTAACACTAAAGCAGACAACAAACCGTTGTCAAGGACACGTATTATCGCTACAAATAGTAACCAATCACCTTAAAGGAAACTTTCCTCGTGTTACAAGTAAACATAGTAACATCAGACCTCTCCACAGTGTCAGAAGCGGGGCGTGACAACAGCCAAGTGGAGGGTTATGCTACACTCGACATGTTTGTTTATGGTCTTTTTGATGTATATGAGCTCAGTAGTAAGGATCCCTTGTCCAATAGCACTAGGTGTATCATGTTGAATTAGAAGATTTTTTATGACTTGATTTAGTTTCATTAATATACATACATTTTGCACACGCTGTCTTTTCATTGGCAGATGGGTTGGGGAGGGCCCTACGGGGCTATTTAGTTTTGTTTGTACCACATTTGATTGTCAGAGGAAGAAGTTTGTTTACTCTGAAACATCACACGCTTGAAATAAAATTCTACTATTTAAGCTATTGTTGACTAAAGGCCAGTGAGTGCTTTTTTTGATGTTCTTGAACTGTTTTTTACTAATAGAGCACCCTGGTAGTTGTGGAGCATTTGGTGAGAGTGCATATATAACGCCACTTTGTCTGTAACTTTCTAGTATAGTGCACCCACAATCAGGCTGGTTTTGCCTGTTTTGGCCTTCCTTTTTCTGATTTTTGCATGACAATTACTGATACAATATGGCTGAATTACAAGAAACAACCACTGTTGCGGCTTCAGCTGATGTAATTGCTTCTAATGAAGGATTATTTGATGATATTTTTACCTTTACAGAGGAGGATGCAGATAACATCTGATTTGGGTCTGTGGATGAACAGAAGATTGAGGAAACAACACAGTCTCTCTATAACACCCTTGCTAAACTTAAACAGAGGGAGATTGATCTGAATTTACATGGCACATATCTTTCAGATTATCATAAGAAGAGAATGATCCCCAGAGGTGTTCGTATACGCAATTGCCTACGATCGGAAGGGCTTACTCTGAGTTCTGTCTGAATTGCTGCCGCATACTGAACAAATGTTCATTTGATTTGATGCTTTTAGTGATACGCGAAGTGGGTCATCTTCTTAAGGAGGTGCGAGCAGAAATACAATACTTTGAGGTTGAAAGCCTAGGCCCCTTACAAGCAGATTCTACTAACCAATGGCTGGGGAAATTAATGACACAAATTAAATCATATAAACAGGAACTCATCTCTTTCAAAAACCATAAACTACATACAGTCTACAGGATTACACCACTAAAAGTGTCTACAGGTGGATGTTGACTCCTGATGAAAAGAGACACTTTAGGCCTAGAAGTGATAGAAGATACAGTAAGAAAGGTCTCAACAGAGTGGATTCAAGCAATGGTGACAGCTCAGACCCGGAAGCTGGCACAACCAATATTTCGTCCATTTCTGAATCCTTTGGCATCACCACACACTCAAGGGGCAACCGAGGAAGAGCATCATGGGAACCAGGGAATTCCACTACTCTACCACCTATTGCAGCCCATCCAACATTGCCTTTTTTAGGCATAGGCCGAGGCTGCACACAAGGAGGGGGGGGCACTGCCCGCCACTCTCCACTCCAAAGGAGGTAGAAAATATTGTAATCAATATCAGCTCGAGGGAACTTACTACATCAGAAATGTCTCTCCTTAATAAAAGACTTTCCTTTGTGCCTTCTGCAAAAATGAATGCATTTGACACTTATATTGATATACAAAAATTTGGAAGGAATTTGAGATTAAAAGAATTTTTCAGACAGGATGAAAGTAGAGTTTGATCCTAAGACAAGGAATCCTACCATCTCTACTTTTATTAATTATCTAACTCAGCAAATTCACAACAAGAGGGAGACCCCTCACCATGACAATCTTTCCAAAGAAGAAAGACATGCTATCGATACTCTGAAGAATGATAAATCGATTGTGATTAGACCATCCGACAAGGGTGGTGCCATTGTCATCATGGACTTTAGTGATTATAAATAGGAAGCACTGTCAACTTAGTGAAACTAAAACTTACCATATCCTACCCAGTGTTCCAACGTCCAAATTCAAACTGGAGATTGATCTCAAACTTGCCTCTTGGTGCCAAATTCAACTGATTACTGAGGATGAACGGAAGTTTCTCCGACAGAATCATCCCATTACACCAATACTCTATACACCTCCGAAAGTGCATACAGATTCCCGCAAACAATCTAGGAGACCCATTGTGTCAGCAAGGGGGTCTCTGCTACAGCCATTGGCACAATTCATTGACTTTCATCTCCAGCCTTGGGTTAAGCGCATGAGGTGACAGATAGGAATTCCATCCTCCGTGCAGATAGTTGCCATCCTCCTTCCTTAATAAGAAATATACCTAAGGTCCAATATCAAAGGGTCATTAGGAATAATACAGACCAACACAGGTGTGCATAACAACTAGGAGACATGAAAGAGAGATTCAGACAGAGGGGATACAAACCCTCATTACTCCAAAACAAATTAACTCCTCTGCACTCATCACCAATGTTCCCCTATGTCAAAGTGAGAGATAACGACTAACATTCGTCACTACTTATGCACCAGACAAGTGAAATCCATCCGAGATGAATGGAAATTGGTTCAAGCAGATCTCAATCTACTTTTCACACAATATGAATTACCAAGGATGGCATACAAGAAAGGAGTCTCAGAGATCTTCTAGTACATACTAGTTTACCCATGAAAGAGACTACACAGTCATGGTAACAAAAAAGGGTTGTTTCCACTGCCTAAGCTGTGTAACGTGCAAGGGCATGCTGACTGGTTCTTCATTCCAGTGTCCTGACAAACAGAAAAAATATCTGATCAACACATTTCTAACACGTACCAATACCTACATTATCTATTTCCTTCACTGCCCATGTGACAAATTTTACACCGGGAAAACCTATGATGATGCACGCACCAGGATGGCAAGCCACAGATCTTCCATACAACAGGCAATCCATACTGGCAAAGTTGACCAATCAGTGGCATGCCACTTTCTCGAATCACATCACACAGTGAAGAATCTATGGTTTAGGATTATAGATCATGTTCCCCCCCTTCGAAGGGAAGGCAATAGAGAAAAGATTCTTCTACAGAAGGAAACACGCTGGATTTTTGAGTTGGGCACACTAGCCCCAAAGGGACTCAATATCAACACTGGATGGCAATGCTATCTCTGATTGGACTTTCTTTCTCCCCCCTGTAAGAATATTACAGATGGGGTGATGGAGTTGTTGTATGTCTTTCTAATGAGATTCCTCTTTTCTTTCCTTTTTTTTGCAGGAGAGCCAATGCGTATCCAATTGTTTTGGCATACCAATCCGAAGGGACCAATATCCATACTAGATTGTAATGCTACCTTTGATGGGACTCTTCTGAGCTCCCTCCTGTATAATTACTACATTTGGGAAGATGGAATGTTTTATGTTTCTTATGTTTTTCTAAGAGTCCCTTTTTTCTAATGGGAGTCCTCTCCCCCTCTTTTTCTAGTAGGAGTCCTCTTCCCTGTTTTTCTTTAGGTGAGCTGATGCTCATCCACATACCTGTTTGTTGTGAGTCCAGATTCATTGAAGACACTATGAGAGTCTATGTTTCATTCTTTATTTGCAATCAGTGAATGCTTTTTGTGCTCTGTTGGAGCCTTATTAATTTCTGCCTGTATAAATAACATAATAACATATTTTTTGTTTGTTTTTATTACATATGTTGCATTTTTGCCTACTTATGTAGAGTTATTTTTCTATGGACTGTATTCATCCTTTTTTCTTATGTTTTTACTGTCATGTTTTTTGTCTGCCTATGTTTTTCTTATATACTATTGTTGTATATATTTTTAAGTTTACATTTTTAATATATTTTTATATAGTTTTTTATCAGGTTTGATCACATTAACACTTATTTAGTTTGGGCACATTGGACTTTGGGTTCCCATTACTTTGAGCTCTATATCTTAGCTTTACCTATGTATTTATATGTCTCTTTTTTTCTTATTTTTGTCACATTTGTTATGTTTCTTATATATATCTCTTAGGTTTCAGTATTATCAGTATAAGTGACATTTGATAACTACACTGGGTTCACTTTTAATCATTTTTTTTTTAATTTTAATTATAAATACATTTTTGGGTTACTTTAATGTGCACTTTGGGATGATATGTTGCAATTTTTTCTTTGTTGGTCCTCATTGGTTCCAGTTATATAATTAATAGGCTCATGCTGTAGGCAACATTTTTCACTTTATAATGTATTTATTTCACAATACGGAGAAGTGTGCACTATTATGAAGGTGTGTTATCACTGATGATGCTGCGGCTTCAAAATATCTGTGCGTCCAAGTTGAGCTACGTGATAGGTTCACGTCCCCTTTCTGACACTGTGGAGAGGTCTGACGTCACTATGTTTACTTGTAACACGAGCAGGGCCAGACTGGGACCAAAAAGAGGCCCGGGCATTTTAGGGCAAAAAATTTAACTGATGATTCGTATAGGGCATATTTGCTTTGTTCTCTTAGTGTTCTTATTTAAAAGCTGCAAAATTCTGGGTGTGCCCATGGACTGCAAAACAATGCAAAAAACATTTTGTACAGTTTTTTTTTTGTGATCCAGTGATTTCTAATGTGTGTGTATATATATATATATATATATATATATATATATATATATATATATATATATATATATATAATACTTAAATACTCCTTTAATTTCAGTGATATTCAACCAGTTAGAAATTTAAGGACACAGAGTTACCATAAACAGTTGTTTTGACCCCAAACTTTCCCAAAGCCATTGTTATACAGTACATCTAGGAAGCCTTAACCTTTATTCTGTACCTCTGCAACATTTTCTGGACATATAAGAAAAAACAGCTGGCACCAGTGTCTTTTTTTAATGTTGTTTCTATTATTGCTTTGTTTGTCTAACTCTAAAATACTGTTTTTCTTTAATGATTGAGCACGGTCTAAAATGTAGACCTCCCCTGCTTACCTGGTAATGCCTTCTCCTCATTTTGGTCAGTATGTGCCACTGCCTCAGGTACAATGTGCCTTTTTGAGACCATCTAGGTATATGATCATGTGCCTAGAAAACACACCAATGGTGGAGAAATTAGAATTAAGAAGCATACAGTGACAGTTTCATTGCAGCAACACATATGCTCTGAATTTTATATACAGAGTAAATTAATAACGGGTAAATAAGACTTAGCTCAGTAAGTCTCTGATGTGACATGCAAGATGGATTTCAAACATGCTCCCATTTTCACTTTGACAAACTAAAAATGTAACATAGCATTTTAGCAACACAGAATCTGTGACAGATCACAGGATTTAGAATCATACTGTTGATGTTTTTCCTCACCTCACCAGACACTTTTTTGAGAAGGTGACTTATCAGCCCAGCCTTGCTGCTGCCTTCCTCGCTCAGCTTGCTGCTTCCTTCGCACTCTTCCTGCGCGCGCCACTAATTGGGAGGAAGTGATGAAGGTCAGGGATGGAGAGTTCATGCCGGTCATGTGAGGCCCCTGTTAGTTCCCACCCCCGGCCGGATCAATGATTCAAACACCTAGCAGCACCTGTCTTTCCTAAATCCTATACAGCGACCGACCGTGAGTAACTAAGTAAGTTAAATGGATGCTCAGTCTCATGGCCACTCCACTGTATCTATGTCCCGCTGCTCACGGCCGCGCTATATAAGGAAATGCAGGTGCTGTATCAGAAAGGCACATTCCACCCCTGAGCTCAGTCACTTCATTCACTGTCAGAGTCAGAGGGTAAATAGCTGTACGCGGCACCGGAATCATACGTCATGATGTCACAACATAGTGACAGTCTCAGTCACAATAACATTTAATTGGGGCAAACTAAGACAGAGGCTCTCAGGCTAGCCACAGCACTCAATAATAGTGGGCGGGGTTAAGGCAACCAGCGGCCCACCGGGCTCAGCGGCGCACTGGGATTTTGCCCGGTATGCCCTATGGCCAGTCCGGGCCTGAACACGAGGAAAGTTTCCTTTAAGGTGATTGGTTACTATTTGTGGCGATAATACATTTCTTTGACAATGGTTTGTTGTCTGCTTTAGTGTTAGTTATTTTGAGTTGACGATCGTGATTGTGAAACATTGGTTTGGTGAACACATAAGATTCAGGTATTAAGGTGTTCACACTGCCTAGCCGATTTGTGGCTGAGACACTGTTATTTAAATTAATACATTTATAATTTATGTTTCGGATAGTTGGTTGAGTGACAAGTCTCATCTGCAGTTCCAGCTGGTGGGTGTGTATTCATCCTCCAATGGGAATACGCTGTGATCGAGCCAAGTTGAGGGTTATGCTACACTTGACAAATTATTCAGTTTGTTTATGGTCTTTTTGATTTATATGAGCTCAGTAGTGGGGATCCCTTGTCCAATAGCATTAGGTGTATCATGTTGGATTAGAAGATTTTTTATGACTTGATTTAGTTTCATTAATATACATACATTTTGTACACGCTGTCTTTTCATTGGCAGATGAGTTGGGGAGGGCCCTACGGGGCTATTTAGTTTTGTTTGTACCACATTTGATTGTCAGAGGAAGAAGTTTGTTTACTCTGAAACGTCACACGCTTGAAATAAAATTCTACTATTTAAGCTATTGTCGACTAAAGGCCAGTGAATGCTTTTTTGATGTGCTTGAACTGTGTTTTACTAATAGAGCACCCTGGTAGTTGTGGAGCATTTGGTGAGAGTGCATATACTACGCCACTTTGTCTGTAACCATATTTGATTGTCAGAGGAAGGAGTTTGGTTACTCCAAAACGTCACACGCTTGGAATAAAATTCTACTATTTAAAGGGACACTCAAGTCAAAATTAAACTTTCGTTATTCAGATAGAGCATGTAATTTTAAACATTTTTCCAATTTACTTCCATTAACAAAATGTGCACAGTCTATTTATATTTAAACTTTTTGAGTCACCAGCTCCTACTGAGCATGTGCAAGAATTTACAGCATATACGTATTTGCATTTGTGATTGGCTGAAAGCTGTCACATGGTACGTGTATGCATTTGTGATTGGCTGATGTCTGTCACATGGTACAGGGGGAGTGGAAATAGACATTACTTTTAACATTGTCAGAAACAAATCTACTACTCATTTGAAGTTCAGACTAAGTGCTATTGCATTGTCTTGTTATCTTGCTTTTGTTGATTATGCAAATCTACTGTGTTGACTGGTCCTTTAGGTTATTGTCAACTGAAGACCAGTGAGTGCTTTTTTTTTTTTTTTCTTTAAATGAAGATCTTTTAATACACATCTTAAAAATAATTAATTTCAAAATGTAATTTACCATTAAAAGGTTTAAATGTACACAGGAAACTTTACAACACAATTATTTATTTTGCTATTTTTTTCCTGTAATTTAATCTAATCCTTGTATTTTTTCACTGACCTCAGAAAGGGTAGAATTGCATTCAATGGAACTCAGAACCCTGACACAACTATATGCAATGTTTGCTTGATCAACTCAGGAATTAATTATAAATGTCTGTAAGCAATTGTGACAACAAACACTTAAAAGGCTTTTCAAGGAATGTATCCATTGACTGCAAATCAATGCATATTTTTCTGACAAAATGCTAGTTTTTAATGTTTTTTTAAATATTTATTTTGTAAGTGGATCTTTTGCAATGCAGCAATTCGTTTCTAATGCATATCATATAAAAATATTTGAATGGCTCCTTAAAGGGACATTAAACCCACATCCTTCCTTCATTATTAAGATAGAGAACATAATCCTGAACAACATTCCAATCCACCTCCACTACCCAATTTCCTTCATTCTCTAGATATCCTTTGTTTAGGAAATAGCAATGCATATGGGTGAGCCAATCACACAAGGCATCTATGTGCAGCCACCAATCAGCAGCTTCTAAGCCTATCTAGATAGGCTTTTCAGCAAAGAATATCAAGAGAACAAAGCAAACCAGACAATAGAAGCAAATTAGAAAGCCTCCCAAAATTGCATGCCCCCTCTAAACCATGAAAAAAAAAATTGGGTTTAATGTTCCTTTAAATGTTGATACCATGAGTTGCAGTGGTAACCATAATGTTCAATGACAAACATCTTGGATATAAGTATACTAGAGATTGACTGATAATATTAAAAGTTGGTGAATGTTTTTTTTTGTTTTTTTTTTTACAGATAATAAATAGGCAAATATAATTGAAACCTCTCTTTTTATATTGATGTGTACATCCCAAATTATAAAAGGCCACTTTTGGACCTGTATGCCACAGTAAGACATTTAAAGGAGATTTTATATATAATGAGAACAGTTAGTTAAACATAAAATAATGCCAGCTATAAACAAGTGTAGCTTCAATACTTAATTACTCAGCCTAGTAGGATAAGTCATAGATAAAATTAAACACAGAGGATAAGGCTTTAACAATATAGTGGTATTAATCCCTTAATTATATTGGGGCCATTTCCAGTTCAAAAGTACCCTTACAAGCAATAGACCCCTATGTAGATAGACACATATTACACCATATATATCTTCTTAATCACTGACATCAGGGATTTGGTAAAATTAGGTTGGAAAGATAAACTATATTACAAAACTGGTTGTGGAGTCAGTAATTTTAGAGCTAAGCACAGATAACCCCTGAATATCATATTCTATGCAGTAAACATACAGTGAGATCAGACAAGATAACATAATACGCTGTGTAAAGTTGCTGACAGGGTAACTCCTGACTTAGAGGGAAAGTCCTACTAACGAGTCTGCCAGTGTCATGTCCCCAGAGCAGGGCAGTAGTAGGAAAACGCCATTTAACCCACTCCAACTTTAATAATATGGATAACAGCTCCCAGAGTGTGGAGAGAGTTGTGTGACCCCTCCAGACTAGTAAGGGATTTATGAAGCTGGGGCCCGGCAGAAGATATAAGCAGCCCGAAGGCAGAGTTCTGCAAGTGCAGTGCACCAAGTCTCACCATCTTGGGAATATCCGGCTTCCAGGTCAAGTTGCGATGTGGCTCATTGCAAGTTACACCGCCATCTTCACATGTATACACGAAGCCCACTTCTGCATAGAGTTTAATGTAGCGCTGCACACCTAGGTGCAGTGGGTCCTCAAGTAGCAGGGCGGCAAGGGGTGATGAGAGCCGTGCGGCTTGTATGTGCAAATAGGTAGGTGCAGTGTAACAATCAATTTGACCAAGTCTCTCTCCCCTATCAGCCATCGGCATGTCCGCTCCGAGTGACACAACCAGGGTTTCTCTCAGACCCAGCACTCCCATCCGTCTAGTGGAACCCAAAAGCAAAGTGCCGGTGTTTACCCCAGCTCGGCATCTAGCTATGAGGTGGTTATGGCCTTGTACGTGAGTGACCGCGGATTGCGGCTGCAGGTTTCTGTGAGTAGTGGTGGGAGGTATAAGGCTCTGATCCACTGGGTTTTTTGACTTCGTTACTTTTATGGTCTCTACGTTCTGATCAGCATAGGCCTCTGAGTCCCAATCACCATCATGGGAATCGAGCTGTTCAGCGGAAGCCTCTGATTCCTGGTCCCTATCACAGGGGTCGCATGGAGGAGGGCAGCCTGCGAAACACTGCGCAATCAAACTCCTCAGTCCAGCAAAGTGCACATTAAGCATCTCATAAATAGTGTCTGCTGATACTTGTGTATCAGTATCAATGTCTGATTAGAGTAGTGTGGTAATTAGTACCACTCGTAACCACAGTCTCCCAGGGGGGGGGGAATATGCGTAAGCCCCAGCTCCAGAAACAGCCAGACACTTTATAAATGCGGCAGCCTTGAGGCCTAGCTGTAGATCTTAGACAGAGCGGTCAATCCAGAAAGTTTCCCTCAGGACTGTCAATTTCTTGAGTCTTGTAGTATCCCTCTGGCCTCTATCCACAGATTAGAATTTTTTATCCAGTGAGTGCTTTATATATATATATATATATATATATATATATATATATATATATATATATATATATATATACAACAAACGGGTTTTTTTGGTTGAGCACACCACAAAAAGACTATTTGCAACCTAGCACACACATTGTGGAAGTGCTACCAAGGTGACCAGCAATTATTAATTGAAAAAAACAAGAAAGTGTAGGTGCACATTCTACTACTAGAGTCCACATAGTTATAGCATATTTAAATATATACTTCAATTTGCTAAATATACTTGCACTGTTCAAATAAGATTGGGGATAGACATCTCACACAATAATATCGACATATATTTAAATTGCAAAGAATATTATCAGAAAAATATGCTTTTAAATAAAAATGGGATCTTAGTCACACAATATGATCATATTCTGCTAAGCCAGTCTACCACTTACAAGGTGTCCCAAATCAGACTGGTCTTATGTTAATCAGTATCCACACTGCAGCAAATTATGTCTATGCAGAGTTCCTTAGCTATATATATATGACACAGTAATTAAACTGGAACACACCTGAACTGGGTGGCGTGCATTAACCAAAAGGAGGGTTTGGTCAGCTCCCTAATCTAAAGATACAACAAAGGGTTTTTTTGGTTAAGCACACCACAAAAAGACTATTTGCAACCTAGCACACACATTGTGGAAGTGCTACCAAGGTGACCAGCAATGATTAATTGAAAAAAACAAGAAAGTGTAGGTGCACATTCTACCACTAGAGTCCACATAGTTATAGCATATTTAAATATATACTTCAATTTGCTAAATATACTTGCACTGCTCAAATAAGATTGGGGATAGACAGAAGCGGTCAATCCAGAAAGTTTCCCTCAGGACTGTCAATTTCTTGAGTCTTGTAGTATCCCTCTGGCCTCTATCCACAGATTAGAAATTTTTATCCAGTGAGTGCTTTTTTGATGTGCTTGGACTGTGTTTTACTAATAGAGCACCCTGGCAGTTGTGGAACATTTGGTGAGAGTGCATATACACCGCCACTTTGTATATGTATATATATATATATATATATATATATATATATATATATATATATATATATATATATATATATATATATATATATATATATATATATATATATATATATATATATATATTTACCAAAATAGCATTTCATATACAGTATATAGAAATATTTATTTATGAATTAATAGAACATATTCTGCTATTGTAAAGAACATTGGAATGTGAAATATTTATATTCCATTTTGGGTTAGGGCACTTGAGAAAATTTTGTAATATTAAAATGAAATATATTTTGCAATGTAATCATTAAAGGGACAGTAAACACCTTGAGATTTTTTAAATGTTTAGTTTTGCAATATACATTCATTATTTATTTTGACCCTTTTTCATGTAATTTAGCTCTGAAAATTGAGCCATTTCTAATTCTCAGAACTTAAAATGCACCCTGCTGACATCTAAAGGCTAACTCTGTTGCATATCTGGGTCTAATTGGCTTTATTGGATAACAACTGCAAAACAATTCTTTTTATACTAACTTTATGACAGAGGCTCACTTGTGGACTAAAGCCCAGATTTGGTCCTTCTAATAAGGCATATGTTGGGTGGAGTTTTGCTATTGAAAAGTATTTGCCGTAAAAAGGATGTTCATTTGTTTTGAAAACATTAAGGCTTGGCCAATTTGTTATTCTATACAACAGAAATGTCTTTTAATTATAAGGGGACCTACGTACTAAATGTCAGGTGTACAAGATTCCCGACTTGAACAATGTACGTCCACTGCCCCTGTGTAGCATTGCACAAGCTCTTACCTGCCCTGCAAGGGCTCAAAGGCAGCATCTTCTGCCTAACATATTGAGGTCAAGGTGTTATCTAACCATTTAATTATCAAGACATTTGAGCTAGATGAGCTAATAACCTCACTTGAGGACAGAAATCTGTACCATGTTAAACATTTGCTTAGCTCTAATTAAAATATTTTTTTTATAGAAGACAGCTCTTTAAAAGCTTTTTAAAGAAAATATTTAAAAATGTCTATCTGCAATTTCCAGTGGTCCTGTCATACCAGAGTATTAAAACAACTCTGAACTACAATTATACAAATGCACTAAATATTAATGACATACACTTAAAGGGACACTGAACCCAATTTTTTTCTTTTGTGATTCAGATAGAGCATGCAATTTTAAGCAACTTTCTAATTTACTTCTATTATCAATTTTTCTTCGTTCACTTGCTATCTTTATTTGAAAAAGGCATCTAAGCTTTTTTTGTTTGTTTCAGGACTCTGGACAGCACTTTTTTATTGGTGGATGAATTTATCCACCAATCAGCAAGAATAACCCAGGTTATTCACCAAAAATGGGCCGGCATCTAAACTTACATTCTTGCATTTCAAATAAAGATACCAAGAGAAGGAAGAACATTTGACAATAGGAGTAAATTAGAAACTTGCTTAAAGGGACAGTCTAGGCCAAAATAAACTTTCATGATTCAGATCGAGCATGTCATTTTAAACAATTTTCCAATTTACTTTTATCACCAATTTTGCTTTGTTCTCTTGGTATTCTTAGTTGAAAGCTTAACCTAGGAGATTCATATGCTAATTTCTTAGACCTTGAAGCCCACCTCTTTCAGATTGCATTTTAACAGTTTTTCACCACTAGAGGGTGTTAGTTCACGTATTTCATATAGATAACACTGTGCTCGTACACGAGAAGTTATCTGGGAGCAGGCAGTGATTGGCTAGACTGCAAGTCTGTCAAAAGAACTGAAAAAAGGGGCAGTTTGCAGAGGCTTAGATACAAGATAATCACAGAGGTTAAAAGTATATTATTATAACTGTGTTAGTTATGCAAAACTGGGAAATGGGTAATAAAGGGATTATCTATCTTTTAAAACAATAAAAATTCTGGTGTAGACTGTCCCTTTAAAATTGCATGCTATATCTGAATCACAAAAGAAAAAATTTGGGTTCAGTGTCCCTTTAACACCACTATGCAAAACTGAACTATATAGAATAATTATTCATAGACATTCCTTAAAAAAACATCCTTGTTGAAATGTTTGCTATATTCTCTTGGTGTTCTTCTATTTGTATTATGAATCAGAACTCCCTTCAGCAAAAATTCACAGTTTGAATAAATATGAAGCTCCCTTCCTTTTCATAGCTGTGCAAGAAAGACAATAAAACTTTTGTTAAAAATACTATTACTTCTTAAGATTTTGCTGCATTCATGCAAAAAAATAACATAGGGCTATATTATGAGTGGCATTTTTAAATATATATTTGTATATATATATGTGTGTGATTGATACGTATCAGTTGGTATGAACTATTACAAACTATTTCAAAAAAGCTAATCAACTAGGTCCAATTTAAATACATGTTAAGGATTAACATCAATAAATTATACAGTACAATTACTAACATGTTAAAAACCTAATACTTATAAATTAATCATATGCTATCATATGCTATTAATATCTATTTCAAAATATTCATTAAAAACCACATATATCAATATAATAAATATTCTCCTTTCTTGCTAAAAAATATATACATGTACATATTAATAAATTAAATAATTTATCTCAAATAAAACCAAAATATTTGTACATATATATATATATATATATATATATATATATATATATATATATATATATATATATATATATATATATATATATATATATATATATATATATATATATATATATATATATAAAAATATATATATATATACAAATTACCAATAGGAGACTATGAACAAATATACATAGGAAATGTAAACACAAAAATAAGATATAAATTTTAATTTACTAAAGGACCTCACACATCTACCTAAATAAAAGCAGCAATATCAATATCTACATTCAAGACCCTAGGACTAAGAGTCCCCAATTTATGAATCTAGAATGTCTCCCTCTTTCTAAGTGTTAGTAAGCAATCGCCACCTCTAGGATCTTTAAGTACAATTTCTATCCCTTTTATAGTTAGACTAGATGGGTCCCAATTATGTTTATCATTAAAATGTTTTGGGGCACTATGTTTTAAAAACGTTTTTTTTTATATTTGCTACATGCTCACTGAACCTCTTAGATATGTGCATTTTTGTGCGACCTACATACTGTAGGCCACACCCACACTGTAGTAAATACACTACCTACATGCTCTTACATGTAATAAAATTTCTAACTTTAATTTCTTGTCCATTTTGATTAGATACTATTACTGATCTTTGTGGATCAGTGCTCTTACACATAGGACACCTGGTTTTATTGCATTTATGTATGCCATTTAATTTCAAAAAGTTATTGCTACAGGAGTTTAACTTTTTACTTACTGCACCCTTATCTTTCAGTTTGCTTGGGGCCAGCAAATTCTGCAAGTTAGTGTTCTTTTAATAAACAAGATTGGGTCTATTATTGATAACATTATTAAGTAATGGATCACTAGTAAGAACAGACCAGTATTTATTTAGAATGCCTTTAACTTTAACTACCCCCTCACAATACTGAGTTATAAATTTCACTGTAGGAGGATTCTTTTCCACATCTTTATCTTTTTTATTTGTTAATAACACATCTCTATCATTTAATTCAACAGCGGTCATTGTTTTTAGCAAATCAGACTCATTATAACATTTAGATAGAAATGTATCTTTTAAAACACCAGCTTCCTCCTTATAATCATTTAATTTAGAGCAATTTCTCCTAATCCTAGTGAACTGACTTTTAGGAATAGTTTGTATCCATTTATAATAGTGCCCACTCTTTGCATGTAGCAAATCATTACTATCAACATCTTTTCTATAATTTCTGGTAAAAATTACATTATTTTCTATAAAGATGCTTAAGTCAAGAAATTTAATACATTGGGTTTGGATATTGCAAACTAATTTGACGTTACACACATTAGAGTTCAAGTATTCTATAAATCTTTCCGCTTCAGTTACAGAACTATCCCAAACCATGAACACGTCATCAATGAAGCGTTTGTAGAAAATTAAATGGCTTTTAAATTCATTATTATCATTCCAAATTACATTTTTTTTCAAACAAACCCATAAAAAGATTTGCGTACGATGAGGAAAATTTTGTCCCCATCACCGTACCACATTTTTGGTGGTAAAAATTTTCAAATAGAAAATAATTGTGTTCAAGCACATATTTAATACATTTTTCAAGGCATAGTATCTGTTGATTAGAGAATATACCCTTCTTTTGTAAAAAAGTGTTTACACGCCTCAATACCCAAATCATGAGGAATTATAGTATAAAGGGATGTAACGTCACAGGTAATCAGATACATTCTTTCCTTCCAACTCACATTTCTTAATTCATGTATTAAATGTATACTATCTCTAAGGTGGGACCTTAATTCTAAAACTAGTGGATTAAGAAAATAATCAATATAACTAGAGAGATTTGCGGTGAGGGAATCAATTCCTGACACCATAGGCCTACTAGGTGGATTATCTAATGACTTATGGATTTTCGGTAGATGGTACATAACCGCTATTTTTGGATGTTCTTGATATAGAAATTTTAATTCCTCAGTAAATATAAAAAAAAATTAAGACCAGTATTTAATAATATATTTAATTCAAATAAAAATATCTTCATCAGATTTCAGCTTTTCATTTGTATTGCTATCACCCAAAAGGCGTAATGCCTCTGATATATAAACCTCTCTGTCCTGAATAACTATTCCTCCACCCTGTGTGTATATAAAGCCAGACAGCCTCATTCTATGCAGTCTTGATTTGAGGTATAGTATTACAATGTTGGAATCCTACTTTGGCATATTAGAATTGCATGATTCCGCCCAGTAAGGCTAATTTGATAGTGTTAGGACCAGTCTATTTTGGGACACCTTGTAAGTGGTGACTGGCTGAGCAGAATATGGCCATATTGTTTGACTAAGATCCCATCTTTATTTAATAATTAATAAATATAAAGAAGGCAATTTTTTGCAGCATTAAGATATATGTTAAAAATATGTGATAATATGTGGTCTTATGTGTTTGGAAGTGCGCCAATAACTGTTTTTGTCTAATATTTATTTAGGCTATTTTGGCAGCACTCCCACAATATGAGCATTAAAACATAATATGTTTTTGTTAGATGTGCTTAACCAAACCCCACTGTTGTATTCCTCCATCCTTGTCGGCTGGATGAATAATTATATCACTATTCTCCATCAATGTTTTCAAACTTTTTCTTTCATTTCTTGTTAAATTATCAACTGGATTAATATCTAATTGTAGTTTTTCCAGATCTTTTTCCATTAGATTTGTAAAAGTTTTGATATATTCTCCTTGATCATATATAGGGTAAAAGGTGGATTGCTTCCTCTTATTACTATGGATACATATTTCACCATCAAGGTTGGTGTTAGGTTCAGTATTGTATTCTTCTTGCAATAAATTAAGGTTTTCGAGGGTATTAATATCTTCTCCAGTGAGAATACATTTATGTTTGCCAGCATACTGGGTTTCTTTATTAGCAAAGAACATTTTCAAAGTAATATTCCTTATAAATCTTTGGAAAGCAATATAAACTTGAAATTTATCAATTCCCTTTTTGGGAGCGAATGACAAACCTTTACTCAAAAGTGTCAAAGAGCTATTATCTAATTCATACGAGGATACATTATATATGCTGGCTTTATTTAAACTATTTAATTCCACCTTGCACTTTTGTAGTTGTTTCTTTCTTCCCCCTCTACATCCTTGTTTTGGCTGAACCTTATTTTTCTGTATTGTCTGTCTTGTTCCCTTACATAATTCTCCTCTCCTCAGGACTAATCCCCCCTTGGATATAAGTTCTGTTCCCACCTTTTTTCTCTCCATGTCTCTGCATTTGTTTTCCATTTGGCCATTTTCTTTGGGGATTTAAAAAAAGGAGCTGTGGAGGGTATACTATTAGTTTTGTCATTAATGGTTTTTGGTCTTGCTCCCTCATTATACACATTTCTATCATTATCACTTAAAATGTCATATCTATTTTTACTAATTGGATGATTTGTTTTAATAACTGGTGTGTTATTACCTTTCACTGTTTGCATTTTATTTTTATATCCCTTATTCATTATTTCCTTAGGTTAAATTCTTGGAGTTGATTTCTCTTTTTTATTATTATTACCTTTATTTTTGTTTTTATTATCATCATTAATCCCTATTTGCCTATTTTGTTTCTTATCTTCAGTGAAATTTACTTAAACAAATTTAGGTTTCCAATTATATTTCTGTTCATTCTTATAATCGAATTGATCACACTTTAATTTGTTAGCTTTAGTAAGAGTTAATTCCTTTGTAAGTTTTTCAACCCCTTTAATTATATTATCATACAGCGTTTTTAGTTCGTCATTTTCCAGGATTTTTTTTGGGAGGTTCTGATATACATTGAAAGTATAGTTTGCATTAGAGTGTTGTCAGCCATGCTAAATGTGATTTACCATGGACTTGTAATAGCAAGTTTCACATTAGTGTTAGCGTGGTCCAGTGATATTGCTTATAGATTTTCTCACTTTGTACCATTTTGCAATTTATGCAGAAAATGAGTAAGTGTAAAATACATATCAAAATTACACAAAATTCTGATTGTGGCTTAATCCATTTCATAAAGTATTCATGTTCCTACCCCAGTTTAAATTTGCCCAATATGCCAAAAAAATAGAATAAAAAATATTAGCAATATAAAATAGTTGCACCAAAAACCATCCTACATAGTATCTCACAAAATACCATTCATTTTTACATGCACCCAATTCTCCCCTTACTTTGATTCCTATAATTATATCCAAAAAAACGTAGGTCTATGAACCCTAATACAATACAATAAAATAAAGCTAGCAGTTGCTGTGATGTGATCATTATTACTGTAAAAGTAACATGTTTTTCCATATGCTTATGGTAAGAATCTGATAGTCACTTAGGGATGTGACCCCTCCTTTACACAATGGCCTCTCCAGGGATTACCTGTGCCCTTTTAGTGCTTATCAGGGGTGTTTGGGTTCCTTTAAAAGTCCATTTTTATCGCAATAACTTATTAAAGAAAGGGGTATGAGATCTCACGTTGGAAAGATTGAGCTCCCCTCTTCTGTACTGGGGTATTATACTCCTCTGCATTATATGAAGAAATAGTGATAATAAAAAACACTGTTTAATTGGGACAGATAACCACCAAAAATTTAGAGGGGAGTATGACCCCCTCATTTGCAAGTGTGATATTTCTTCTTACACACGAGGGGTCTCACACCAAACTCTGCCTTAAACAGATGCTATATGGCTCAAGAAGAAGAAAGGAACTCATGCTTTTGTCAAATCCGCTGGCTGCAATTCAACAGAACAATCATACCCACCTTCTCGAATTAATTATCTGCACACTATGGGGAAGGAGTCACAGAAAGCAGCATGTAACAAACAGCAAACCACTTTCCTGTCCGAGCACGCGTCTTCTTAGTGTCAGGTGAAGCATTGTTGTTTAGGATGTAACAAACTGGAATCAATGGCTGAGAGGCACAGCTCACTACAAGCCCTTACTGATGCACTGAACATTAACAACACAGTGTTTAAACAGAGGCCAGTACTAGAAAGTAACTGTATGTTTATAAATTTGAATATCAAAGAAAGAAATACCTTTGTATAAGTTTAGTTTCCCTATCCAGACAAATGTAGCTTGCATAAATTGTTTAATGCAGATCTTTCCATAGCAAGGGAATCCAGGATAAAAACTTAGTCAGACTGTCCGGGTCAAGGCCCCACAGGGAAAAGCAGCACAAAATAATATATAAATTGCAGGGTCCCCAAACAAGACAAATTCAAATACCAAGTCAGCCACAAACAAAGTATTAATGCAAAGGAAGCCAACATCAAACCAGTATGTCCACATAATAATTGCCAGAGTAAGGGGTTCAGTAACTCAATACACAAGAAACTACATGCTACAAACACAGAGATAATATAGCCTACTGCAATTAAGTCCTGATTGATCTCCTAAGCATCCTTAAAGGAACAGTATGCCTAACTGCAGCAGTAACAGAAATCACTCTTTTAGCCACGTGCCTGTTATGACACAGCATATGAAGCAACATTTGGGTAAAAGGCTATAGAGCCATGGGGTTTGATCTTGTATCTGGGTGACAAGGGGGCTGCAGTACCATGGGTTCTGATTTGGTGTGAGAATGTTGCTGATCCAGGGAATGCAGCTCCACGTCTGATCTTGTGTGGCTGCAGGGCCATAGGTTTGACCGTATATGGATATATGGCTGACACAAGGTCTTCAGGGACATGGATCAATTATAATGCATGTATATGGATACAAATTAACATATGTCTGATGTTCCTATGGGTCTTAACAACCAGGGTTCTGGTGTCAGGTCTAAAGTAGATATATGACTGAGAAGGGACTGAAGGGCTTTGGGGTCTGCTTGTTTTACATTATAGATTTACTGCACAACATCATATTAATCCCATGATGACACTGGCTTGACATATATTGCACACACATACATTTCAACTATTTTTCTGTGAGGAACCTACACAATTTTTTTTTATTTTTTACAATACACTAGGGGGACGATTTATCAATGATTCGCCAGACATCTGCCAGATATCGCTGAATGCTGACAACATACGCTGTCGGCATTTAACATTGCACAAGCAGTTTTGGTGAACTGCTTGTGCTATGCCGTCCCCTGCAGATTTGTAGGGGGTGCAGGGGGTGTCAATCAACCTGATCGTACACGATCAGGCGGATTGCAGACCGCAGCCTCAAAGGAGAAGTATGAGTTAAAAGGCAACGGTTTTAAGACCGCTATTTCTTAACTCCTGTTTCCGGCGAGCCTGAAAACTCGCGTGAAAACAGGGCGATTAAGGGCCATTCAGCCGTTGTTAAATCGGCCCCTAAGTATTTATAGTAAATAACTTTAATAACTTCTTTAGAAATACCATAATAAGGGGAAATGTAACCATGTGGAATGTGATCAGTAAATAAATAATCACATGTCTGTGTCATTGTCATTTGTCTGTAATGTACATGCTAAATAGAATCACAGGAGTCATTATTTCATAACAGCAGTGCAGTTAATAATTTTAGTTTAAATCTCAGAGTCCGCTAGTTCTGAAAGTCCCTAGTTGTTGGTAAGTCAGATAAAGCTGCAATACAAGTAAATAATATTGATGCCAAAATAATATAATTACTAGGGTAAACGCAATGTCATGGATCATGTAAAATGAATCTATCTGCATGGGGATACTACACATTACACCGGGTAAAGGCAAGTATAATAAGGAAAGGGTTAGAACGGGTATATCGACAGGTTGCAAGAAATAAAAATAGAATAAACAATCATTTATCACTACAAACTGAAAGTAATGGGAGCCATCATTTATTTTGCCTGTTGATGGAGTTGCAATAATTTTTTTGTTTGATTGCTTGTAAAGCACAATAGTTTCTTAACAGGGTTGCACTGATTACCAGCCTAGATGCAATTAATTGCAACTGAACTGAGGGATTGCCCATGGATTTCGACGGCAGGTAAGAAGACTAATTTACTCTTACCTGAAAGACTGCAGGGAATTAGAGCAGGCATTTTGACAGCTTTTAAAGGGACATGAAACCTAAATTTTTTCTTTCACGATTTAAAAAGAGCGTGCAATTTTAAACAACTTTCTAATTTACTTCTATTATCTAATTTATTTAATTCCCTTGATATTATTTGCTGAAAAGCATATATAGATAGGCTCAGTAGCTGCTGATTGGTGGGTGCACAAAGATTTCTCAAGTGATTGGCTCATCCATATGCATTGCTATTTCTTCAACAAAAGATATCTAAAAAATAAAACAAATTAGATAATAGAAGTAAATTTGAATGTTGTTTAAAATTAAATTTTCTAACTGAATCATGAAATAATTTTTTTGGGTTAAGTGTCCCTTTAAGTGTTATCAGTGTAAAAAGCCTAAATGAAGGGTAATGTCTTGCTAGCTGTTCATATGAGGGTTTAGGTATGTACAGGTGTCCACCACCATCTCTCTCCCTTCAGTGACTACATCATATCAGTTATTGGATGCCTGACTCCACTTTATTGATTTACTTCCACACCAATGCATAAAATAAATAGCAATATAATAGGTATTTGGTGACAAATTGAAGGTTCTATCTAGCCTAGGCACCATATATGTAATATGTCGATCTACCGTCATAGATTATGATTTATATTCATGTTTTAAAGTTTTCTTCCTAATTATCAGTTGACATTATACCGTATATATTATAACAAAACATATTTACTTAAAGGGGCAGTCTACCCCAGAATTTGTATTGTTTAAAAAGATAGATAATCCCTTTATTACCTATTCCCCAGTTTTGCATAACCAACAGAGTTATATAAATTCACTTTTTACCCCTGTGATTATCTTGTATCTAAGCCTCTGCAAACTGCCCCCTTATTTCAGTTCTTTTGACAGACTTGTATTTTAGCAAATCAGTGCTGGCTCCTAGGTAACTATACGTGCGTGAGCAAAATGCTATCTATATGGCACACATGAACTAATGCCCTCTGGTGGTGAAAAACTGTCAAAATGCATTCAGAGAAGAGGCGGCCTTTAAGGTCTAAGAAATTAGCATATAAGCCTACCTAGGTTAAACTTTCAACTAAGAATACCAAGAGAACAAAGCAAAATTGGTGATAAAAGTAATTTGGAAAGTTGTTTAAAATCATAAAAGTTTATTTAGGACTAGACTGTCTCTTTAATTCTTTACGCCTTTGTTCAACAAATGGTATTCAAATAAATATTAATATTTTTTTTATTTTTGGACAAAGGGAAACTAATGCATTTAACATTAAAATTGTGACAAACAATTTTAGAATTAAAACTAACTATAAAGTCAATATTTTCATTATATAGATTAGTAAGTGACTAGTACATGATTCTTCTTAATAATAACATGCTGCGTAATTTGCTTATGCTTATACTTAAACTACATATTGTTTCTCCATTATTGGCCAAGACATTATAAAATATAACAAATAAGGCAAAATCATAACAAAATTGCACACATGTACTGGTCAGTATTAGTCAACATCTTGCTTAAAGCAAATTTTACTGTGTTCTGCTATAGAGAAATTGTAATGAAAATAATGTTTATTTATTTATTTTAGAAAGGCTGTAAGAATGAATACATTAGTACAGCCAGGCACTAGACTCTTAAATTACCAAATGGTAGTTTGCTAAAAGCCGAAAATAAAAGTAATATCAATGAATTGAACAGAAATGCCAGCTGATGTTTCCATTCATTACTCTATTTTAATTATTTGCCTCAGCACATTAAGAAAAAAAACACACACATTATTAACAGTGGTCTGTTGTGAAAATTGAATCTACTCTTGTTCACCCAAGAACATATTAAAGAAAAAGTGTGTGCTTGTGTGTGTGCTGTTATGTACACATGTGCAAAATCTATTATGTTGTGTTTATGTATATGTATAAAGCTGCAGTGTATACATTAAGGGCTAGATTACAAGTGGAGCGCTAAATATTGCTTGCATGCAAGCGATATTTGAGCCCCACTTTGTAATACCATCGCACAATAATGTGCACTGGTATTACATAGTTAATTGCAATGTGAAAGTTAGCTTGCGTTCGCATTGCTAGAAAGCATTGCGCTCATGAGAGCGCATTTCCATAGGCTCCTCACACATATACATTTCAAGTATTTCTACTAAAAAAAGCAACATATAAAAATATATTAAAATTGTGTAAAATTGATATTGCATATTTTAAGGTATTTGACCTGCTTATTATCAGTTATTTATAGAGCACCAACAGATTATGCAGCGCTAATCACCAGTCATATTTGTGTGTCTTTGATGTTGTAAGTTTAACTATATTCTGTTTTCTTTAAATAAAAGATTCAATTATGAAAATCATTAGATGGCTGGCAGTGGTGTCCAGTGAATTTATAACTGAGCAGTATTTCACTTTATTCAGCATCATTGTTAAAGGTACCAAAACCAACTGCAGTAAATATCAAGAATATGCTCAACAAGAAACAATGGCACAAATGTTTCCAATATGCAATTAGATTCCCTCTAGGTTATAATGAATGTACAAAGACTAATATTCTCAAAACATAACAATTATCCAATGTCAATGTTTTCCTTTCATAATAATTTCTTTCCAAGACAATGAAAACATGAGCGCATGAAAATAAAATAAATCATTTTATTAAATGATAGGGTATTGAAAATACTATATGTTTTTCAATTCATCAAATTCACATGACTGCTTCCTTTATTTTATAGCGGTTCCTATGTCTTTGTCCTTGGAATTACAAGTAAACATATAATTTACATTCTGTTGTTCTGTTGCGACCTACACAGAGTAATGATGTAAATCCTGAACAGCCATGACCTCTGTATCACTAATCAGATATTCCTCTACAAATCAGTTAGTGGAAATGTCACAAGTGTGGTAAATCTAGTTATTTAGTGACATTTGGAAGTTAAATTTAAGCAAGAATATTTGTCAGTGTCCAGCGTGTTTTTGATTTCCATAAATTTACTGGTATTCAATAAAGAAACAGATATGTTTGTACAAGGTTTGCTTTTCAATAATGAATACAAAAAATAGGTACATTTTCTAGAACTAGACAAGATTGATTTCTAAAGATTAATTTGCAAGCTAATTACAATTACAACAATAAAAGGACAGTCTGACAATATATTAGCAATATAAGGACACACTGTTTACTTAATAAAGTATATTAATGCAAAGAATTAAATCATTGAATTAAAGAAAAGATTAAAGCTTGTTCTTTTGTGAAGATTATACATATTTTGATATATATTAATTTTAACTTTAGCATTTGACTACATCAAATGGTATATATAGTCATAAGGATAGGTCGACGTTTCGGCTTACATAGCAGCCTTCATCAAGACAGATGAACAACTGTTAAACGAAGAAGAAAAAATAACAGATTTAAAAACACAAAACACAACATCAATACGTAATCCCACCACCAAATTGTTTGCAGGCAGAAAAATAAACCCACAAATAATGAAAATAAACATAGAAAAAATAAAAAAATAAAAAAAATATGTTCATCTATATTTAAAAAAATTAAACAAATTCTAGCTTATTAACAGGTGAGACAATGGTAACATTAAATAGCATTTGTGCGGCAGAAAATGCTCTCTTTTCTTGATGTGCAAAGTAATGACTGCTGTTTTGTCCTTGACAAAGATTGTTGTATTGTGCCTTGCCTCATAGTGGACAAATATAATGGCTTTGGATAATGTATAGAGATTTCAAAGCTTGAAATATTTCCTCCTTAAGTGTCACTTGAAAAAAGATTACATTACATTTTGCAAGTTCAATGTTGCCTTTTTGTAAAACTATTTATTTACCATGTACACCTTTTTAAATCGTTTTAAACATAGTATTTATATATAGTTTGGGAAGTTGAAATTTATTCTTTCTACAGTAATTTCCTCTTATTTCATCTGATGTTCTCTCTGATGTTCAAATCAAGATTGTTTCAGACTGTTACATCCTGAAAATCTTAAAGTTACCCTTTAATCTTATAGTACCATGATGTACACTTACCACTAGTATAGTACCTTATGGGCCACAAATTAATTTCTGTTGACCAAAATAAATAGCAAGCCATTCTTCAAAAAGACAAGCTTCAAATAAGCAATACATTAGCAGAAAAATACCCAGATAATCATAGAATATATACTTGCTGAAAGCATAGAGGTGAGTCACTTGTAAATCCCTCCATCTTTAACTGTCAACTGTATGGAAGGCGCACATGAGTAAACACTCTGTGTGTTGCAAATGTGAGAGGAAGAGGAGGGATTTTTTTGAAGCTAAATATCTTTGTGGTAAGGAGTTTATACTATGTGAGCAGTGTACTGCAGTTAGGGTTGCCACCTTAGCCATGTTTCCCTGAACACTTATGAGTAACACATGCTTCAGGGTATGCAGGGAGGAACATGAATAGTGCTGTCCAGGGTCACTATTCATGTGCTGTTAAGGAAAATATGAAAGATAAAAAAGAGGGCGCCACAATAGCGTAATATCGTCTGGAAATGCAGAAAAAAAGATGGACAGGTAATGAGCTTACCGGAACGAATGGCACTGTGCTATGACCAGTGTGTGACAGCTTGCTAGCACTCAACAGTGGCTAGTACACTGTGGAGAGTGTATTCCTTAGGGTCTTCTCCTAGGCAAACTCTTCTTGCAGTTTATTGTTGCAATGAAGTAATGGACTTAACATGTTATTATCTTATGGTTGAAATACCACAAACACGGACAACTTCTCAGGTAAAAAAGGCTTTAATATGATGCGTTTCTCAACCCCAACTGGGTCGTTTCCTCAGATAAAAGCGCTTTTATTTGAGGAAACGACCTAGTTGGGGTTGAGAAACACATCATAATATAGTTAATATAGGTGGGGGCGGGGTAGGGGGCTCACATTAGGGGGTAATAATTTTAATATAGGTGGCGGCGGTGTAGGAGGATTACATTAGGGGTTAATAATTTTAATGTAGGTGGCGGCGGTGTAGGGGGATCACATTAGGGGGTTAGGCATTTAATGTAGGTTGCGGCGGGGTCCGGGAGTGGTGGTTTAGGGGTTAAACACTTTATTAGGGATTGCGACGGTGGATCGCGGTTGACAGGTAGATAGACATTATGCATGCGTTAGGTGTTAGGTTTTATTTTGCAGCCAGTTTAGGGAGCTACGGGGCTCCAATACTCAGCGTAAGGCTTACTACGCATGCAATTTGTGGCAAGGTAAAAATGGAGTAAGATTTCTCCATTTTCGCCATGTAAGTCCTTACGCTGTATATTGGATACCAAACTGCGCGGGTTTGGTATACCTGTCTATGGGCCAAAAAACTAAGGCCGAAGGCAGAAATATACAAGCGTAACTTCTATGCTATGCTGCATATGTGATACCAAACATGCGCAATATTTTGAGTCGCCGGCTTTTGCGGGCGACGATTTATATTGGATCGCGGCCTTGATTTATTGAGTTTTCTTGAGGGCAGGTTTGACTACACACAGATGGCTTTCTGCTCTTTCTTTCCGTCCAGTTGCCTTTATCTTTATTTCTAATTGCTTTATCAGTGGACTAATTTTGCTAGACAGCTAATTGGTCTTCCGTGCATATATTTTTTTACCATTTTTTATGTTTTTACTTTTTCTGAGGCAGCCATTGGTAGGATGTCCTTCAGGCAGTTGTCTAAGGTTATTTTATGACTGTTGGTTATTTGTATTGCCTTTTTTAGGCTCTATTGGGGTTGTAGATTTATTTTATCAGTGACATTTTTTTTAATAGATCCCTCCCTTTTTCTATTATTACTCATTGACTCCACAGCTTGGGTATTAGTTCACATGGGTAATGGATCATGGACTCTCATCATTGTATTAAAGAAAACATAATTTATGCTTACTTAATACATTTATTTTTTTCATGGAGGTGAGAGTCCACGAGATCCACCCTATTTTGATCAGTGTTTTTTTATCTTTTTTTCCCCTGCTCTTTTTATGGTCCTTGTTTCCTACTTCATTTTTCTTGGCTATACATTAGACTGAGGTACCTGTGAGATGGGAGGGGTTTCTTGGTTTTGGGAGTATTTGCCTTCTCCTGGTGTTAAGAAAGAGTAATTCCCAGGAGTAATGGATTCTGGACTGTCATCACCATGAAAGTAATTAATTTATCAGGTAAGATTAAATTATGTTTGGAGCTGAAAAGTGCCTAAAATGTATTTTCTCAATATGCTGAATATGGAGAGCGTATTGCTCTCCGTATTCAGCGAGCTCTGGCGGACCTGATCCGCACTGTCGGATCAGGTCCGCCAGACCTTGTTAAATAGAGGCCCTAAAGTGCTTATTGCCATAATTGCAAGTATTCCAAGACATTTTGGAATAATTATATTATGTTGCACATGTGCAAGACACTCTTAAATGCCCTCAAACAACATTTTATAGATACATTTTTATACATGGTATAGATTCATTAAAGAAATAGCATGTAACAAACACTTTCTGTAAATGTTTATTTCTAATTCCTCCTTGCATTGTTGTGATTGTCACTTTCAGTAAGGAACCTTTATAAACAAGCTTTCAAAGGGGATTGTGTCTTAGTTATAGGACTTTCAAATGGGAATGTGCCTTCATGACAGGGATTTCAAATGGGATTGTCCCTTTGTGACCACAAAGACAAAACCCATCAAGACAGTGCAGATTTCAATTTTTGCAGCTACATTATTGAAATCCCGGTCAAGAAGGTGAAATCCCGTTTAAAATAAGCCATGAAGGTGTAGTTTCTTTTGAAAGCTCAGTCACAAAGGCTTGATCCCATTTGAAAGCATGACATTTTTTTGCAGCTATATTAGGAGTTTATAGTGCAAGAACTGTTAAAATCCTATTTTAGAAGAGAGATAAGTAGTGACCACTTTCTTCTCATAGAAACCAGTAGCATAAACCAAATTTAAAAACAAATGTCCCTATCTTTTCCATGCACTCCGTTGCCACTGATGCAATAATTTTACAGTGCTTCATTGTGTTTAAATTGTCCCTTCCTATTATGCTATGCAACAAATTTCACTAGCTTTGCTCCCATCCCCTTTCTCATCACTAAGTTGCAATCTATCTTTTCTTAGCAATTATAGTCAACTGCAAAGTAAGCCCAGTTTTTTAAAATGTCCAAAACCTCCTAACTAAACAAATTTTTAGTCATGTTTAACTGTCCTTACTGCTCCCCTGGGTTACCATATGGTAGTATTTATGAAAATATTACATTGGATTCTCCATGGTGATTTTTTTTTAAAAGAGCTTTATTGAAGTGAAAGTTATACATAAAGGATCGCCAGTGCGGGAACGCAGTGCCGCACGGCGAATATAAGGAAACAAACAAAAACCTTTTACAGCAGAATAATGATAGTCAACATAAACATTTTGATACTTTACACTTCTACACAAGTTCACTCTCACTCTGTTGACCAACGTCCAGAGCGAGGGTTTACAAGATTTACATTTTCAAGTTTTGTGATAAGAACAGTATAGTCTAATCCATTTTACTGAATGTGCCCTACCCGGGGAGGGAGGGCAAGGAAGAGAGAAAGGAAATTAGTAGGGGAGAAGAAAAGAGGTAGCGGGGGAAGAGAAAGAGAGAGGGAGGAGAGGAAAAAAAAAAAGAGAGGAATTACCGCGATCACGACCCAACCGCAGTCATGTGTTGGGTAATAGGTTAAATGAAATGCCACTTTAAATTGTACTTTAAATTGTACCGTGCCAAATTGCTCTCATCAGCTCATAGGTGTCTAACTTATGTATTTTCAAGTAATGATATCTCTCCGTGAGTAGGACTTCCTCCACCTGTGAGCGCCATTCCTCCACAGAGGGGGGATCCTGTGCTTTCCATCTTTTGGGTATCAATTTTTTGGCGCTGGTGATTAGAATTAGCAATAAAGCAAGGTGTGCCTGACTTTGTGTTTTAGGTAGTGTGAGGAAGAGCAAGAATTCCGGGGAGCATGGGACACTGATGTTCAAGGTTTCATCAACCCTGTCCAGTACTCCCGACCAAAAGGATCGCATTTTAGGGCAAGACCACCAGATGTGTAAAAGAGTGCCGTGCTCCCCACAACCTCTCCAACATAGCGGGCTCGAGGAAGGAAATATCTTGTGAATTCTAGTGGGTGTCATATACCATCTGCCCAGGAACTTTAAATGTGTCTCCTGTATAGACGAGGACACTGATGACCTCTTAGTGAGCGTAAATCCCCTCGTCCATGACTCACAGTCTATCTCCGAGCCCAACTCCCTCACCCAGCCCGTGACATAGCTGGGGAGCAGATCGGGCTCCCAGATGATTACAATCTTTTTGGATATCACTGAAAATAATGGGATTATGTAGAAGAGTCTCGTCTAATCTCCAGATTTGTTGAGTGACTGGGATATCCGGCCACAAGACTGAACAAGTTACCGGGGCATGGTCTGACCAAGTAATATGGCCTATGGAGCTCTGATGGGTGATTGAGAGGCCGCAGGAGTCCGTGTATATGTAGTCAATTCGTGAATAACTATTATGTGGGATTGAGTAAAAAGTGTAATCTTTTGTTGTGGGGTAGAGTGTGCGTCAGATATCATGTAGGGCTACCTTTCTGAGGGTTTCATTTACCTGAGTGATTGTGGTGGCTGGCGTACATGAGGCTCCCCGAGAGGTGTCCATAACTGGGTCTGAAACTAAATTAAAATCCCCTGCCAGATAGATAATCCCTCTGGAGTGTTCCAGGAGGAGATCGGTGATCTTTTTCATAAATATCTCCTGCCCATGGCTGGGAGAGTACACAGATGCTAGAGTGATACAATTACCAAAAAGTGACCCCACCAGAATCAGATAGCGGCCATTAGGATCTCTCTCTATGTGTGTCAATGAGAAAGGGACTGTGCGGTGAAATAATATGCCCACGCCCCCCTTCTTACTCTGTCCTGATGCAAAATAAGCTGTGGGGTATCTAGCATTGTGCCACCTGGGTTCTTTACCTTTTTTGTAATGCGTTTCCTGTACTAGGATAACATGGCTATTTAGCTTACTTAGTTCTTTAAGAGCTATAGAATGCTTTCCTGGGTCATTAAGGCCCTTCGTGTTTATGGTAGTAAGGTTGAGTGAGTGATCTTTGAATTTGCTAGACTTCAACTGGGCCGCCATCTCAGGAGGGAGGGAGGGGAGAGAAAAAAAAAAAAGGGAAAGAGAAGGGAGAGAAGAAAGAGAGACTAGAGGATAGTATAGGAAGACAAAAGAGAGATTAAAGAATTATGCCCCCAGGGGGTGGTGTCCCTAGGGACAACTATGCAATATAAGAAAGCTAGAAAGTAGTGTAGAGACCAAGAATATTCTCGGCTGCACACGTTATTTATACATTTTTCACAACTGAATTGCAAAACTCAGACAATAACATGAAAACAGTCAAAACGAAAAGGGGAAAAGCCCCAACACTGACGTAAGTTATTAAACAATAGTGTTCATATAGCACATTTCTAAAGTAGAAACCTTGGCTAAATGGCTGAGATGTGGTGTAGAATAGTTAAGCTCGGGAGGAGATTAGTGACCTATTTTCTAGGGTGAGACGCCCCAGGACCTGTAATAACTACCCTCTTATGTTGTGATTTAAAGATCTATTACATATTAACTAACTACAGCTCGCCCCCCCTCCTTCTGTCCTAGTTTAGCCGGTTCTCCGACTTGTTACTCTCCTAAAAAGGGCCAACCTTTAAGACCCCTATGGATTAACATTCAATCTGAAGGCTATATCTATATGCAAACATGGTGGGACTAGTACGCAATAGCATTTCACAAACCATAACATTACAGCAAGAGAAAGAACTAAGAAACAGATATTTATAGCGATATTTCTAAATTCCATTAACCTGATTACATTATGTACCATCAAGGGAAGGAGCATTCCCACATCAAGGAAGCAGCGCATTAATCCACATTCACTTAGCAATACATTAAACAACTAATAACTCTGCAGCATAGACAAAATATTAACAGTCTAAAGTTCTGTTGACTGCACATAATGTATTTATCCTAAGTCAATTCTCCTATTCCCAAAAAAAAAAAAAAAAAAAAGGCAGTCTGTTGTTGGGATGCATCGGCATTGTTATACATATGTGCAAACATGGTGGGGTAAGTATGCAATAACATTTCACAAACCATAACAGTACAGCAAGAAAAAGAATTAAGAAACAAACATTTATAACGATATCTCAGAGCTCCAATAACCTGATCACATTATGTACCATCTAGGGAAGGAACATCCCCACATCAAGGAAGCAGTGCATTAATCCACATTCACTTAGCAATACATTAAACAACCAACAGCTCTGCAGCATAGACAAAATATTAACAGTCTAAAGTGCTGTTGACTGCACATAATGCATTTATCCTAATTCAATTCTCCCATTCCCAAAAAAAAAGGCAGTCTGTTGTTGGGATGCATAGGCATTATTATACGTTACCCAGGGATTTCCTCCCTGCCCTGCAGGGCCCTGGTAGATGAACTTGGTTGGATTGAGAGACTCTCAAAAAAAGCCCTCTCACCCATGCCAGGTCTGTAGATCGCAGTCTTGTTGTTGGAAGATGCGATGATCGAGACAGGAAAGCCCCATTTGTATTGTATCTTGCAGTTCCGTAAGATGGTGGTGATATGACCCAGTTCCCTCCTCTTTTGGAGGGTTACAGGCGACAAATCAGTGAAGACCTGTATTTCTTCTCCCACATGTGTGATAGGATGTTTTCTTCGTGCACATTGCAGTATCACTTCTTTATCTTTAAAACTCAGGAACTTCACAATAATATCTCTAGGGGGGGCCTTGCTTGGAGGCCTAGGCCTAAGCGCTCTATGTGCCCTCTCTATTGGTATATCAGGGGACGTGGGAGAGTCTTTTATGATTCTAAACAAGGCCTGAAGGTACCCTTCTATATTTTCTCCATGGTGATTTTAATTCACTTTGAGGTGAACCAGTCTTTATTATAGAACATATAGCTTCAGGAGTGGGATTTAGCTTTACAGCTTACAAACAAAATATGACCCCTGTGTTTCAATTTCTTCAGTTCAGTTCAGTCAGAAAAAGGATGTAAATAGTGCAAATACAGTAGTCATAAACAACAGAACCTACAGTAAGAACATTGTATTTATTAAAAACATATTTTAAAATATTAACATTGGTGAACAGTCACTCAGGGTATTAGTCTATTTAGACCAAAAATAAACTTTGTATCAAGTCTGTAGCTACAGGATGGTGTAGGATTGTAACATGTAACAACCTGCACAGCGAAAACACCACTATCTACCCACTCACTGTGACGGTGTTGCTAGATGCATAGACCCTAGCATCTAACAATCCTACACTATCCTGTAGCTACAGACTTGATACAAAGTTTATTTTTGTCTACATAGACCAATACCCTGAGTAACTATTCACTGATGTTAATACTTTATTGTTTTAATATGATATACGTTTTTAATAAATACTGTACATACAAGTGTTCCAGTTCACATCTTGTAGCTTTATTCAGTGGCTAAGACTGGGCATGTGTTATATAGAGAGCTTTATTATAGCTCTAGAAAGTGAGTACAAGTCTGTTTTTTTATATTATGACTCTGTTTACTTCTACCGTATCATGCTATGTATATTTTTCTATCTTTTGAGTAATAACCACATTGGAAGATCAATTTATTACGGATATCGATGGGAGAGCTGTACCTGAAAGCTTTTGAGTTCAGTATCCCCGAAAACTTGAGCTTTTGATAGCTAAAATTAGTTTGAGTTTGAGCTTTTTATATTACGTGTGTTATGAAAAGATAAAAAGGATATTACACAATATATGATTTTTTTTTTCTTCTTTAAGAATATTTGCCAAAACATAGAAGATTTTGAATTATCACGGAACAGACTTTGCACCGTTATACGTATATCCTTGGGATCACATTTATAATTGTGTAAATATGTGTGTATGTGTGTACAGGTAAGTAAAGAGGAAAGTCTGGTTCCTTAAAAGTCATAACTTTTATTGGACAATATTAAAAACATCCAATGGAGTACACAGCAACTAAAACGATACAGAGAAACATTAACCAGATGGCTTACACGTTTCAGCTTTTAGCCATATTCATAGCCTGACTGGATATGCCTAACACACACTATTTAAAATAGCAGCTCATTGCTAATTGGTTAAAACAAAACACACCTCTCAGAGTATCACCTTATCATTAATTATCTCATCAAATGCCTATCACCTCTAGCTATATAGCAGAAAATTAAACAAAGACATACAAAACTTTTATAATTAAAAATGTATCACAATATATATATATATATATATATATATATATATATTATATATATATATATATATATATATATATATATATATATATATATATATAACACCCTCTGAATGTTATATTGACATAAAGTAAAGTTAACCATCAATTATCAGATATAGACAGAATAGATAGAAAATATAGATCATATGGATCATATAAATATTGTAAAATACAGCACAGATGTGCAATAGAATGCCAATAGGGCAAATCATCTATTATTCCCAAATGTTGATTATGTCATAACGGGATGACCAGCCAATGGAAATAGTGGACATATGTTCTTCAATGCAGGATTTCATGTCTCTAGAAGTGAGACCCACGTATTGGACCTCACATTCGACATACACAATAAAATATATGACATATGTAGCAGTACAATTGAGACAGGTCTCAATGTTGAAAGACTAGTTACACAAGAAACAAAAGTATTGGTGAAGATTACAAAATCACAGGGTTTACATTTCCTCCCACATTTGAACATTCCTGCACAAGTCAGCTAGGAGTTGCTTGGTTTGTTAGTATCATTAAGCACTGTTGGGGGCAGCATGGAACCTTCTTATAAGAGCACATTAAACCTTTGCTCACTATAGAGGTGAGTTTATCCTCCCCTGCCAAAAGGGGAAAGTGTTTTCGCAATATTTTGCATATTTTGGGATATTGTGCACTATATCCAGTAACAAATGTTACATCCTCAAACTTCAAATTCTCCCTTTTGATCCCAGATTCTCCCAGGTATTGTGCCCTAGGTAAATAAAAAGAGAGAAGTGCTCAACCGGGGAACGAACAATAGCATAATAGCTTGTTCTATGGCTAGTTACCACACAAGAAGCAGCCTATTTTTGCTCAACATGTGCCTTTCACAGAGAAGAACTTTCCTGTGGCATGTCAGTCTGATCCTGACTTAACAGTACAATTTACCCCGAAATACCAGTCAATCCCTCTCTGGACAAGACAAGCAACAAAACCTCAGACGTATGTTTCGGCTTATTGTGGGCCTCGTCAGTGAGGTGCAGCTATATCCCTCTAGGCACACTGAGCAACAGGTCCACATCAGGATTCCCACATCACGCATAGGGAGACTTCCCTAAGAGTCATAATTTGCATAAATAAAAAGGGAGAAATGCTCAAGAAGCAACCTCTTTTTGCTCAACACGTGCCTTTCACAGATAAGAACTTTCCTGTAGCATATCAGTCTGATCCTGATATTGACAGTGCAGTCCAGCCCTACAAATTATGACTCTTAGGGAAGTCTCTTCCTAAGCGTGATGTGGGAATCCAGACGTGAACCCATTGCTCAGTGTGCCTAGAGGGATATGGCTGCACCTTACTGACGAGGCCCACAAAAGGCCAAAACGTACATCTGGGGTTTTGTTGTTTCTCTTCTCAGAGAGGGATTGCCTGGTATTTCGGGGCTGGACTGTACTGTTAAGTCAGGATCAGACTGATATGCTACAGGAAAGTTCTTCTCTGTGAAAGGCACATGTTGAGCAAAAATAGGCTGCTTTTTGGGTGGTAACTAGCCAAAGAGCAAGCTATTATGCTGTTGTTCATTCCCAGGTTGAGCGTTTCTCTTTTTATTTACCTGGGGAACAATATCCGACATCGCCACCACTAAATAAAGCTATTAACCCCTAAACCTCTGGCCTCCAACATCACTGCCACTAAATAAACCTATTAACCCCTAAACTGCCAGGCCCCCACATCACAACAACCTAAATTAAACTATATATTAACCCCTAATCCTAACCCTAACGTAACCCTAAACCTAACCCTAACTTTAACAGAATTAAAAAAGAGCTAAATTAAACTTACAGTTATTAACTAAATAATTCCTATTTAAAACACATGTGAAATAAAACCTAAGCTAGCTACAATATAACTAATAGTTATATTGTAGCTAGCTTAGGTTTTATTTTTATTTCACAGGTAAGTTTGTATTTATTTTAACTAGGTAGACTAGTTAGTAAATAGCTATTAACTATTTAATAACTACCTAGTTAAAATAAATACAAACTTACCTGTAAAATAAAACTTAACCTGCCTTACACTAAAACCTAACATTACAAAAAATAAAAAAACTACCATTACAAAAAATAACAAACACTAAAATTACTAAAAATAAAAAAACTATTATTACAAAAAATAACATACAAAATTATAAACAATTAAAAAAAATAAAAAAAATCCTATTCTAATACCCTTTAAAAAAAAAAAAAAAAAAAACGAAATAAAAAAGACTAATCTAGAATAAACTACCAAGGGCCCTTAAAAGGGCCTTTTGTAGGCCATTGCCCTAAAGTTAACAGCTCTTCTGCTACAAAACAAAACAAACACCCCCTAACATTATACAAACGCCCAAACCCCAAACCCACAAAATAAAAATAAAGTAAAACCTAGTCTACCTATTGCCCTGAAAAGGGCATTTGTATGGGTATTGCCCTTAAATGGGCATTCAGCTCTTTTATGAAATACCCAAGCCCTAATTTAAAATTAAGAACCCACCCCAAAACAAAAAAAAATACATTACGCAAAATAACAAACAAATTATCAAAAATAATAAAAATGAGTCCTATTCTAAAAAACTAATCTAGAATAAACTACCAATAGCCCTTAAAACAACTCTTTTACCTGAAAAAAAATACAAAGACCCACTAACATTACAACCCCCCCAAACCCACAAAATAAAAAAAAACTATTTAAAAAAAACCTAAGCTAACCATTGCCCTGAAAAGGGCATTTGTATGGGCATTGCCCTTAAAAGGGCATTTAGCTCCTATTTTTGTAAAACAATTTTTATTGAAGTGTTCAGATATTGAAACAAATTTCGTCTACACACAATATTGCATCAGAGTAAGTGAGACCTGTAAATAAACGAGGAGTAACGCAAACACAAGTTATGCCTCAATATGGTGTAAAGATAGGGTGAGGACCAGCTAAAATGGAACTTCCATTTTTAATTATATTATGTGACTAATGTTCCCCATGTTGATACAAGTGGTGCTCTTTAATGTAGAAATGGTATAATGTGGGGAGTTGGCTTTCGTCTTGGCCACTCTTGGGCCAAAGCTTGTAGGGGGGAGAGAGTTCAGTGGACCAAGGCCGCTTTTTATAGAGGGGAAGAATGGTGGGGTGGAGCCTTTTAAAGCAGTTCCAGAGAATATATAAAATTTCGGGAAACTTTATGGTTTAAATCGGTGACACAAATTATTAAAGGAATAAGTGAGCTATCATCATAATTAAACATACTCACATGAAAACAATTATTATAGGATTTTTTCAACCTTAATTGCGATTGGCTGATAGAATTCTATCAGCCAATCGGAATCTAAGGGACGCCATCTTGGATGACATCACTTAAAAGAACCTTCATTCATCGGAAGTCATCGGAAGAAGAGGATGCTCCGTGCCGGATGTCTTGGAGATGGACCCACTCTGCGCCAGATGGATTAAGATAGAAGATGCCCTCTGGAAGAAGACTTCTGCCCGTTTGGAGGACCACTTCTCCCGGCTTGGATGAAGACTTCTCCCGGCTTCGTTGAGGACTACTCCCGGCTTCATTGAGGACTTCTCCCGGCTTTGTTGACGATGGATGTCGGATCTTCAAAACTGTAAGTTGATCTTCGGGGGATAGTGTTAGGTTTTTTTAATGGTTTATTGGGTGAGTTTTAGTTTTAAATTAGGGTTTGGGCAGAAATAGAGCTAAATGCCATTTTAAGGGCAATGCCCATCCAAATGCACTTTTCAGGGCAATGGGGAACTTATGTTTTTTTTTAGTTAGGGTTTTATTTGGGGGGTTGGTTGTGTGGGTGGTGGGTTTTACTGTTGGGGGGTTTGGGGGGTTGTTTGTATTTTTTTACAGGTAAAAGTGCTGATTTATTTGGGGCAATGCCCCGCAAAAGGCCCATTTAAGGGCTATTGGTAGTTTAGTTTAGGCAAGGGTTTTTTTTTATTTTGGGGGGCTTTTTTATTTTGATAGGGCTATTAGATTAGGTGTACTTAGTTTAAATATCTTGTAATTTGTTTTTATTTTGTGTAATTTAGTGTTTGTTTTTTGTAATTTAGGTATTTGTATTTAATTTTGTTAATTGTATTTAATTTAGGTAATTTATTTAATTGTAGTGTAAGGTTAGGTGTTAGTGTAAGACAGGTTAGGTTTTATTTTACAGGTAAATTTCTATTTATTTTAGCTAGGTAGTTAGTAAATAGTTAATATTTAGTAACTATTCTACCTAGTTAAAATAAATACAAACTTGCCCGTAAAATAAAAATAAACCCTAAGCTAGATACAATGTAACTATTAGTTATAGTGAAGCTAGCTTAGGATTTATTTTACAGGTAAGTATTTAGTTTTAAATAGGAATTATTTAGTTATTAATAGTAGGTTTTCTTTAGATTTATTTTAATTATATTTAAGTTAGGGGGTGTTAGGGTTAGGGTTAGACTTAAGTTTAGGGGTTAATACATTTAGTATAGTGGTGGCGACGTTGGGGGCGGCAGATTAGGGGTTAATAAATGTAGATAGGTGGCGGCGATGTTTGGGGTGGCAGATTAGGGGTTAATAATATTTAACTAGTTTTTGCGAGGCGGGAGTGTGGCAGTTTAGGGGTTAATATGTTTATTATGGTGGCGGCAGATTAGGGGTTAATACATTTATTTTAGTGTTTGCGATGCAGGAGGGCCTCGGTTTAGGAGTTAATAGGTAGTTTATGGGTGTTAGTGTACTTTTTAGCACTTTAGTTATAAGTTTTATGCTACAGCTTTGTAGTGTAAAACCCATAACTACTGACTTTAGAATGCGTTACGAATCTTGCGGGATAGGTTGTACCGCTCACTTTTTGGCCTAAAAAAAAGCTTGTAATACCGGCGTAATGGAAGTCCCATTGAAAAAAGACTTTACGAAAATTGCGCAGGTTAATTTGCGGTATGGGTAAAAAAGTGTGCGGTACATCTGTACCTACAAGACTCGTAATAGCAGCAGTAGTAAAAAAGCAGCGTTATGAGCCTTAACTGCGTTATAGCCTGCTTTTTTACTCATAACGCAAAACTCACAATCTAGCCGTAAGACTCCATAAAGGGGGGCATATATATCTATTGTGTATATTACTTCACAACTTCTATACTGGTAAGGGTGCACCAATGGCCCATGATATATGAGACTGGGAAAGTGTACTGAGGTCAGCCATGAAATAGATCCTCTACTAGTGCACTAGGAGTAATACAAAAAATATTAGTGTAATAAGAACTTTTAGGATAAACAGAGTAAGGGATAACTGTTATGAGAGGAGACATTTCTGTTGTGCTAATCTTTAGTGAAGAGAGAAAATATATAATTTAAATAATATCATATCAGTAATCGGTATAACTAAATAGCATAGCTGTCATGTGCTAGTAAACAGTAAAATAAGACTTAGTCCTGACAAAACATAACTCACTCACATTATACCTAATATTTTAGGGAGCTATATGTATTTATAGTCGCCTAGCTGAAATCATGCAAAAACAAAGAATAACATAGGCAGTAACTAGAGTCATATAACACAGCCCCATTAACGCACTGTATACTATCTCAAGCATTTGAGCAGGGTCTGAGGGCAAAATATGTTTATCCTACTCCAGAAACTACAAGTTCAGTCCCTGAATGTAAATAAGGAAACAAGTATAGAGTCTGGCTTAATCGCATAAGAGACTTCCACTGGTTGAACCTTCGTCTGGTACAGCTGCCGTTTAAGAAATTCAGCACCCCTAATGTCTTGTGCCCTTTAGCCCATTGTGACCCAAGATAAAAGTGCCTTGCTGGGATCCTCGTATTCCGTGCGTTACTAGTAGCTGACTGCCCGTCTTCCTTGTATTAGTTTTAATAATCGCATCATCCAGAGTTTCAGTAGGGGATAGGGCAATGTGAGGACAGTGCTGTTGTATGGAAATCTCGTCTCTAATCGCATTGTGAAGATTACTCGGTTCCCCCATAGGCAGTGTAACATTCAGATCCACATCGAGTTTTCTGGGCTCAATCGAGTAGCGCTCAGGCTTAGTAGCTGTGTGACAGTCGATGCTTACAGAGATAAGTGATTTCCTGCCCTGCACTAGATCATCCCCTTTCTCTGCCATCTTGAGTACTTTGTTGTCTTCTTTAGCGCATGGACTTCTGATAAGAGATGTAAGTTCATGAAAGTGATTGCACGTCTGCAGATCTATCTTGTAGAGAAGTGCTTGTATTTCCTCCATGGCCGACAAAAGCAGTCCAGTATAGTTAATTAGGTTTGCAGTTTCAGGTTCCGTTCAGTGATAAGTAAGCAAGTTTTAGTGGGAGTAGGCCCACATATCTCACAACTCGCAGTACAGAGGCTCCCTCCGGTTGGAGTTTCTAAACTTTGAGCCAATCACTACACTGTGTGCAGAATTATTAGGCAAATGAGTATTTTGACCACATCATCCTCTTTATGCATGTTGTCTTACTCCAAGCTGTATAGGCTTGAAAGCCTACTACCAATTAAGCATATTAGGTGATGTGCATCTCTGTCATGAGAAGGGGTGTGGTCTAATGACATCAACACCCTATATCAGGAGTGCATAATTATTAGGCAACTTCCTTTCCTTTGGCAAAATGGGTCAAAAGAAGGACTTGACAGGCTCAGAAAAGTCAAAAATAGTGAGATATCCTGCAGAGGGATGCAGCACTCTTAAAATTGCAAAGCTTCTGAAGCGTGATCATCGAACAATCAAGCGTTTCATTCAAAATAGTCAACAGGGTCGCAAGAAGCGTGTGGAAAAACCAAGGCGGAAAATAACTGCCCATGAACTGAGAAAAGTCAAGCGTGCAGCTGCCAAGATGCCACTTGCCACCAGTTTGGCCATATTTCAGAGCTGCAACATCACTGGAGTGCCCAAAAGCACAAGGTGTGCAATACTCAGAGACATGGCCAAGGTAAGAAAGGCTGAAAGACGACCACCACTGAACAAGACACACAAGCTGAAACGTCAAGACTGGGCCAAGAAATATCTCAAGACTGATTTTTCTAAGGTTTTATGGACTGATGAAATGAGAGTGAGTCTTGATGGGCCAGATGGATGGGCCCGTGGCTGGATTGGTAAAGGGCAGAGAGCTCCAGTCCGACTCAGACGCTAGCAAGGTGGAGGTGGAGTACTGGTTTGGGCTGGTATCATCAAAGATGAGCTTGTGGGGCCTTTTCGGGTTGAGGATGGAGTCAAGCTTAACTCCCAGTCCTACCGCCAGTTTCTGGAAGACACCTTCTTCAAGCAGTGGTACAGGAAGAAGTCTGCATCCTTCAAGAAAAACATGATTTTCATGCAGGACAATGCTCCATCACACGCGTCCAAGTACTCCACAGCGTGGCTGGCAAGAAAGTTTATAAAAGAAGAAAATCTAATGACATGGCCTCCTTGTTCACCTGATCTGAACCCCATTGAGAACCTGTGGTCCATCATCAAATGTGAGATTTACAAGGAGGGAAAACAGTACACCTCTCTGAACAGTGTCTGGGAGGCTGTGGTTGCTGCTGCACGCAATGTTGATGGTGAACAGATCAAAACACTGACAGAATCCATGGATGGCACGCTTTTGAGTGTCCTTGCAAAGAAAGGTGGCTATATTGGTCACTGATTTGTTTTTGTTTTGTTTTTGAATGTCAGAAATGTATATTTGTGAATGTTAAGATGTTATATTGGTTTCACTGGTAAAAATAAATAATTGAAATGGGTATATATTTGTTTTTTGTTAAATTGCCTAATAATTATGCACAGTAATAGTCACCTGCACACACAGATATCCCCCTAAAATAGCTATAACTAAAAACAAACTAAAAACTACTTCCAAAACTATTCAGCTTTGATATTAATGAGTTTTTTGGGTTAATTGAGAACATGGTTGTTGTTCAATAATAAAATTAATCCTCAAAAATACAACTTGCCTAATAATTCTGCACTCCCTGTATGTTCAAATCAGATGTTAGTTATGGGCTAATTGTTGGTATTCCACATGTAAATTTAAGTGATTTCTTTGCTAAAAATAACACTTTATTAAGCCATGCTCTAGGAGCTCGAGAGATATGCATCTAGCTGCCTCGGCTGTAGGCTCCACCTCCCTCATTTAACTCTTTTGCTTTGCCCTGAAAAGGGCATTTAGCTCTTTTACAAAAAAAAACCTAAACTAAAAAAACCTACCCAAAAATAGTCAAGTCCCGCTTGAACAATCTTCATCCAGGCGGCGAAGTCCTCGTCCAGGCGGCGAGAAGTCTTCATCCAAGCGGCCTCTTCTATCTTCATCCAGGCAGCAAAGTCCTCATCCAGGCAGCAAGAAATCCTTATCTAGACGGCCTCTTCTATCTTCATCCAGGCCGCCTGGACCAGGCGGCATCTTCTATCTTTATCCTGGCGGCGCGGAGCGGGTCCATCCTGAAGAAATTCGGCACGGAGCATCCTCTTCATATGGTCACTGCCGTACACTGAATCTTCAATGCAAGGTACACGATTCAAGATGGCGTCCCTTGCATTCCTATTGGCTGATTTGATTTTGGAAATTCAAATCAGCCAATAGGATGAGAGCTACTGAAATCCTATTGGCTGTTCAAATCAGCCAATAGGATAAGAGCTAATGAAATTCTATTGGCTGATTTGAACTGCTAATAGAATTTCAGAAGCTCTCATCCTATTGGCTATTTTGAACAGGAATTTCCAAAATCAAATCAGCCAATAGGAATGCAAGGGACGCCATCTTGAATCACTTACCTTGCATTGAAGATTCAGTGTATGGCGGCGACCATATGAAGAGGATGCTCCGCACCGGATGTCTTCAGGATGGACCCGCTTCACTCTGCAGGGCTGAAGATAGAAGATGCTGCCTGGTTGAAGATAGAAGAGGCCACCTGGATGAAGACTTCTCACTGCTTGGATGAGGATTTTGCTGCCTGGATGAAGATAGAAGAGGCCTTCTGGATGAAGACTTCTCGCTGCCTGGATGAGGACATTGCTGCCTGGATGAAGATGGAAGAGGCCGCTTGGATGAAGACTTCTCGCCGCATGGATGAGGATCATTCAAGCGGGACTTCAAAAACTGTAAGTGGATCTTCGGGGGTTAGTGAAAGGCTTTTTTAAGGTTTTTTTTCAGGGCAATGCAAAAGAGCTAAATGTCCTTTTAAGGGCAATGCCCATACAAATGCCCTTTTCAGAGCAATGGGTATCTAGGTTTTTGTTAGAGTTAGGTTTTTTTTTGGAGGGGTTGGTTGGGTGGTGGGTTTTACTGTTGGGGGGTCATGTATTATTTTTGTTTCATGTAAAAAAGCTGTTTAACTTAGGGCAATGCCCTACAAAAGGCCATTTAAGGGCTATTGGTAGTTTATTGTAGGCTAGGGTTTTTTTATTTTGGGGGGGCTTTTTTATTTTTATAGGGCTTTTAGATAAGGTGTAATTCTTTTTTATTTTGGATAATTTCAATTGTTTTTTTTCATAATTTAGTGTTTGTTATTTTTTGTAATTAAGTATTTTTAATTTTTTGTAATTAGATAGTTTGTAATTTTTAGAGTAGTGTTAGTTGTTTTTTTTAATGTGTATTTTAGTTTACTTTAATTGGTAGTTAGTTTCATTTTAGTTTAATACTTATATTATTTTTAATGTTAGTTTAAACTTAGTTTTTTTAATATGACAGGTAAGTTTTAATTTAATTTAAGATAGCTTTAGGTTTAGGGGTTACTAGTTTAAATTATTTTATTTCAAAGTGGGGGCTTTCGGTTTAGGGGTTAATAGTTTAATTTAGTATATTTCATTGTGGGGGGGCTTTCAGTTTAGGGGTTAATACGTTTATTATAGTGGCGGCAGTTGAGGGCTTAATAACTTTAGTATAGTGGGGGCGATGTGGGTGGACGGCATATTAGGGGTTAATAATATTTAAATAGTGTTTTGCAATGCGGGAGGGTGGCGGTTTAGCGGTTAATAACTTTATTATAGTGGTGAAGATGTCGGGGAGCGACGGAATAGGGGTTCATACATTTTATTAGTGGCAGCGATGTCTGGAGCAGCAGATTAGAGGTTAATAACTTTAATATAGTATTTGCGATGCGGAAGGGCCTCGGTTTAGGGGTTAATAGGTAGTTTATGAGTGTTTAGGGTACTTTATGACACTTTTATGGAACAGTTTTGTAGCGTAAAACTCATAACTACTGCTTTTAGATTGCAAAACGAATCTCGTCAAGTTTTTAAGCCTCACTGCAAAACTCGTAATGGCAGCACTATGGAAGTGCCATGAAAAAAACGTAATTTTTACGTGTGCGGAACTGACGTTGCATTACAGTCTAAAAGGCTTGCGGTACAGCTATACCGACAAGACTTGTAATGGCTGAGGTGCTGTTTTAATGCGGAAATGACCATTTTTTTTAACGAAAAAACACACGCTAATGTGTTAGAAAATATAAATATTTTTTAATGATAGAATGAATGTTCCCCTAGCTAACCATAAATAACACAATTTATGCTTACCTGATAAATTTATTTCTCTTGTGGTGTATCCAGTCCACGGATCATCCATTACTTGTGGGATATTCTCATTCCCAACAGGAAGTTGCAAGAGGACACCCACAGCAGAGCTGTAATATAGCTCCTCCCCTAACTGTCATAGCCAGTCATTCGACCGAAAACAAGCCAAGAAAGGAGGTGTAGTGGTTACTGTAGTTTAAATTTAAAAATTACCTGCCTTAAAATGACAGGGCGGTCCGTGGACTGGATACACCACAAGAGAAATAAATTTATCAGGTAAGCATAAATTGTGTTTTCTCTTGTAAGGTGTATCCAGTCCACGGATCATCCATTACTTGTGGGATACCAATACCAAAGCTAAAGTACACGGATGAAGGGAGGGACAAGGCAGGAACTTAAATGGAAGGAACCACTGCCTGTAAAACCTGTCTCCCAAATATAGCCTCCGAAGAAGCAAAAGTATCAAATTTGTAAAATTTTGAAAAAGTATGAAGCGAAGACCAAGTCGCCGCCTTGCAAATCTGTTCAACAGAAGCCTAATTTTTAAAGGCCCAAGTGGAAGCCACAGCTCTAGTGGAATGAGCTGTAATCCTTTCAGGAGGCTGCTGTCCAGCAGTCTCATAGGCTAAGCGGATTAAGCTTCTTAGCCAAAAAGAAAAAGAGGTTGCCAAAGCCTTTTGACCTCTCCTCTGTCCAGAGTAGACAACAAACAAAGCAGATGTTTGACGAAAATCTTTAGTAGCTTGTAAGTAAAACTTTAAAGCACAGACCACATCCAGATTGTGTAACACAAGGATGGAACCACAATCTCTTGATTGATATTCTTGTTAGATACCACCTTAGGTAAGAACCCAGGTTTGGTACGCAGGACTACCTTATCCGTATGAAAAATCGGATAAGGAGAATCACATTGTAAGGCAGATAGCTCAGAGACTCTACGAGCCGAGGAAATAGCTACCAAAAAGAAAAAAAAAAAAGAACTTTCCAAGATAAAAGTTTGATATCTATGGAATGAAGAGGTTCAAACAGAACTCCTTGAAGAACCTTAAGAACCAAGTTTAAGCTCCATGGTGGAGCAACAGGTTTAAACACAGGCTTGATTCAAACTAAAGCCTGACAAAATGTCTGAACGTCTGGAACATCTGCCAGACGCTAGTGCAAATGAATAGACAGAGCAAAAATCTGTCCCTTTAAGAAACTAGCTGACAATCCTTTTTCCAAACCTTCTTGGAGAAAAAATAAAATCCTAGGAATCCTGACCTTACTCCCATGAGTAACCCTTGGATTCACACCAATAAAGATATCTACGCCATACCTTATGGTAAATTTTCCTGGTGACAGACTTTCGTGCCTGTATTAAGGTATCAATAACTGACTCGGAGAAGCCACGCTTTGATAAAATCAAGCATTCAATCTCCAGGCAGTCAGCCTCAGAGAAATTAGATTTGGATGGTTGAAAGGACCCTGAAGTAGAAGGTCGTGTCTCAGAGGCAGAGACCATGGTGGAAAGGATGACATGTCCACTAGATCTGCATACCAGGTCCTGCGTGGCCACGCAGGTGCTATCAGAATCACCGATGCTCTCTCCTGCTTGATCTTGGCAATCAGTCGAGGGAGCAGAGGAAACGGTGGAAACACATAAGCCAGGTTGAAAGACCAGGGCGCTGCTAGAGTATCTATCAGTGTCACCTTGGGATCCCTGGAACTGGATCCGTAACGCGGAAGCTTGGCGTTTTGGCGAGACGCCATGAGATCCAGTTCTGGTTTGCCCCAACGGAGAATCAGTTGTGCAAATACCTCCGGATGGAGTTCCCACTCTCCCAGATGAAAAGTCTGACGACTTAGAAAATCCGCCTCCCAGTGCTCTACACCTGGGATATGGATAGCTGATAGGTGGCAAGAGTGAATCTCTGCCCAGTGAATTATTTTTGAAACTTCTAACATCTCTAGGGAACTTCTTGTTCCCCCTCGATGGTTGATGTAAGCTACAGCCGTGATGTTGACCGACTGAAATCTGATGTACCTCAGAGTTGCTAACTGAGGCCAAACCTGAAGAGCCTTGAATATCGCTCTTAGTTCCAGAATATTTATTGGAAGGAGAGACTCCTCCTGAGTCCACGATCCCTGAGCCTTCAGGGAGTTCCAGACTGCACCCCAACCTAGAAGGCTGGCATTTGTTGTTACAATAGTCCAATCTGGCCTGCGAAGGTCATACCTTTGGACAGATGGACCCGAGATAGCCACCAGGGAAGAGGATCCCTGGTCTCTTGGTCCAGATTCAGTTGAGGGGCCAAATCTGTGTAATCCCCGCTCCACTGACTGAGCCTGCATAGTTGCAGCGGTCTGAGATGTAAGCGTGCAAACGGCACTATGTCCATTGCCGCTACCATTAAGCCGATTACTTCCATACACTGAGCCACCAAAGGGCGCGGAATGGAATGAAGAACCCGACAGGAATTTAGAAGCTTTGATAACCTGGACTCCGTCAAGGTAAATTTTCATTTCTACAGAATCTATCAGAGTCCCTAGAAAGGAAACTCTTGTGAGTGGGGATAGAGAACACTTTTCCTCGTTCACTTTCCACCCATGCAACCTCAGAAATGTCAGTACTACGTCCGTATGAGACTTGGCAATTTGGAAGTTTGACGCCTGTATCAGGATGTCGTCTAAATAAGGGGCTACTGCTATGCCCTGCGGCCTTAGGACCGCCAAAAGCGACCCTAGAACCTTTGTAAAGATTCTTGGGGCTGTAGCTAATCCAAAGGGAAGAGCTACAACTGGTAATGCCTGTCTTGAAAGGCAAACCTGAGAAACCGATGATGATCTTTGTGTATCGGAATGTGAAGATAAGCATCCTTTAGATCCACTGTAGTCATATATTGACCCTCCTGGATCAGTGGTAGGATGGTACGAATAGTTTCCATCTTGAACAACGGAACTTTGAGGAATTTGTTTAAGATCTTTAGATCCAAAATCGGTCTGAAGGTTCCCTCTTTTTTGGGAACCACAAACAGATTTGAGTAAAAACCCTGTTCCTGTTCCTCCTTTGGAACTGGATGGATCACTCCCATAACTAGGAGGTCTCGTACACAGTGTAAGAATGCCTCACTCTTTATCTGGTTTGCAGATAATTGTGAAAGGTGAAATCTCCCTTTTGGGGGGGGGGGAAGCTTTGAAGTCCAGAAGATATCCCTGGGATATAATTTCCAACGCCCAGGGATCCTGAACATCTCTTGCCCACGCCTGGGCGAAGAATGAAAGTCTGCCCCCTACTAGATCCGTTACCGGATAGGGGGTCGTTCCTTCATGCTGTCTTAGAGGCAGCAGCAGGCTTTTTGACCTGCTTACCTTTTTTCCAGGTCTGGTTTGGTCTCCAGACTGTCTTGGATTGAGCAAAAGTTCCCTCTTGTTTATTATTAGAGGAAGTTGATGCCGCACCTGCCTTGAAGTTTCGAAAGGCACGAAAATTAGACTGTTTGGCCCTAGATTTGGACCTGTCCTGAGGAAGGGCACAACCTTTTCCTCCCGTGATATCAGCAATAATCTCCTTCAAACCAGGCTCGAATAGGGTCTGCCCCTTGAAGGGAATGTTAAGTAGCTTAGATTTTAAAGTCACGTCAGCTGACCATGATTTAAGCCATAGCACTCTGTGCGCCTGTATAGCAAAACCAGAATTCGTAGCCGTTAGTTTATTCAAATGAACAATGGCATCAGAAATAAAATAATTGGCTAGCTTAAGTGCTCTAAGTTTGCCAAGTATGTCATCCAATGGAGTCTCTACCTGTAAAGCCTCTTCCAGAGACTCAAACCAGTACGCCGCAGCAGCAGTGACAGGGGCAATGCATGCAATGGGCTGTAGGATAAAACCTTGTTGAATAAATATTTTCTTACGGTAACCTTCTAATTTTTTATCCATTGGCTCTAAAAAAGCACAACTGTCCTCGACAGGGATAGTAGTACGCTTTGCTAGAGTAGAAACTGCTCCCTCCACCTTAGGGACTGTCTGCCATAAGTCCTGTGTGGTGGCGTCTATTGGAAAACATTTTTCTAAAAATAGGAGGGGAAGAGAACGGCACACCTGGTCTATCCCATTCCTTATTAATAATTTCTGTAAACCTTTTAGGTATTGGAAAAACATCAGTACACACCGGCACTGCAAAGCATTTATCCAGTCTACAAAATTTCTCTGGCACTGCAATGGTATCACAGTCATTCAGAGCAGCTAAAACCTCCCTAAGTAACACGCAGAGGTGTTCAAGCTTAAATTTAAATGTAGAAATATTAGAATCAGGTATCTTTCCTGAGTCATTAACATCGCCCACTGACTGAAGCTCTCCTTCCTCAGCTTCTGCATATTGTGAGGCAGTATCAGACATGGTTCTTAAAGCGTCAGTATTCTCTGCATTTTGTCTCACCCCAGAGCTATCTCGCAAACCTCTAAGTTCAGGTAGTCTGGCTAATACCGCTGACAGTGTATTATCCATGACTGCCGCCATGTCTTGTAAAGTAAACGCTATGGGCGCCCTAGATGTACTTGGCGCCATTTGAGCGTGAGTCCCTTGGGCGGGAGTCAAAGGGTCTGACACGTGGGGAGAGTTAGTCGGCATAACTTTCCCCTCGTCAGATTCCTCTGGTGATATTTTTTTTTAAAAACAGAATATGATCTTTATTGCATAAAATGAAATCAGTACATTTGGTACACATTCTAAGAGGGGGTTCCACCATGGCTTTTAAACATAATGAACAAGGAGTTTCTTCTATGTCAGACATGTTTATACAGACTAGCAATGAGACTAGCAAGCTTGGAAAACACTTTAAATCAAGTTAACAAGCAAATATAAAAAATGCTACTGTGCCTTTAAGAGAAACAAATTTTGTCAGAATTTGAAAAACAGTGAAAAAATGCAGTAAATTAAACAAATTTTTTACAGTGTATGTAATAGGCTAGCAGAGCATTGCATCCACTTGCAAATGGATGATTAACCCCTTAGTTCAAAAAACGGATCAAAAAAACGAAATAGACTTTTTTTTTTTTTTTTTTTTTTTAACAGTCACAACCAACTGCTACAGCAAGCTGTGGTCCTACCTTCCCCAATAAATGACTTTGGAAAGCCTTTGAGCCCTTTAGAGATGTCCTGTAGCATACAGGGGACTCCTGAGGGAAGCTGGATGTCATAGTTTGCAATTTTAACTGCACCAACTGTAACTTTTATACTATAAAAGTGGAAAGCCTCAGTAAACTGTTTCTAGTCAAAATAAGCCAGCCATGTGGAAAAAACTAGGCCCCAATAAAGTTTTATCACCAATGCATATATAAAAACGATTAAACATGCCAGCAAACGTTTATATTGCAATATCATAAGGGTATTACCCCTGGGAGTAAGCATGATACCAGTCGTTATTAAATCACTGTATTCAGGCTTAACTTACATTAATCCGGTATCAGCAGCATTTTCTAGTGTTTTCCATCTCTAGAAAAAATTATAACTGCACATACCTGATAGCAGAATAAACTGCACGCCATTCTCTCGCTGAAGTTACCTCATCTGTGTAATCCCCTCAGACATATGTGAGAATAGCAATGGATCTTAGTTACAACCTGCTAAGATCATAGAAACCTCAGGCAGATTCTTCTTCTATTTACTGCCTGAGATAAAATAGCACAACTCCGGTACTATTTAAAAATAACAAACTTTTGATTGAAGAAAATAAACTAACTATATTTAACCACTCTCTCCTACAACATCCTAGCTTGTTGAGAGTTGCAAGAGAATGACTGGGTATGACAGTTAGGGGAGGAGCTATATTACAGCTCTGCTGTGGGTGTCCTCTTGCAACTTCCTGTTGGGAATGAGAATATCCCACAAGTAATGGATGATCCGTGGACTGGATACACCTTACAAGAGAAATAAAATGTTTTACTATGGTAAATGTTTCCATTTAAAATAGATGTTAGAAAATTATTTCTAATGTAAAATTTTTATATAAAGAGAAGAATAGTAGACTGCTATATTTAGTTGTTTATTCGGATAGACTTTAATTCAATTCAACACTTGAATAAAACAATGAAAAAGCAAATCGCCACATTCATGAAAATGGCCAATATTTGCAGTTTAAAATGAACATTGTGAAACATTCTGTTGTCACTACATGACCTATCCAAAAAATGTTATAATTATTTTTCATGGACAGTTGCTCTCTTTCTCGTGTACTGTTATAAAATTAGGTAAATATGTGAGAAATTTAAGCGCAAAACAGGTTTTCCTGATATATTTTATTCATTCTTCAGCAATAGCAAAATGCTATTTCCAAGTAGCGATGTGCATTCAGCTTTTGAACAAATGCTTGGAAATGCTTTTCTGCAGGTGAGAAAGGATTCAATATTACATCTTACACTATTCAACAGCAATCTAGAAATACCATTGTCAGTTAATTAATTCCTGTGTCAGGTAATAAAAATGTAAGCTTTACTTCTGTTCTTGACAACCCTGACTCCATTAAAATAACTAAATCTATTTTAGTAATAAATATATTTTTTGTACTGCTGCTGGCTTTTAGCAGTTGCACTTGTTACTAGTTTAGTCTAGTGCAGGAACTAATTTATTATCCTTGGACTACAACACAAAGCAAATCTTTTCTAACAAATGTACAATTTGTAAATTATTTCAAAACATTTATTTTGTATGTAGATGTATTAAAATGAGATTATTCATTTCTAAATTATATATAAGAAAATTAATGTTATGACCCCTTAACCATTCAGCCGAAATTCCATAGAAAAAGCAGCCAGGAGACACCTAGGGGCTGATTTATCATGGCCTGAATTGGGCCAAATACTCCTGTTTCAGGCTCGCTGGAAACAGGAGTTAAGAAGCAGAGGTCTTAAGACCGCTGCTCCTTAACTCGTCAGCTGCCTCTGAGGCTGCGGACATTATTCTGCCCGAACGTGTACGATCGGATTGATCAACAGCAGCCAATCTCCAGTTCTGGTGAACTGCTTGTGCAATGTTTAATGCCGACAGTGTATGCTGTCGCATTCAGCGATGTCTGACGGACATGATCTGCTACAGCGGATTATGTCCGCCAGACATTGATCAATCAGCCCCCTAATCTGAAAAATAAGTTTTCTCTGGCAAATTAAAATTTGTTGGAATGGGTTATTATACCTTTTTATCTAATAATCACATATTATAGCTTCAATGCTTTCTTTATCAGACCATGGGGTCAATTTATCAAGAAGAGTGTTGAAGGTGCTCTAAGGGAGTGTAAAGCTCTCTTGAAGAACCTCCTCCAAGGGTTCCTGTAGTCTATTGAAATAGTAATTGTAAGGTAGAGGGCACTATATATGCTATATACATCCTTGATAAAGCCCATACTACAGCAAAACGTGTTGAAGTAGTTGGTTGAGGTGCCTGGTTTAATTTTGTTTGGAATTGGCTTTTAAAATCAAGTTCTTGTTAATACATAAGTTCCAACAAGACCGACAAAGGAAAACCCAATTGTGGAGCTGTGACAAACATGGAACTGTTGGATCTGACTGTGTACTCACACGCTATAAGGATATCAGACGCCGGGACCGGAGGGAAATAAAAAGCTGCAAAAGTGGTAAAAGGAACCTCCCAAGGAGACAGCATTATTCTAGGTGGTGAGTCCGGTTGCTGTCTGACCCTAAAGCTAACTTTGTCATAGTCGTTTCACTACAGTGATTATCCATTGAAGAAATTGTTACTGATACACTCTGATACAAATCTGATACCATCTGTTACAAACGATCATTAAGAGACTGTAAGCTTATGTTAAAGATACGCTACGTTACATTATAGTGAATACATGCTACAAGACTTGCAACACTTATAAAAGGAATACATAGCCATATATATTTCAAGCTATCAAGCTTTTATCTCATAACAATTCTGAAGAAATCAAGGACTTTTAAAAGGTGGTTATTACTACTATTTTTTAATATTTTGCCTGAAGGGAGACGTCCCTATTTTTAAGCATATGCTAATTATTTTCATATGTTAGATACCTGCAATTATTAAACTTTTAGATTGTAGTGTTGGTATTTTGGTATTTTATTTGTGCACAAATATTCACTCGCTTGATTTTCACCAATAATTGATACATACATCTAATTCTCTATGGTTGCACTAACCTAGACATTTATTCCTCACAAGTAATTTAAAGTTTATTAGGATAAGACATTCACAGCCAAGCATTACCCTCTGGACAAGAAGGACTGATTTTTCATAGATAAATATTTAGTCTCTATAGTTTATAGTTAATATAGATATATCTTACAGACTAAATTAACCTTATGCTAGAGGTATATTTATATCTCAGTGTTTAAGCATATATATTCTCCTCTACCCTACAATTACTATGTCAATTTATCAATCTCCATACGGAGCTTGATGACGGCTCACCGGAAACAGAAGTTATGAAGCAGCGGTCTAAAGACCGCTGCTCCATAACCTGTCCGCCTGCTCTGAGTCAGCTGACAGAAATCAACCTGATTGAATGCAATCGGGTTGATTGACACCCCCTGCCGTGAATCTGCTGGTGCAATGATAAATGCAGACAGCGTATGCTGTCAGCATTTATCGATGTGCAGCAGACATGATACGCTACATCGTATCATGTCCACTCACACATTAATAAATTGAACCCCATAACTTCTTCTAACCACAATAACTTATCCTGAATATTGAGACAATAAAATAAAGAGAGCTAAAGTAGACATACGGTCTACTTTAGCTCTCTTTATTTTATTGGTTAATTCCAGTAGAATCTTCAGAGTTTGTTGTATATATTTAAAGGGGTAGTAAACCCAAACATTTTCATTCATGATTCAGATAGAGCATGCAATTTTAAGCAACTTTCTAATTTATTCCTATTAGAACATTTTTTACAAGCGCTACCGAGGGTGCTGAACCAAAAATGGGCCATCTGCTAATCTTACCTTCCTGCTTGTTTTAAATAAAGACAACATGAAAATTAAGAAAAAAAAAATGATAATAGGAGTAAATTAGAAAGTTACTTAAAATTGCATGGTCCATCTGAATCTCAAAAAATTTGGGTTTATTATCCCTTTAAAGTGAAGGTCAATTTGGATGAATCGGTGCCCGGTTTTTAATAAACCTATTAAAAACAAGGGCACTTTAATTAATCAAAATTGACATTTTACTCGTTTTCTTCAAATTCTTACCTTTTAATCGTGACAGCCGCTGCAGCGCTGCCTCCACCCATCGCAAGCCCTCTTTGCGCGTCCAAAATGATGAATCCGGCTTCCTCCAATCACAGCGTTGCCTCAGGCCATGATTCCCCCAGGGGGGGAGCGTGATTGGAGGAAGCCGGATTTGTCATTTCTGAAGTATGAAGAGGTTTCCAACTGCCGGGGGGAATTGCTGGAGCGGCTGTGAAGATTAAAAGGTAAGTATTTGAAGAAAACGAGTGAAATGTCAATTTTGAGGAAAATAAAGTGCCCTTGTTTTTAATAGGATTATTAAAAACTGGCACTGATTCATCTAAATTGACCTTCACTTTAATATTATACCTTAAATACTGCAATAATATTTTTACTATGGAACAAATCAATAACTTAAGTACTTTGAGTTTATTTATTCTTCGTTTTATTTTTTTAATCTGTTCAACCTAAACCATTTTGAGAATGCTAGGACAACTTTAATGGTATCCAAGCAATTATTAGTATATATTTAGAATAGTTTCCAAGGCAACTGTGGTAATTGAGAAACTGCTTCAAATTGATAGATACTGTATCTTTATAACAAGTTGTGCTGTTTATTGTAACTGATAATAATAGCAGGAATACTTTAGTTTTTCTTATTTTCTTATTATGTTTTCATTATTAATGTATAGTATGTTTAAATAGACAAGAACAAATAGCATAAATGTAGATGTAAAATGTATTACTGAATAATAAAAACACAACTTAAAACATTTTTGTGTTATGCCATTGAAGCCATTATTTGTGCCTGGCCTGTTTCTTATCAGTTTTGAGAGTGTCTTATGCACAGTTAAACTACATTGTTATAATCATTACCCAGCTGTTTATTTCTTTGCTGCTTCTAAAACAGAGCATTTACAACATATTCTATATTGGAAAAACTGATGTTCCTGCAATGAAAATATATTTTGGGCTAGATTACAAGTGGTGCACTATCATTAGCGCACATATTACAAGTTAAAAAGTAAACGCGCTTGCTTGAGAGCAAACAAAATAGATATGGGTTAGGTTAGCGTGACTTAAGATCATGTGTAAAGGCGAAGAATTAAAATAAATGTGCACCAAACACAACATAAATACATTAAAACAAATGGTTACACTTCTATATACACTATCTGATAAGAACCTAGATTACGAGTTTTGCATTCATGTTTAAACGCTGAAAAAAATGGCCATTTCAGCATTAAAACAGTAACACAGCCATTACGAGTCTTGTCGGTATAGATGTACCGCAAGCCTTTTAGCCTGTAATGCAACGTCAATCCCGCACTCAAAAAAATGTTTTTGTGTGGAATTTCCATAGCACTGCCATTACAAGTTTTTGGGTGAGGCTAAAAAGCTTGCGTTACAGCCTATACCGACACGATACGCAATCTGAGAGCAGTAGTTATGAGTTTTACGCAAAACTGTTACATAAAACTCATAACTAAAGTGTTACAAAGTACACTAACACCCATAAACTACCTATTAACCCCTATTCCGCCACCCTCCCGCATCGCAAACACTATTTTAAAGTTATTAACCCCTAATCTGCCGCTCCCGACATCGCCGCCACTAATAAAATTTATTAACCCCTATTTTGTTGTTCCCCCGACATTATCGCCACTATACTAAAGTTATTAACCCCTATTCCCCCACACTCCAACATTGCCCACACTATTCATGTTTAAACGCTGAAAAAAATGGCCATTTCAGCATTAAAACAGTAACACAGCCATTACGAGTCTTGTCGGTATAGATGTACCGCAAGCCTTTTAGCCTGTAATGCAACGTCAATCCCGCACTCAAAAAAATGTTTTTGTGTGGAATTTCCATAGCACTGCCATTACAAGTTTTTGGGTGAGGCTAAAAAGCTTGCGTTACAGCCTATACCGACACGATACGCAATCTGAGAGCAGTAGTTATGAGTTTTACGCAAAACTGTTACATAAAACTCATAACTAAAGTGTTACAAAGTACACTAACACCCATAAACTACCTATTAACCCCTATTCCGCCACCCTCCCGCATCGCAAACACTATTTTAAAGTTATTAACCCCTAATCTGCCGCTCCCGACATCGCCGCCACTAATAAAATTTATTAACCCCTATTTTGTTGTTCCCCCGACATTATCGCCACTATACTAAAGTTATTAACCCCTATTCCCCCACACTCCAACATTGCCCACACTATAGTAAAGGTATTAACGCCTATTTCACTGCTCCCCGACATCGCCTCCAACATTACTATTATATTAGAATTAAAAAAACTATCAATTAAATAAATTAAATTACAAATTAAAAAAACCTAATCCTACTAAAAAAAAAATCTACAATTACAAAAAAAATTAAAAAAAATACTAAATTATGAAAAATAACAAATGAAATTATTAAAAATAAAAACAATCACACATAATCTAAAAAAACCCTAGCCTACAATAAACTACCAATAAACTACAATAAACTACCAATAGCCCTTAAAGGGCCTTTTTGTAGAGCATTGCCCTAAAGAAATCAGCTCTTTTTCCTGTAAAAAAATACAAAGACCATCCCAACAGTAAAACCCAACACCCAACCAACCCCCCAAAATAAAAAAACCTAACTCCAAAAAAACTTTAGCTAGCCATTGCCCTGAAAATGGAATTTGTATGGGCATTGCCCTTAAAAGGGCATTCAGCTTTTTTTCATTGCCCTTAAAAGGGCATTTAGCTCTTTTAAGAAAGCCCAAAAATCTAATCTAAAAAAAAAAAGCACCCAAGAAAAGTTTAAAAAAACATAACGCTAACCCCCTATGATTCACTTATAGTTTTTAAAGTGCGGACATCCATCCTCATCCTGGTGGCAAGAAGTCTTCATCCATGTGGCGAGGTCTTCAACCACTCAGGTGGAGTCTTCTAGCTTCATCCAGACGGCATCTTGTATCTTCATCCCGGCGGCGCGGAGCGGCTCCATCCTGAAGACATCTGGCACGGAGCATCCTCTTCATACTGTCACCACCGTGTACTGAATCTTTAATGCAAGGGAGCCTTTTCAAAATGGCGTCCCTTGCATTCCTATTGGCTGATTTGATTTTGGAAAATCAAATCAGCCAATAGGATGAGAGCTACTGAAATCCTATTTACTGTTCAAATCAGCCAATAGGATGAGAGCTACTGAAATTCTATTAGCTAATTTGAATAGCCAATAGAATTTCAGCAGCTATTATGATGTGGGCGATGTTGGGGTGCGGGACAATGGGGGTTAATAACTTTATTATAGTGGCAGCGATTTCGGGAGTGGTAGATTAGGGGTTAATAACATTATGTAGGTGTCAGCGATGTCGAGGGTGGCAGATTTTGGGTGTTTAGACTTGGAGTTTATGTTAGGGTGTTAGGTTTAAACGTAACTTTTTTTTCCCCATAGACATCAATGGGGTTGCGTTACGGAGCTTTTCATCATTGTTAGTTTTTTCTCCCCATTGATGCCTATGGGGAAAGCGTGGACGAGCACGTCAAAGCAATAAAAAATGTTTAATAAGGTTTCAAAGGTATATGGTATATGGCCATGTAATTGACTGCAGGGCTTATATATATATATATATGTGTGTGTATATATATATATATATATATATATATATATATATATATATATATATATATATATATATATATATATATATATATATATAAATATATAAAAACATGTGTACGGGTGATATATATATATATATATATATATATATACATGGAAAAAGAATCCCAACAGGTTAGGAGACAGAAAATAATTTAAAACATAACTTTTAATGTGTCCATTAAATGAAACAAGTGTACAAAGTAGTTTCATAGCTAAGAAGCCAGGTGACTGCTCCCATTACACACCCTACTTGTTTCATGCCCAATGCGGCATTTTGCAGGGATAATTAGCCCTTTACTGACGACTTTGAATAACAACCAGAAATTACCAATCAATTTCCATTCTGTTAACCATTCTTACATTTTCAAGATCTATTATCCATATGCCCTTGACATATCGTTCTACAAGCAGTAACGTTTTTTTATTTTTTTTTAAACATAATTAAAAAAAGACATTTCTGAATATTAAAACAGAGCCAATATTACTATGGGGAAGATCACTTCATCACAAATACACCTAATTCTGACAGACATATTCCAGTATATTTTGTATGAAAACAGGAGGGAATAAAATAAGTTGGGGGAAAAGGAAAAAAAAAAAGATATTTGTGTGTAAAATGATTGTGAGAAGAAATAATTGAATTCAGGGTATATAATAGTCAGGGAAAGTAAAGAGTAAAAGAGAAGGAAAGGAATAGGGATGGTGAAAGTGGAAAGCCCAAACAGAAATAAAGTTTAGTGTGTGAAAGACTAGAGGTAGAGGTTTTTACTGTAAAGGTGCAAAAATGTCTGGAACTCTGTGGAAATAGTGGAAGTGATGTAGCCAAAAAAATCTGTTTGTGTAAGAAAAGAACTAGTACAAGTTAGCATACATACACACAGGTATAGATATATATTTTATAAAAAAAAAAATCATATATGTATAAAAATATATATTTAAAAACAAAAATAACATTTTCTTCTAGGTGAAGAATATTGGCATGCAAAATATGCATAACTTTAGTGCAGTTGATCTAATGTGATGTCAGGTCAGTGCGTGAGCAATAAGTGTTAGGTTTATTAAACAGCATGCTCCATTAAAGTCTATGGGGTCTATTTGACAAGGGACGAAAGGCCCCTGTTCCCATTGTTTCCCTGCGAGCCTTCAGGCTCACTGGAAACAGGAGTTAAGAAGCAGCGGTCCGATTGGCTAGGGGCCGATTGGCCGCAAATCTGCAGGGGACAGTTATTGGAAATAATGTAGCAAAGTTATGACATCTTCAAGGGACAGTAAAGTTAAAATTAAACTTCCATGATACAGACATGCAATTTTAAACAGCTTTCCCATTTTCTTTTATTGTCAAATGTACTTTGTTCTCTTGGTATCCTTTGTTGAAGAGTAAATCTAGTTAGGCTGATAGGAGCTCAAGAGTGTGCATTTGTCTTTAGCAGTCTATCACATAGATTACAAGTTTTGCAGTAAGAGGGATGCAGTGTTAACTTGCACTTTATTGTCACCGCTCAATTCCCTACAGCACTGGTATTACAGGCTAGGGTTTTTTTTTTTATTTTGGGGGGCTATTTTTTATTTTGATAGAGCTATTAGATTAGGTGTAATTAGTTTAAATATCTGATAATGTCTTTTTTATTTTGTGTAATTTAGTGGGGTTTTTTGTAATTTAGGTAATTGTATTTAATTTAGGTAATTGATTTAATTGTAGTGTAATGTTAGGTGTTAGTGTAAAACAGGTTAGGTTTTATTTTACAGGTAAATTTGTATTTATTTTAGCTAGGTAGTTATTAAATAGTTAATAACTATTTACTAACTATTCTACCTAGTTAAAATAAATACAAACTTACCTGTAAAATAAGAATAAACCCTAAGATAGCTACAATGTAACTATTAGTTATATTGTAGCTAGTTTAGGGTTTATTTTATAGGTAAGTATTTAGTTTTAAATAGGAATAATTTAGTTATTAATAGTAGGTTTTATTTAGATTTATTTGAATTATATTTAAATTAGGGGGTGTTAGGGTTAGACTTAGGTTTTGGGGTTAATAAATTTAGTATAGTGGTGTCGACGTTGGCAGCAGATTAGGGGTTAATAAGTATAATGTAGGTGTTGACGATGTCGGGGGCAGAAGATTAGGGGTTAATAATATTTAACTAGTGTTTGCGAGGCGGGAGTGCGGCGGTTTAGGGGTTAATAGGTAGTTTATGGGTGTAAGTGTACTTTTTAGCACTTTAGTTATGAGTTTTATGCTACAGCTTTGTAGCGTAAAACGCATAACTACTGACTTTAGATTGCATTACAAATCTTGTGGGATAGGCTGTACAGCTCACTTTTTGGCCTCCCAGAAAAAGCTTGTAATACCGGCGCTATGGCAGTCCCATTCAATAAAGACTTCACTCAAATTGCGTAGGTTAATTTGTGGTACGGCCAAAAAAGTGTGCAGTGCCCCTAAATCTGCAAGACTCGTAATACCAGCGGTAGTGAAAAAGCAGTGTTATGAGCCTTAAAGCTGCTTTTTTACTCATACCACAAAACTCGTAATCTAGCTGTATGGCAGCAGTGTTTGGAACCATGTATATCATTGCTGTAAACAATGTTGCAAACACTTCTATCAAATGGCTAAAGACACGTGCACGCTCCTGAACTCATCTAGGACTTATTTTTAAGAAAGGATAAGCTACATTGATAATAACTTCCCGATCTATCAAATATATTTAAGTTTAATTTTGACTTTACTTTCCCTTTAATAAAAAAAAACTGCATAACAAAAGTTAAAAGTGAAATGATGGAAAACATTAAAATTCTGCTGTCCTTTATTTATTTTATTTTTTTGTTTTATGTGCAATCAATCAATAAAGATTGTATTTACATTTGTATTAAAATAGGACATGTTTGGTACATTGTGATTGCAATATAAAAAATATATCAAAGTATGGTTCCATTGTACTGAATGGTATAATTCTAATATTGTGGCTACACAGTAACAAACGTGTTATTAATCTATAAAGCTTTAGATACAGTGTGATCACAATATTAGAACTAAACACATACAGTACAGTGTAAACTTGTAGCGGCTATAAAATGCAATGCTAAAAACATAATTTATGCTTACCTGATAAATTTATTTCTCTTGTAGTGTATCCAGTCCACGGATCATCCATTACTTATGGGATATATTCTCCTTCCCAACAGGAAGTTGCAAGAGTCCACCCACAGCAAAGCTGCTATATAGCTCCTCCCCTAACTGCCATTACCAGTCATTCGACCGAAAACATGCAGAGAAAGGAAAACCATAGGGTGCAGTGGTGACTGTAGTTTAATGGAAAAATTACCTGCCTTAAAGTGACAGGGCGGGCCGTGGACTGGATACACTACAAGAGAAATAAATTTATCAGGTAAGCATAAATTATGTTTTCTCTTGTTAAGTGTATCCAGTCCACGGATCATCCATTACTTATGGGATACCAATACCAAAGCTAAAGTACACAGATGATGGGAGGGACAAGGCAGGTACTTAAACGGAAGTTACCACTGCCTGTAAAAAACCCTTTCTCCCAAAAATAGCCTCCGAAGAAGCAAGGTATCAAATTTGTTAAATTTGAAAAAGTATGAAACGCAGAGCAAGACTCCGTCTTGTAATCTGTTCAACAGAAGCCACATTTAAAAAAGGCCCAAGTGAAAACCACAGCTCTAGTAGAATGAGCTGTAATCCCTTCAGGAGGCTGCTGTCCAGCAGTCTCATAAGCTAAATGAATTATGCTTTTTAACCAAAAAGACAGAGAGGTTGCTGAAGTCCTTTGACCTCTCCTCTGTCCAGAATAGACAACAAACAAGGTGAATGTTTGATGAAAATCTGTAGTAGCTTGTAAGTAAAACTTTAAAACACGAACCACGTCCAAATTGTGTAATAGACGTTCCTTATTTGAAGAAGGATTAGGATACAAGAATGGAACAACAATCTCTTGAGTGATATTCTTGTTAGATACCACCTTAGGTAAAAACCCAGGTTGGTACACAGGACTACCTTATCCATACGGAGAACCAGATAAGGAGAATCACATTGCAACGCAGATAACTCGGAGACTCTATGAGCCGAAGAAATAGCTACCAAAAAGGAACTTTCCAAGATAGAAGTTTGATATCTATGGAATGAAAAGGTTCAAATGGAACTCCTTGAAGAACCTTAAGAACCAGCTTTAAGCTCCATGGCGGAGCAACATTTTTAACCACAGGCTTGGTTCTAACCAAAGCCTGACCAAATGCCTGAACGTCTAGAATACCTGCCAGACGCTTGTGCAAAAGAATAGACAGAGTAGAAATCTGTCCTTTTAAAGAACTAGCTGACAACCCTTTTCTCAAAATCATCTTGGAGAAAAGATAATATCCTGGGAATCCAGACTTTACTCCATGAGTAACCCTTGGATTCATAACAATAAGATATTTACACCATATCTTATGTTAAATTTTCCTAGAGACAGGCTTTTATGCCTGTATTAAGGTATCAATTACTGACTCGGAGAAGCCATGCTTTGATAACATCAAGCGTTCTGTCTCCAGGCAGTCCATCTCAGATTAGTTATATTTAGATGGTTGAAAAGACCCTGAGGTAGAGGGTCCTGTCTCAGAAGCAGAGACCGTGGTGGAAAGGATGACATGTCCACCAGATCTGCATACCAGGTCCTGCGTGGCCACGCAGGCGCTGTCAAAAGCACCAAAGCACTCTCCTGCTTGATCTTGTGCAAACCCCTCCGGAGGGAATTCCCACTCCCCCGGATGAAAATTCTGACGACTTAGAAAATCTGCCTCCCAGTTCTCAACACCTGGGATAGGGATAGCTTTTAGACAAGAGTGAGTCTCTGTCCAGTGAATTATTTTAAGACTTCTAACATTGCTAGGGAACTTCTGTTCCCCCTTGATGGTTGATGTAAGCCACAGTCGTGATATTGTCCGACTGAAATATTATGTACCTCAGAGTTGCTAACTGAGGCCAAGTCTGAAGAGCATGGAATATCGCTCCCAGTTCCAGAATATTCATTAGAAGGAGGGTCTCCTCCTGAGTCCACTATCCCTGAGCCTTCAGGGAGTTCCAGACTGTATCCCAACCTAAAAGGCTGGCATCTGTTGTAACAATTGTCCCATCTGACCTGCGGAAGGTCATACCCTTGGACAGATGGACCCGAGATAGTCACCAGAGAAGAGAATCTCTGGTTTCTTGGTCCGGATTTAACAGGAGAACAAATCTGTGTAATCCCCGTTCCTCTGGCTGAGCATGCATAGTTGCAGTGGTCTGAAATGTAGGCGTGCAAACGGTACTATGTCCCTTGCCGCTACCATTAAGCCGATTACATTCATGTACTGAGCCACCAAAGGGCGCGGATGGAATGAAGAACACGGCAGAAATTTAGAAACTTTGACAACCTGGACTCCGTCAGGTAAATTTTAATTTCTACAAAATCTATCAGAATCCCTAGGAGGGAAACCCTTGATATTGGGGATAGAGAACTCTTTCCTTGTTCACTTTCCACCCATGTGATCTCAGAAATGCCAGTACTACGTCCGTATGAGACTTGGCAACTTGGATGTTTTAACGCCTGTATCAGGATGTCGTCTAAATAAGGGGCCACTTCTATGCCCCGCGGCCTAAGGACCGCCAAAGTGACCCCAGAACCTCCATAAAGATTCTAGGGGCTGTGGTTAACCCAAAGGAAAGAGCTACAAACTGGTAATGCCTGTCTAGAAAGGCAAACCTGAAAAACCGATGGTGATCTTTATGCATCGTAATGTGAGGATAAGCATCCTTCAAATCCATTGTAGTCCTCTATTGACTCTCCTGGATCATAGTTAAGATGGTACGAATAGTTTCCATCTTAAATGATAGAATTCTAAAGAATTTGTTTAAGATCTTTTAGATCCAAAATAGGTCTGAAGGTTTCCTTTCCTTGGGAACCACAAACCGATTTGAGGAAAACTGTGTCCCTGTTCCTCTATTGGAACTGAATGGGTCACGTACACAATGCAAGAATGTCTCTTTCTTTATCTGGTTTGCAGATAAATGTGAAAGGCAAAAACTCCCCTTTTTTGGGGGGGAAAGCTTTGAAATCCAGAAGATATCTCTGGGGTATAATTTCCAATGCCCAGGGATCCTGGGCATCTCTTGCCCATGCCTGGGCGAAGAATGAAGTCTGCCCCTATAGGATCCGTTACCAGATAGGGGTCCGTTCCTCATGCTGTTTTAGAGGCAGCAGCAGGCTCCTTGACCTGCTTATCTTTGTTCCAGGTCCGATTGTCTCCAGACCGCCTTGGACTGAGCAAAAGTTCCCTCTTATTTTGACTTAGAGGAAGTTGATGCCACACCTGCCTTGAATTTTCGAAAGGCACGAAAATTAGGCCTTTTTTGTCCCTTGATTTGGACCTGTCCTGAGGAAGGGCATGATCTTTTCCTCCAGTGATATAAGTAATAATCTCCTTCAAACTAGGCCTGAATAGGGTCTGCCCCTTGAAGGGAAGTTAAGTAGCTTATTTATTAAAGTCACGACAGCTGACCATGATATAAGCCATAGCGCTCTGCGCGCCAGTATAGTAAAAAACAGAATTCTTAGCCGTTAGTCTAGTCAAAGGAACAAAGGCATCAGAAAACAAAGGAATTGGCTAGCTTAAGTGCTCTAAGCTTGTCAAATATATTCATCCAATGGAGCCTGTAAAGCCTCATCAAGAGACTCAAACCAGAACGCTGCAGCAGCAGTGACAGGAGCAATGCGTGCAAGGGGCTGCAGGATAAAACCTTGTTGAAAAAACATTTTTTATCCATTGGATCTAAAAAAGCACAACAGTCCTCGCCAGAGGTAGTGGTACGCTTAGCTAGAGTAGAAACTCTTCTCTCCACCTTAGGAACTGTCTGCCATAAGTCCCGTGTGGTGGCAACTATTTGAAAACATTCTTCTAAAAAATAGGAGGGGAAGAGAACGGCACACCTGGTCTATCCCATTCCTTATGAAAAATTTTAGTAAACCTCTTTAGGTATTGGAAAAACATAAGTACACACCGGCACTGCATATTATTTATCCAGTCTACACAATTTCTCTGGCACTGCGATTGTACACATTCATTCAGAGCAGCTAAAGCCTCCCTGAGCAACAAGTGGAGGTTCTCAAGCATAAATTTAAATGTAGAAATATCAGAATCAGGTTAAATCATCTTCCCTGAGTCACAAATATCACCCACAGACTAAGCATATTGTGAGGTAGTATCAGACATGGTTCTTAAAGCGTCTGTATGCTCTGTATCTACCCCCAGAGCTGTTTTGCTTTCCTTTAATTTCAGGTAGTCTGACTAATACTGCTGCCAGTGTATTATACACAACCTTTGCCATGTCTTGTAAAATAAACGCTATGGGCGCCATTGATATACTTGGCGCCATTTGAGCGCGAGTCCCTGGAGCGGGAGTCAAAGGGTCTGACACGTGGGGAGAGTTAGTCGGCATAACTTCCCCCTCGACAGAATCCTCTGGTAAAATAAACGCTATGGGTGCCCTTGATGTACTTGGCGCCATTTGAGCGTGAGTCCCTAAAGCGGGAGTCAAAGGGTCTGACACGTGGGGAGAGTTAGTCGGCATAACTTCCCCCTCGACAGAATCCTCTGGTGATAATGTTTTTAAATACAAAAAATGATCTTTATTGTTTAACATGAAATCAGTACATCTGGTACACATTCTAAAATGGGGTTCCACCATGGCTTTAAACATAATAAACACAGAGCCTCCTCTATGTTAGACATGTTAGAACTAATAAAGAGATTAGTAAGCTTGGAAAACACTTTAAATCAAGTTAACAAGCAAATATAACAAACGTTACTGTGCCTTTAAGAGAAACAAATTTTGTCAAAATTTGAAAAACAGTGAAAAAAGGCAGTAAATCAAACGAAATTTTTACAGTACATGTAATAAGTTAACAGAGCATTGCACCCACTTGCAAATGGATGATTAACCCCTTAATGCAAAAAACAGATTAAAAAAAAAAAACGACATTTTTTTAAACAGACACAACAAAACTGCCACAGCTGAGCTGTGGATTACCTTCCCTATAACTGTTTCTATGCAAAATTTAAGCCAGCCATGTGGAAAAATTAGGCCCCAATAAGTTTTATCACCAAACATATGTTAAAAAACGATTAAACATGCCAGCAAACGTTTTAAAACACATTCTTATAAGAGTATGTATGTCTATTAATAAGCCTGATCCAGTCACTATCACTGCATTTAAGGCTTTACTTACATTACTTCGGTATCAGCAGTATTTTCTTAGTCAATTCCATTCCTTAGAAAAATATATTACTGCACATACCTTAGCATATATCTCTATCAATCAGCCTGGTACCAGTCGCTTTCACTGCATTTAAAGGCTGTACTTACATTACTTCGGTATCAGCAGTATTTTCTTAGTCAATTCCATTCCTTAGAAAAATATTTTACTGCACATACCTTATTTGCAGGAAAACCTGCACGCCATTCCCCCTCTGAAGTACCTTACTCCTCAGAATGTGTGAGAACAGCAACTGGATCTTAGTTACGTCTGCTAAGATCATAGAAAAAACGCAGGCAGATTCTTCTTCCAAATACTGCCTGAGATAAACAGCACACTCCGGTGCCATTTAAAAATAACAAACTTTTGATTGAAGAAATAAACTAAGTATAAAAAACCACAGACTCTCACGACCTCCTATCTATGTTGAGACTTGCAAGAGAATGACTGGTAATGGCAGTTAGGGGAGGAGCTATATAGCAGCTTTGCTGTGGGTGGACTCTTGCAACTTCCTGTTGGGAAGGAGAATATATCCCATAAGTAATGGATGATCCGTGGACTGGATACACTTAACAAGAGAAAAAGCAGCCTACTTTCAAAAATATGTTTTCAATGGGATATTAATATCCCTTACACAAAATCTTGTTCCTAAAAAGAAAAGAACCCACCAAGGGGCCGATTTATCAACCCTCTGTCGGACATGATCCGATCAGCTGATTATAGAGAACAATACGCTCTCCACATTCAGCATTGCACCAGCAGCTCTTGTGAACTGCTGGTGCAACGCCGCCCCCTGCAGATTCGCCGCCAATCGTCCGCTAGCAGGGGGTGTCAATCAACCCGATCGTATTTGAAGGGGTTGATTTCCGGCGATGTCTGTCCGCCTCCTCAGAGCAGGCGGACAGGTTATGAAGCAGCAGTCTTTAGACCGCGGCTTCATAACTGGTGTTTCTGGCGAGCCTGCAGGCTCGCCAGACATATGGGCATTCAAGCTCCATACGGAGCTTGATAAATAGGCCCCCAAAAGTTAAAAACATATTTTGATTTAATAATGAGCCCTATACTGTCATATGGAAGGCACATCACCACTTATCTGGACCAAGGGTCAGCCCACTTTTCTATAACTGCTAATTGCTGTAACCACATGCAATCCATAATTACACCACAAACTCTCATTCAGTTTTAACCTGCATGCAGTAATCATTAATTACACTGGTCACCAAAGAAAAATCATCAGAGAAACTAATAGATACTGAATACTAGTTTAGACCCCCTGATTACAAATCTATTCTAAGTTTCCCCCAACACATATATTTATTGCGATGATCCAATATGACTGGGAGCCAAGACACAGTTATGAGCCTGGAAAATACAGTGTTCAATATGTTCCTCTCATTGATCCCAAGACGATATTTCTTCCCCCCTCCAGATTAAACTTGGGCTGGTAAAATGTTTGGTAAAGGCAATGGCAAAGATGAACTCTAAAGGGTTCAAATACCTTACTAGAACATTTCCAAACATCAGCATAGGTAAACTGAAAGAAGGGTTCTTTGTTGGATCCCAAATCCGAGATATCCTAAAAGATGGAGTTTTTATGGAAACTCTGGAGGAGTTTTCAGCGAGTTTGTGAACACTTCCTATGTAAAACAAAATCTGTGTCAGTAAATTTGTGTGTGCATACAGGAAAATGAGATGTCTCAAATAACTTAAGCTAAACTTTATAAACTCGCTTTTTAATTTCTTCCCTAACAACCTTGGTGATGTAAGTGACGAACCAGGTGAGAGCTACCAAGGTTTCTGGAACGACTCTATGATGACAGACTACTGTTGAATGCTGTAATGTGATGCTCCTTATGCAGTGTACCACAGTCATGGGCAGCCATTACATTTATGAGTAATATTTAATGACGTAGCTTAAATTCAATATTTTTGTATGTTTACTAAGTATATTTATTTTTGTACTAAAGAGGTTTGTTTTTCAAAAATGGTTGGTGCCGGCACAAATCTGATTACTAATTCATGATCAGCAGTAAAAACTGATGTAGAAAATTATTTTTGAATTTCTAATGATAAAAAAAGTTACTGCTAGATTATGAGTTTGGTGTTAGCCTTAAAAAGCAGCGTTAATGGGTCCTAACGCTGCTTTTTAACGCCCGCTGGTATTACGAGTCAGGTAGGTACAGGTGTACTGCTCACGTTTTTCCGCGACTTTTCCATACCGCAAATCCCCTTACGTCAATTGCGTATCCTATCTTTTTAATGGTATTTGACTAACGCTGGTATTACAAGTCTTGGAAGAAGTGAGTGGTACAGCCTCTACCTTCAAGACTCCTACCGCCTTTAAAAGTCAGTAGTTAAGAGTTTTATGGGCTAACGCCGGAACATAAAGCTCTTAACTAAAGTGCTATAAAGTACACTAACACCCATAAACTACCTATTAACAACTAAACTGAGCCCCCCCCCACATCGCAAACACTATATTATAAATTTTTAACCCCTAATCTGCCAACCGGACATCGCCGCCACTATAATAAATGTATTAACGCCTAAACCGTCGCACTCCCGCCTCGCAAACACTATAATAAGTTTTATTAACCCCTAATCTATCTATCTATCTATCTATCTATCTATTGGGTTCTTGTAAAGCGCGGCTATTCACCCGTAAGGGTCTCAAGGCGCTGAGGGTTGCAGTTCAGTCGAAGAGCCAGGTCTTGAGGTCCTTTCTGAACTTAGTTAGGGCAGTAGCTTGTCTAAGGTGCAGCGGGAGGGTGTTCCAAGTCTTGGCAGCCAGGTGAGAGAAGGATCTGCCTCCCGCTGTGGTTTTCCTGATGCGGGGGATGACAGGGAGGGCTTGGTCGGCCGATCAAAGTTGTCTGGCAGGGGTGTAGAAAGTAACACGGTGGTTCAAGTATTCGGGACCGATGGAGGGCCTTGAATGCGTGGGTGAGAAGCTTGAAGGTTATTCTTTTGTTGATGGGGAGCCAGTGCAGGTGATGTGGCATTGATGAGGGATGTCAACGATTAGTCTGGCCGAGGAGTTCTGGATGCACTGTAGTCTCTTTTGGAGCTTGATGGTGGTGCCGGCGTAGAGTGCGTTACCATAGTCCAGTCGGCTGCTGACGAGGGCGTGAGTGACAGTCTTCCTGGTCTCGGTTGGGATCCATTTGAAGATCTTTCGCAGCAGGTGAAGTGTGTGGAAGCATGCAGAAGAGACGGCGTTGATTTGCCGGTCCATGGAGAGTGATGAGTCCAGGATGACACCTAAATTTCGTGCATGGTCGGTGGGGGTTGGAGGGTGTCCGAGGGCTGTGGGCCACCAGGAGTTATTCCAAGTGGATGTGGTGAGACTGAGGAGAAGGACTTCAGTCTTGTCTGCGTTCAGCTTTAGGCAGTTGTAGTTCATCCAGGAGGTGACTGCTGTCAGCCCTTCGTGGACGTTTCTCTTGGTGGTGGTGGGGTCACTGGGAGTGAGATGATTAGCTGGGTGTCGTCGGCGTAGAAGACGATGTTGAGGTCGTGTTGTTGGGCGATGGCGGAGAGAGGGGCCATGTAGATGTTGAATAGGGTGGGGCTCAGAGAAGAGCCTTGGTTTACACCACAGCTGATTTCTGTGGGCTTGGAGGTGAAGGGTGGGAGTCTAACTTTCTGGGTTCTGCCGGTGAGGAAGGAGGTGATCCATTCCAGGGCTTTGTCGTGTATGTCGGCCTCGTGTAGTCAGTTGCGGAGGGTGAGGTGGGAGACAGTGTTGAATGCTGCTGAGAGGTCTAGGAGAATGAGGGCGGCGGTCTCTCCTCGGTCGAGTAGGGCGAGGATGTCGTCTGTGGCGGCGAGGAGGGCAGTCTCGGTGCTGTGGTTGCTCCTGAAACCGGATTGGGAGGGGTCCAGGGTGTGGTTGGCTTTGATGTAGTCAACGAGTTGCACGTTGATGGACTTCTCGATGACTTTGGCTGCAAAGGGGAGCAAAGAGATTGGGCGGTAGTTCTTCGGATCATTGGGGTCAGCCATGGGTTTTTTCAGTAGAAGTTTTAATTCTGCGTGCTTTCATCCGGGAGGGTGCCAGTTTCGATGGAGCAGTTGATGGTGCTGCAGAGCTCGGGGGCAATGGTGTCACCCGCTTTGTTGAAAATGTGATGCGGGCATGGGTCCGAGGGTGCTCCGGAGTGGATCGATCTCATGATCCTGATGGTGTCCTCTGTGGTGAGGGGGCTCCAGATGGTCAGTGGGGGGTAGGCTGTGGTGTATTTGGGTGAGGTATCGATGGGAGTTGGTGGGTAGGCGGTGGTGGGTGAGTTCTGGGGCGCGAAGCTGTTATAGATGTCGACGATCTTGCAGTGGAAGTACATTGCGAGGTTATCGCAGAGGTCCTGGGAGGGTGGGATGTTGTTGGTGTTGCTGTTGGGATTGGAGAATTCCTTGATGACTGTGAACAGCTCCTTGCTGTTGTGGAAGTTGGCATTGATTCTATCTTGGATGGCTGTCTTCTTGGTGGTTTTGATGAGGTGGTGGTGGGTAGTGATGGCTTCTTTGTAGGCTGTTTTATTTGAGGGGGTCTTGTTGGATCTCCAGGTCCTTTCCAATCACCTGCAGTGGCGTTTGGAGTCCTGGAGGGCAGCGGTGAACCAACTAGCCTTGTTGGTGGGTTGGTGGTTGGACGGTTTCTTGAGAGGGGCGAGGGTGTTGGCGCAGTCTGTGAGCCAGTGGTGGAGGTTGTGGGCAGAGGATTTGTCACTGTGGAGGTAGCTGGGGGGCACTTGTTCAGGGTGGAGTGCAGTTGGTCTTCGGTGATGTTGTTCCAGTTTCTGTGGGGTGGGTGGTGCTGCCGGAGGTGTGCGGTGGGTTTGTTGAAGGAAAAATGTATGCAATGGTGGTCGGTCCAATGGAGTTCGTGATGTGGTTGACTGAGATGTGGTTGACTGCAGAGAAGATAGGGTCGAGTGTGTGTCCGGCTGAGTGGGTTGGGGAGTTGACGAGTTGCTTTAGACCGATGGTTCCAAGGTTTGGCAGTGTTGTGGTCATTGGGGTTGTCTAGGTGGAAGTTGAGGTCACCGAGGAGGATGTAGTCTGTTGTGGGGAGGGCGTGGGGTGTGATGAGGTTGGTGATGGAGTTACAGAAGGCAGGATGAGGTCCGGGAGGTCTGTAGATGAGGGTGCCATGGAGGGTAGTGTTGGGACTGACCTGGATCTTGAAGTGTAGGTGTTCAGAGCCTGGTGAGTGGTAGTCGGAGCTGGTTGTAATGTGGAGGGAGTGTTTGTGGACGATGGCGATGCCACCTCCCAGTCGGTTGCTGCGGTCCTTGTGGGAGATCTTGTATCCGTCGGGGATGGCGATGGCGATGTCCGGCATTGATGTGGGGTTCAGCCAGGTTTCAGTAAGGAAGGCAACGTCCGGGGAGGTGGAGTTGAGCAGGTTCCAGATTTCGACGGCGTGCTTGCAGACGGAGCGGGTGTTGAGGAGGATGCAGTTGAGGTGGTTGCGGTTGTTTTTGCGTGAGGTGACTGACAGGTTAGTAGTTCGGAGGGAGGAGAAGGCGTGAGAGGTGACTGGCAGTTTAGTGGTTCGGAGGGAGAAGGCGCAGTTGCGGCAGGTGAAGGGTCCTATGGTGTTCGTCGGGGATGCATGGTGGCAGGCAGATGATCTACCAGTGTTGAGAAGGAGGAGGGTGCTGGCGTCATAGTGGCGGTGGTTGTGGGAGCCAGGGTTAGTGGCGCTGGATGCAGTCCAGGCGCGGATGGGCGCAGACGGGCTTGCCTTTGGCGTGCCTTCGGTGGGCCAGCGCTTGTAATGACCCAAATAACACTTATGATTGAATGAACAAAAGTTATAGTAAAGTCTCCTTATTTCTTGAATTTCTGTAAATAAAGTTTGAACATTTAGCATTGCTGATATATATATATATATATATATATATATATATATATATATATACATATATATATATATATATATATATATATATGTGTGTTCCTTACGTATTACCCCTTATATTATGACTTAACATAAGGGGATGTGAGTAAGGGTTTAATATTGATACAAAGCTTATATATTGCCATTTCTTTAAGCAACAAAGTAAACTTTAGTACTCAGTACAAGTATGACAAGATATATATAAACTAGTTAACATAGATTTATATGACATTGGTGATTCGTGTGTTAATTGCGCAGTAAATGTATATACAAGTAAGACTCTGCAGATTATAGCAAAAATATATCACAATGCAGTCTCAGCACAAACGCTGTACTCACGAGGAGAATGGAGGATGCAGTCTGAGATCGGTTGAGACCGGAAGCAGCTGAAGGTGACGTCACCCGGTGTTCTGTGAGGCTGTCAGGTCTGGAGGTAGAGCGTAGTAGCAGAGGTACCTGCACAGGAAGCAGGGAGAGTGTTGTCAGAAAACACTGAGCAACCAGGAAGGCAGATACTGCAGGAGAAATCCAGCTGAAGTTAATCCCTTAGTAGAAGGGGGAAGGAAACAGCTGAGTTCAGTAGCAGTGTAAGACAGGCTGATACAAGGGTGTAACCAGAATACCAAGCAATGTATTCTGGGAGCACCTAGACTTTATAGGATTATGGGATAAATGTCTTAAAGGCACAGTACACATTACAGATCACCCCTCCAAAGATGAACACCACTGGGGTTCATGGATGAGGACGTTCAGGATTCCGCAGATGAAATAAGGAAACCAAACGTGGAGCAGATAAATTCGAAGCCGGCTCCCAAGAATCGTCGTCAGAGGTGTATCCCCTCCAACGAATTAGATATTGTAATCTCCCAGACACCTTTCGGGAATCCAGGATATTCTGTACTTCAAATTCACGATCTGGCTCAATGGGAGGTACCACAGGCAACTGATCCACCACTGTTCGTAATGATTTGTACGATTTCAAGAGGGACACATGAAAAGTGGGGTGTATTTTATAGTGACTAGGCAGCTCCAAAGTTACAGCATTTTGATTGATCACTTTTTGCACAGGGAAAGGTCCTATGAAGAACCTATTAAATTTTTTCGAGGGAGCAGTCAAACGTAGGTGCTTTGTGGACAACCATACCAGATCTCCTGGTTTGTACTCGGGTGACGGTTGGCGCCGCAAATCATAAAACTTTTTCTGTCTGTCTTTTGATGCCTGTATGTGATTTGCAGTTATAGTGAAGGTTTCAGCAATAGTATTAACCAAGTCATTAACGACTGGGGAACTATTTTCTCTTTGCTCAAGATAATTGAAAGTGGGATGAAACCCAAAGTTGGTAAAAAAAGGGGTACTTTTGGTTGAAGAGTTCAAGGAATTATTGTGAGCAAATTCTGCCAATGGCAGTAGATCTGCCCAATTATCTTGTTGTTGAGTGGAAAAACATCTTAGATACTCTTCTAACCATTGATTTGTGCGCTCAGATTGGCCATTTGTCTGTGGATGGAAGGAGGTACTCAAGCGTCTAGTAATGTTTAATGTTCTACAAAGATCCTTCCATAAGTTTGAGGTAAATTGGGTTCCTCTGTCAGTTGTTATAGACAGAGGTAACCCATGTAATTTGAAAACATTCTGAATGAATAAAGATGCAGTTTCCAAAGAAGTTGGTAACTTGTGGTACAGAATAAAATGGCACATCTTGGAGAAAAGATCTACCACTACTAAGATGGTATTGAAAGATTTAGATGGTGGTAGATCCACAATAAAATCAGCTGCTATATGCGTCCATGGCCTTTCTGGGATGGGCAAAGAAAGTAGCTGTCCATAAGGTTTTTGCCTATTAATTTTACATGTGGAACACGTTTCACAAAGAGAGACATATTCTTGTACATCATTCCTCATTTTAGGCCACCAATAATTGCGTTTAATCAAATCATAAGTATGTTGTATACCCGGGTGACCCGATAACTGTGAGTCATGAAAGGTTTGTAGGATAGTTTGTCTTTTCTGTGGAGGAACGTATATGTTATCTCCGTTGTAGTATAAACCATCGGGTTTTCTAATTAAATTTTCCTTATGATAGGTTACATCAAGAAGCTGTTCGTTTTTGAGTTGTAATTCTGCTGGAATGGTTATTCCAAGGCAAGGGGTAAAACATTCTTTTGGTATCACGGAACCAAATGAAGGTTTGATCTGAGGTTTTTCCATAAGTCTCGATAGAATGTCAGCTTTTCTATTTTTACTCGCAGGTCTATACGTGAGTATATACGAAAAGCGAGAGAAAAATAAACTCCAACGCACCTGCCGTGCTGTCAATGTCTTATGTGTCTTTAAGTATTGGAGGTTTCTGTGGTCTGTAAAGATTTGTATAGGATGTTCTGTACCCTCCAAAAGATGTCTCCATTGTTCTAGAGCTGACTTCATGGCTAACAATTCTTTTTCTCCTATATGGTAGTTAAGTTCTGATGAAGTTAACACCCTAGAATAATATGCCACAGGGTGTATAGGAGCTGAGCTAGTTTCTTGTTGAGATAAAATTGCACCAATTGCATATTCAGAAGCATCTATTTCTAGAATATAGTGATATTTTGGATTAGGGTATTGCAGTATAGGTGCTGTGGTGAAACTGTTTTTTAATGTTTGGAAAGCTTGATCAGCTTTTTGTGTCCAAAGGAAAGGTATAGTACTCTTAGTTAACGATGTTAAAGGTTTGGATATTGAAGCAAAGTTTTTAATAAATTTCCTATAGAAATTTGAGAAACCGAGAAATTTTTGAACATCTTTCTTGGTTTTAGGTGTTGGCAAGTCTTGGATAACCTGTACTTTTCCATTATCCATGGATATACCATCTGGTGTTATATGGTAACCTAGGAAGGTTATATCCTGGCTATGGAAGATACATTTTTCAAGTTTGACATAGAGATGGTGAGCTTGTAATCTGGAAAGAACTTTCCTTACATGCATTACATGTTCCTGTAGGTTTGATGAATAAATTAAATATCATCTAAATAGATCACAATGCAGATATCCAAAAGGTCTCTAAAAATATCATTGATAAATCTCTGAAAGGTTGCGGGAGCATTACACAGCCCAAAGGGCATCACAGTATATTCATACAACCCGTATCGCGTTCTAAAAGCAGTGAGCCACTCATCTCCTGGTCTCATGCGAATAAGGTTGTACGCCCCTCTTAGATCTAACTTAGTATAGATAGTTGCTCCCTTCAACCTTTCAATCAGTTCAGGTATCAGGGGCAAGGGGTATCTATTTTTGACTGTTCTTTTATTAAGTTCCCTATAGTCTATTATAGGTCTTAAACTTTGATCTTTATTACGTACAAAGAACATCCCTGCTCCTGCAGGAGAAGTCGAGGGACGTATAAACCCTTTACGCAAATTATCTGTCAGATATGTTTTTAGTTCCAATAATTCAGGTTCTGAGAGGGGGAAAATATGACCATAAGGTATGTCAGAACCTGGTATCAAATCTATTGGACAGTCATAAGATCGATTGGGAGGTAAATTTTCTGCCTCCTTTTTACTAAAAACAAGCTCAAAATCAGAGTATTCAGGTGGTATAGGATGTTCCACCACCGTCATGATTGTAAAATTCTGGTTACAAGTGTTTTCACAGTATTCAGAATTAAATGTGACACTACTTGTTTGCCAGTTAATGGTAGGTTGATGCAATCTCAACCATTGTAATCCCAAAACCACTGGGAAAATAGGAGATGTTAAAACATCAAAAGAAATATATTCTTTATGGTCATTAGATATCATAAGTAAAGGTATTGTCTCATGTGTTATGGGACCTGATTCTAGTTGATTGCCATCAATTAAACGTACTGACACAGGTATGTTTTTTTTTAATTAAGGGTATTTTATTACTCTTAACTATATCAGAATCAATATATGACATGAAAGCTCCCGAGTCAATAACAGCGTCAAGCGGATGCTGATGGTGTTCCCACTGTAGAAAAATAGGAAATTTTGTATAAGTCAATTTTTCATTAGGAAAAGAGAAAATCAATGTTGTGTCATGTCCCTTACCTTTCTTAGGTTTTTTAAGGATAGGACAACTTGAGACTTCATGCTCCTTGGAAGCGCAGTACAGGCATAGATGGTTTTCTTTTCTTCTTTGCTTTTCTTCAAATGATAGAGGGCCCCTTATTACCTCTATATCCATAGGCTCGTCACCTAGCCTTCCTGGAGTGGGGTTTGTGTGTGCATCTCTATGTCTGATTGGATTATCTACAGTGTACCTTTCTCTTTTCCTTTCTCTTATCCTATGGTCTATTTTAATAGCTAAGTGCATCAGCTGCTCCAAATCTTCTGGGATATCCATTCTGGCTAGTTCATCTTTAATGAGCTCAGAAAGTCCCAGTCTGAACTGATTTCTTAATGATATAAGATTCCATTCTGAATCTTTTTGCCAAATCTTAAATTCAGATATATAGTCTTCTACAGCTTGTTTTGTTTTAATGCTCTCAATTTTGTGTCTGCAGTGAGCTGTCTGTGTGGATCCTCATACAGAGTAGATAAGGCTTTAAAGAATTCATTTGAAGAATTTAGTATAATATCATTCTGTTCATATAAACTGTCTGCCCATGCTCTGGGCTCTCCTCTTAAGTAAGAAATAATTGTTAAAACCTTAGTTCTTTCATTTTGAAATGTTTTAGGTTTCAAGGAAAAGAAAAGTGTGCAAGAGTTAAAAAACTGTCTGTATTGCTGTCTATTCCCTGAGAATATATCAGGAGGACTGACAGGAGGCTCTGGAATTGTTTCAGAGTGAGGTTGCATTTTATTCAAACCTTCAGTAATTATTCCCTTAAGTGTTTGATTCTCAATTTGCAATTCTCTCAGCCCTTGACTAAGCTGATCTACTCTTTGTCCTAAAGTTAGTACTTGATTATATAACTCCTGGGGATCCATCATTCTTTTTTATTGGCTTGGTATTTCCTGTAATGACCCAAATAACACTTATGATTGAATGAACAAAAGTTATAGTAAAGTCTCCTTATTTCTTGAATTTCTGTAAATAAAGTTTGAACATTTAGCATTGCTGATATATATATATATATATATATATATATATACATATATATATATATATATATATATATATATATATATATATATATATATATATATATATATGTGTGTGTTCCTTACGTATTACCCCTTATATTATGACTTAACATAAGGGGATGTGAGTAAGGGTTTAATATTGATACAAAGCTTATATATTGCCATTTCTTTAAGCAACAAAGTAAACTTTAGTACTCAGTACAAGTATGACAAGATATATATAAACTAGTTAATATAGATTTATATGACATTGGTGATTCGTGTGTTAATTGCGCAGTAAATGTATATACAAGTAAGACTCTGCAGATTATAGCAAAAATATATCACAATGCAGTCTCAGCACAAACGCTGTACTCACGAGGAGAATGGAGGATGCAGTCTGAGATCGGTTGAGACCGGAAGCAGCTGAAGGTGACGTCACCCGGTGTTCTGTGAGGCTGTCAGGTCTGGAGGTAGAGCGTAGTAGCAGAGGTAACTGCACAGGAAGCAGGGAGAGTGTTGTCAGAAAACACTGAGCAACCAGGAAGGCAGATACTGCAGGAGAAATCCAGCTGAAGTTAATCCCTTAGTAGAAGGGGGAAGGAAACAGCTGAGTTCAGTAGCAGTGTAAGACAGGCTGATACAAGGGTGTAACCAGAATACCAAGCAATGTATTCTGGGAGCACCTAGACTTTATAGGATTATGGGATAAATGTCTTAAAGGCACAGTACACATTACAGCGCTGCACCCGCTGTGCGTGGCTGCTGTGCGGTCGCGCAGCAACTTCCATTAAATAGGTGCTGGGAGGTGGGAGGGCTGGGAGGCGGGGGGCAGAGCAGTGGCTGTAGGAAGAAAGTTAACAAAGGGAGTTACCTGTTCTGTGCTGGTAGGCGGGGGAGGGCAGTGGCTGTGGCATGGGAGAGACAAGCATGAAGGAGAGCAGGCCACCTACCTACATCGCCGCCACCTACCTACACTTATTAACCCCTAATCTGCCGTCCCCAACGTCGCCGCTACTATAATAAAGTTATTAACCCCTAAACCTAAGTCTAACCCTAACCCTAACACCCCCCTAACTTAAATATAATTTAAATAAATCTAAATAAAATTACTATAATTAAATATATTAATCCTATTTAAAACTAAATACTTACCTATAAAATAAACCCTAATATAGCTACAATATAACTAATAGTTACATTATAGCTATTTTAGGATTTATATTTATTTTACAGGCAACTTTGTATTTATTTTAACTAGGTAGAATAGTTATTAAATAGTTATTAACTATTTAATAGCTACCTAGCTAAAATAAATACAAATTTACCTGTAAAATAAATCCTAACCTAAGTTACAAATACACCTAACACTACACTATAATTAAACTAATTACCTAAACTACCTACAATTAATTACAATTAAATTAAATAAACTAAATTAAAAAAAAAACCAAATACTAAATTACAGAAAATAGAAAAGATTTTTTTTTAAACTAATTACACCTAATCTAATCCCCCTAATAAAATAAAAAGCCCCCCAAAATAAGAAAATTCCCTACCCTATATTAAATTACAAAAGTAATCAGCTCTTTTACCAGCCCATAAAAGGGCTTTTTGCGGGGCGTTGCCCCAAAGTAATCAGCTCTTTTACCTGTAAAAAAAAAAATACAAGACCCCCCCCACATTAAAACCCACCACCCACACACCCCTACTCTAAAACCCACCCAATCCCCCCTTAAAAAAACCTAACACTAGCCCCCTGAAGATCACCCTTCCTTGAGCCATGTTCACCCTTGAGCCGTGTTCACTTCATCCAATCCGGGCGATGTGGTCCTCCATCCGGCAGAAGTCTTCATCCAAGCGGGGCAGAAGAAGTCCTCCATCCGGCAGAAGTCTTCATCCAAGCGGGGCAGAAGAGGTCCTCCATCCAGCAGAAGTCTTCATCCATCCGCGGCTCCATCTTCAAGACCTCCGACGCGGAACATCCTCCTTGGCCGACGGACTAACGACGAATGAAGGTTCCTTTAAATGACGTCAGCCAAGATCAGGATCAGCCAATCGGAATTAAGGTAGGAAAAATCTGATTGGCTGATTCAATCAGCCAATCGGATTGTAGTTCAATCCGATTGGCTGATCCAATCAGCCAATTGGATTGACCTCACATTCTATTGGCTGTTCCGATCAGCCAATAGAATGCAAGGTCAATCCGATTGACTGATTGAATCAGCCAATCAGATTTTTCCTACCTTAATTCCGATTGGCTGATAGAATCATATCAGCCAATCAGAATTCGAGGGACGCCATCTTGGATGACGTCATTTAAAGGAACCTTCATTCGTTGTTAGTCTGTCGGCCGAGGAGGATGTTCCGCGTCGGAGGTCTTGAAGATGGAGCCGCGGATGGATGAAGACTTCTGCTGGATGGAGGACCTCTTCTGCCCCGCTTGGATGAAGACTTCTGCCGGATGGAGGACTTCTTCTGCCCCGCTTGGATGAAGACTTCTGCCGGATGGAGGACCACATCGCCCGGATTGGATGAAGAACTTGGCCTGGCTGGGTGAACATGGTTCAAGGTAGGGTGATCTTCAGGGAGTTAGTGTTAGGTTTTTTTAAGGGGGGATTGGGTGGGATTTAGAGTAGGGGTGTGTGGGTGGTGGGTTTTAATGTTGGGGGGTCTTGTATTTTTTTTTACAGGTAAAAGAGCTGATTACTTTGGGGCAATGCCCCGCAAAAAGCCCTTTTAAGGGCTGGTAAAAGAGCTGATTACGTTTGTAATTTAGTATAGGGTAGGGAATTTTCTTATTTTGGGGGGCTTTTTTATTTTATTAGGGGGATTAGATTAGGTGTAATTAGTTTAAAAAAATTGTAATTTTTTTTTATTTTCTTTAATTTAGTGGGGTTTTTTTTGTAATTTAGTTTATTTTATTTAATTGTAATTAGTTTAATTTAATTTAGTTAATTTATTTATTTATAGAGTAGTGTTAGGTTTAATTGTTACTTAGGTTAGGGTTTATTTTATAGGTAATTTTGTCTTTATTTTAGCTAGGTAGTTATTAAATAGTTAATAACTATTTAATAACTATTGTACCTAGTTAAAATAAATACAAAGTTGCCTGTAAAATAAAAATAAATCCTAAAATAGCTACAATGTAACTATTAGTTATATTGTAGCTATATCAGGGTTTATTTTATAGGTAAGTATTTCATTTTAAATAGGATTAATGTATTTAATTATAGTAATTTTATTTAGATTTATTTAAATTATTTAACTTAGGGGGTTGTTAGGGCTAGGGTTAGACTTAGGTTTAGGGGTTAATAATTTTATTATAGTAGCGGCGACGTTGGGGGCGGCAGATTAGGGGTTAATAATTGTAGGTAGGTGGCGGCAATGTTGGGGGCAGTAGATTAGGGGTTCATAAGTATAATGTAGGTGGCGGCGGTGTCCGGAGCATCAGATTAAGGGTTAATAGTATAATGCAGGTGGCGATGATGTTGGGGGTGGCAGATTAGGGGTTAATAAATTTAAGATTAGGGGTGTTTAGACTCGGGGTTCATGTTAGGGTGTTAGGTGCAGACATATTTTTTCTTTCCCCATAGGAAACAATGGGGCTGCGTTAAGAGCTGAACGCTGCTTTTTTGCAGGTGTTAGGTTTTTTTTCAGCCGAATCTGCCCCATTGTTTCCTATGGGGAAATCATGCACGAGCATGTTTTACCAGCTTACCGCTACCATGAGCAACACTGGTATTAGAGTGAGAAGTGGAGCTAAATTTTGCTCAACGATCACTTTTCTGAGGCTAACGCAGCCATTCAGAAAACTTGTAATACCAGCATTGTTTAAAGTGAGCGCTAGAAAAAAAAGGAGCGTTAGCTCCGCAAGTTTTTACTGACAAAACTTGTAATCTAGCCGTTAGTTTTTGGGGTTTTTTGTTTGTAGACCTGTGTTATTATACATCTGTGCTGGCTGAAACAGAAAAAACATTTCAGCTTGGACAAATTAATGTGAAGCTTAAAAAATACTATTTCTACTAGTAACACTAATCTTTCTATTCTTATCTATTATATATCATATTCCTCATCCTTATACCCTCTATGGGCCCTCTTTATTTAACAGTATATCAGTATTGGGGCCCCAACTGCTTCGCTGCTACTTAACCTCTCCGCCACCTAAAATGTGGCAGATTTCTATCATCCTGATCCAATTGGCAGTACGCAGCATAGCACAAGAAGCACCTCAAGGCCGAACGGACGAGATTCATGATAGCAAACCTCACCTTCCCAGCACAAGATAAAGGGGGCCCAATTTCTCCTTGTCCTGCATTATCCCTTAAAAATACCTCATCATTAATGGTTTGTCCAAATTATTTTTTGCCCATGCAAATCTCGACTCACCATAATGTGTTTTTAGTGGAATACTGTTATATTCCTCTTCTTGACCTATAAAGGTACTTAATTGGTTCCAATAATTGTGTCCAAATTACAAAACATGAAAAACATCTTAATGTTTCCTTTATGCATAAAGGTATAACTGTAATCAAATTCATAATAATCTTCCATTGGGGATTGCAAAGAATTAATATTAACAAAAGAGACATTCAATTAATAATCATTTTATTTCTCTTAAAAAAATACAAACAGAGAGCAGATTTTAAAGAACATTGTTTTCTTAACAATATACTAATCAAAGCCTTTATAAATAGTACTGGTTCACAGTTAGGGTATCTGAAGGTCATTGACAGGGTAACAAGAAATACACAAATCATAATTGCCATTTAAAGATTTATTGAAAAAACAAAACTATATACACATATATTAGATACACCACTGCACTGAACAGTACTAGTGCATGGCAAATTATTGAGCCTAAATAATTGCAAAAAATGGATGTGGCTAGAGTTTAACAGAGGTCTAGACAGAGTAATAATAATGGTAAATGGGAAGCAATATGAATAATATTCCTGGCAGAGACCTTGGAAGGTAAGTACTCTGGCATAAATATCAGGAAACAGGAATGACTGGCCAGTATTATATGAAAGCAGGTATGGCTGGCTGATGTTATAAGCAGGTTATGATAAATAGGACTATATTTAGCTGGAAGACAGGCAGGACATAACTAGAAAGAGCAACACAAAGGGAATGGCTAAAATGATACAATATGCAGATGAACACAAAGAATATATGATAATAAAGTAAAGTGCATTAGATTACAATAATGATAATAAAAGGTATCCTTTGTTTTAAAGCATAGCTAGGTAGAATCAGCACCTGGGTTATATGTGTTGAACCAATCAGCAACTAGTACCCAGGTGCTGAGCCTTCCTAGCTATGCTTTTCAACAAAGAATGCCTAAATAATGAAGCAAATTAGATAATAGAAGTAAATTGGAAAGTTGTTTAAAATAGCAGGCTCTATCTGAATCATGAAAGAAAAAATTGTCTTTTTAATAATGAGTCATAACAAAAATCCAAAACCTTAAACACCACATTTCAGGGGGTATAAGTGTCCCTTCTTCCTGCCAATGACTATGCATTTTATTTAGAAGTTGGAGAAAAACAGAAGATAGGTTTGTGAGTGCTGATTAAAATATAATTTAGTTTAGTGTGGTTTAATTTCTTTTTAGCTAGGATTTCTGCATAAAAATATATCTGGAGCGAGACCAGTTAAGGCCTAGAGGTATTCAGAGTAGGTATGATTTAATTTCCAGATATCTTGCATCACCCTTATGCAAGATAATATTAAACAGTAACACCTGGAGTTTGGTGCACGTGAAAACAGGGACTTCTGCCAAATTCCCCCAATCACAATATAACACAAAGAATGTCCACAGCACCGTCTTTATCCTTTACTTTATTATCTGTTTAAGGTACAAACATTAAAACAGCGACGTTTCGAGTGTCACTACTCTTAATCATGCTAGTTACATTATACTATGTTACACAATTTTAAAAGAACTCAGTTTCGCGCCAACCACTCAACAATGTGGCTCTGCTGCCATCTACTGACAAAAACTAATTATTACATACTAAAAAAACATTCTTAACCAATACATAGAAAAATGCAGCATATTTTATATATTCAGTTTACTTACACAGCATTATTAATCTAATGTATATTCATTAAATCACCTTATAGAAAAAAATATTACATTTATTAAATCACCTTATAGAAAAATTTAACTCTAACATATATCACCTTAAAGAAAAATTCTACAGGAAAATTGACCAATCATACTCTCTGTTAAGCCCTTTTGGTATCATACTCCCTAGCACATAAATCCAGAACATTTCTTTTTGTTTTAATAATTTTTCATATTCACTCCATTTCTTTGAGGACTCACACTATCAATTATTTGCCATCTCAGTTGGCTTATTTGATGTCCACATTTTAAGAAGTGATAGGACACTGGGGCTTCTACATTTTTACACCTTATATTTGAGCGGTGTTGACATATCCTGTCTCTGATCATACGGATAGTTTCGCCTATGTAGATCAGTGAACACAAACATTTTATAAGGTATTTAACATATGTAGATTCACATGTGTAGTATTCCTTTATCTCATATTTTTTCCCATTTCTGGGGTGAAAAAACAGAATTTATGTTTACCTGACAAATTTCTTTCTCCTACGGTGTGTCCGGTCCACGGCTTCATCCTTACTTGTGGGATATTCTCTTCCCCTACAGGAAATGGCAAAGAGAGCACACAGCAAGAGCTGTCCATATAGTCCCCCCTCTGGCTCCGCCCCCCAGTCATTCGACTGACGGTTAGGAGAAAAAGGAGAAACTATAGGGTGCCGTGGTGACTGTAGTGTGTGGAATAAAAAAATTTCAAACCTGACTAAAAGCCAGGGCGGGCCATGGACCGGACACACCGTAGGAGAAAGAAATTTATCAGGTAAACATAAATTCTGTTTTCTCCTACATTGGTGTGTCCGGTCCACGGCTTCATCCTTACTTGTGGGAACCAATACCAAAGCTTAAGGACACGGATGAAGGGAGGGAGCAAGTCAGGTTACCTAAACGGAAGGCACCACGGCTTGCAAAACCTTTCTCACAAAAACAGCCTCCGAAGAAGCATAAGCATCGAATTTGTAAAATTTGGCAAAAGTATGCAGAGAAGACCAAGTCGCTGCCTTACAGATCTGATCAACAGAAGCCTCGTTCTTGAAGGCCCATGTGGAAGCCACAGCTCTAGTAGAGTGAGCTGTAATCCGTTCAGGAGGCTGCCGTCCGGCAGTCTCATAAGCCAATCGGATGATGCTTTTCAGCCAAAAGGAAAGAGAGGTAGCAGTAGCTTTCTGCCCTCTCCTCTTACCAGAATAAACGACAAACAAAGATGATGTTTGTCTGAAATCCTTTGTTGCTTCTAAATAGAATTTTAAAGCACGGACCACATCTAGGTTGTGTAACAAACGTTCCTTCTTTGAAACTGGATTCGGACATAGGGAAGGAACAACTATTTCCTGGTTAATATTCCTGTTGGAAACTACTTTTGGAAGAAAACCAGGTTTGGTACGTAAAACTACCTTATCTGCATGAAATACCAGATAGGGAGAAGTACACTGCAAAGCAGATAATTCAGAAACTCTTCTAGCAGAAGAAATAGCAACTAAAAACAGAACTTTCCAAGATAGTAACTTAATATCTATGGAATGCAAAGGTTCAAACGGAACCCCTTGAAGAACTGAAAGAACTAAGTTTAGACTCCATGGAGGAGTCATAGGTCTGTAAACAGGCTTGATTCTGACTAACGCCTGTACAAACGCTTGTACATCTGGCACGGCTGCCAGACATTTGTGCAACAAGACAGACAGAGCAGATATCTGTCCCTTTAGAGAACTAGCTGACAGACCTTTCTCCAAACCCTCTTGGAGAAAGGAAAGAATCCTAGGGATTTTGATTTTACTCCAAGAAAAACCCTTGGATTCGCACCAACGGATATATTTGTACCATATCTTATGGTAAATCTTCCTAGTCACAGGCTTTCTGGCTTGAACCAGAGTATCTATAACTGAATCTGAAAACCCACGCTTAGATAGAATCAAGCATTCAATTTCCAAGCAGTCAGTTGCAGAGAGACTAGATTTGGATGTTCGAATGGACCTTGTACTAGAAGATCCTGCCTCAAAGGTAGCTTCCATGGTGGAGCCGATGACATATTCACCAGGTCTGCATACCAAGTCCAGCGTGGCCACGCAGGAGCTATTAGGATCACCGAGGCCTTCTCCTGTTTGATCCTGGCTACCAGCCTGGGAAGGAGAGGGAACGGCGGAAACACATAAGCTAGATTGAACGACCAAGGCGCCACTAATGCATCCACCAGTGTCGCCCTGGGATCCCTGGATCTGGACCCGTATCAAGGAACTTTGAAGTTCTGACGAGACGCCATCAGATCCATATCTGGAGTGCCCCATAGTTGAGTTAACTGGGCAAAGACCTCCGGGTGGAGTTCCCACTCCCCCGGATGGAAAGTCTGATGACTCAAATAATCCGCCTCCCAGTTGTCTACCCCTGGGATGTGGATTGCAGATAGTTGGCAAGAGTGATCCTCCGCCCATTTGATGATCTTGGATACCTCTGTCATCGCCAAGGAACTCTTTGTTCCCCCCTGATGATTGATGTACGCTACAGTCGTCATGTTGTCCGACTGAAATCTTATGAATCTGGCCTTCGCTAGGTGAGGCCAGGCCAGGAGCGCATTGAATATCGCTCTCAGTTCCAAAATGTTTATCGGGAGAAGGGACTCTTCCCGAGACCATAGACCCTGAGCTTTCAGGGAGTCCCAGACCGCGCCCCAGCCTAAGAGACTGGCGTCGGTCGTGACGATGACCCACTCTGGACTGCGGAAACTCATTCCCTGAGACAGGTGATCCTGAGTCAACCACCAGCGGAGTGAGTCTCTGGTTACCTGGTCTAGTTGAATCTGGGGAGACAAGTCTGCATAATCCCCATTCCACTGTTTGAGCATGCACAGTTGCAATGGTCTTAGATGAATTCGAGCAAAAGGAACCACGTCCATTGCTGCAACCATTAGTCCTATTACCTCCATGCACTGAGCTATGGAAGGCTGAGGAATAGATTGAAGAACTTGACAAGCGTTTAGAAGCTTTAACTTTCTGACCTCTGTCAGAAAAATCTTCATTTCTACAGAATCTATTATTGTTCCCAGAAAGGGAACCCTTGTAGACGGGGACAGGGAACTCTTTTCTACGTTCACCTTCCACCCGTGTGACCTGAGAAAAGCTAATACAATGTCTGTATGAGCCCTTGATCTGGAAAGGGACGACGCTTGGATTAGGATGTTGTCTAAGTAAGGTGCCACCGCAATGCCCCTCGGTCTTAGAACCGCTAGTAGGGACCCTAGCACCTTTGTGAAAATTCTGGGAGCAGTGGCTAAACCGAACGGAAGAGCCATGAACTGGTAATGTTTGTCCAGAAAGGCGAACCTTAGGAACTGTTGATGATCTTTGTGGATAGGAATATGTAGGTACGCATCCTTTAAGTCCACGGTAGTCATGTATTGACCCTCCTGGATTGTTGGTAAAATCGTTCGAATGGTTTCCATTTTGAATGATGGAACTCTGAGGAATTTGCTTAGAATTTTTAAATCCAGAATTGGCCTGAAAGTTCCCTCTTTTTTGGGAACTACGAACAGGTTTGAGTAAAACCCCAGACCTTGTTCCGCTGTTGGAACTGGGTGTATCACTCCCATCTTTAATAGGTCTCCTACGCAATGTAAGAATGCCTGTCTCTTTATCTGGTCTGAAGATAAGCGAGACATGTGGAACCTTCCCCTTGGAGGAAGTTCCTTGAACTCTAGAAGATACCCCTGAGAGACTATTTCTAGTGCCCAGGGATCCGGAACATCTCTTGCCCAAGCCTGAGCAAAGAGAGAAAGTCTGCCCCCTACTAGATCCGGTCCCGGATCGGGGGCTACCCCTTCATGCTGTCTTGGTAGCAGCAGCAGGCTTCTTGGCCTGTTTACCCTTGTTCCAGCCTTGCATTGGTTTCCATGCTGGTTTAGGCTGGGAAGCGTTACCCTCTTGTCTAGAGGCTGCAGAGTTAGGAGACGGTCCGTTCCTGAAATTGCGAAAGGAACGAAAATTAGAATTGTTCTTAGCTTTGAAAGGCCTATCTCCTGTGGGAGGGCATAGCCCTTTCCCCCAGTGATGTCTGAAATAATCTCCTTCAATTCTGGCCCAAAAAGGGTCTTACCCTTGAAAGGAATATTAAGCAGTTTTGTCTTGGATGACACATCCGCCGACCAAGATTTTAGCCAAAGCGCTCTGCGCGCCACTATAGCAAAACCTGAATTTTTCGCCGCTAATTTAGCCAATTGAAAGCGGCATCTAAAATAAAGGTATTAGCCAACTTTAGTGCGTGAATTCTGTCCATGACTTCCTCATATGGAGTCTCCTTATGGAGCGAATTTTCTAGTTCCTCGAACCAAAAAGACGCCGCTGTGGTGACAGGAATAATGCACGAAATTGGTTGGAGAAGGGAACCTTGCTGAACAAATATCTTTTTAAGCAATCCTTCCAATTTTTTATCCATAGGATCTTTGAAAGCACAACTGTCCTCAATGGGAATAGTTGTGCGCTTGGCCAACGTAGAAACTGCCCCCTCAACCTTAGGGACTGTTTGCCATGCGTCCCTTCTGGGGTCGACGATGGGGAACATTTTCTTAAATATAGGAGGTGGGACAAAAGGTATACCTGGCTTCTCCCACTCCTTGGTCACTATGTCCGCCACCCTCTTGGGTATCGTAAAGGCATCAGCATGCACAGGGACCTCTAGGAATTTGTACATTTTGCACAATTTCTCTGGAATCACCAAAGAGTCACAATCATCAAGAGTAGTTAGCACGTCCTTAAGCAGGGCGCGGAGATGTTCTAACTTAAATTTAAATGCCACGATATCAGGTTCTGCCTGCTGAGAAACTTTTCCTGAATCAGAAATTTCTCCCTCAGACAGACCCTCCCTCACTGCCAATTCAGACTGGTGTGAGGGTATAACAGATAAATTATCATCAGCGCCCACTTGCTCATCCTCTGTATTTAAAACTGAGCAATCACACTTTCTGGGAAATGCTGGCAGTTTGGATAAAAGATTTGCTATAGAATTATCCATTACTGCAGTTAATTGCTGCATAGTAACAAGCATTGGCGCGCTAGATGTACTAGGTGTCGCCTGCGCGGGCAAAAACTGGTGTTGACACAGAAGGAGAGGATGATGAACTATCCCCACTACCTTCATTTGAAGAATCATCTTGGGCAACCTTATTAAATGTGACAGTACTGTCCTTACTTTGTTTGGACGCCATGGCACAATTTGAACATACATTTAAAGGGGGAACCACCTTGGCCTCCATACACACAGAACATATGCTATCTGAAGGTATAGACATGTTAGACAGACTTTCGCAGGCTATTAATGCAATAAAACCGTTTTTAAACAAAACCGTTACTGTCTCTTTAAATAATAAACAGAGCACATTTTATTTCTGAATGTTTGAAAAACTATGAAGGAAATATCCGATCTTTACAAAATTTGCACCCTAGTGTCTTAATGCTTTGAAAGTATTGCACACCACATACTCTTTACCATCCCCGTGGAGATGCTACTTGTTCAGAGCAGGCAAAGAGAATGACTGGGGGGCGGAGCCAGAGGGGGGACTATATGGACAGCTCTTGCTGTGTGCTCTCTTTGCCATTTCCTGTAGGGGAAGAGAATATCCCACAAGTAAGGATGAAGCCGTGGACCGGACACACCAATGTAGGAGAAAAATATTTCCCTTTTATTATGGAATGGCAGCTCATACAGCCTAAACAGGGAAAGCATCCCAAATTCTTTTTATTCAGAAATACCTGTCTCTCTTTCTTCTTTGACCCTACATCTGTACTAGTTAGCTGATCTCTTAGATTTTTCACTCTCTTATATGCCATTAGTGGGGAATTATTGAAATCTTCCATATCCTTATTACATTCTTTCAGAATGTGCCAATGTCTTTTTACTATAGGTGAGATTTCCTGACTATTGGGATTAAACTGTGTGACCAAGACTAGTCTATCGTCTGGTGTACCCTTCTTTTTAATGGGTTTACTCTCCTTCACACTTAATGTATGCTTGCTAATCAGATATTTAGGATAGCCCCTATTAAGAAATTTCTGTTGCATTTCTTTCATTCTTAACTCCTTGATGTTGTTGTCAGTTACTATTCTATCCACCCTTAATAATTGGCTTTTTGGCAGAGAATTGACTAGCCCTCTAGGATGAAAGCTCTCATAGCTAAGCAGTGTGTTTCTATCTGTTTCTTTGTTGTATAGATCAAACACCAGTTTATTCCCTTCTTTCACTACTCTGGTATCTAAGAAAGTAACTGTACTCCATTGAGAATTCCAAACCTTTAACAGCTAAATTTATCTCTTTTACAAACTCTTCTAGGGACTCAACGCTGCCCCACCATATGCCAAACACGTAATCTATGAACTGCCACCATGAGGCTCCATACAATATAAACTTCTCATTTTCCTGTAGAATTTTTCTTTAAGGTGATTTAATAAATGTAATAAAATTTTCTATAAGGCGATATTATGAATATACATTAGATTAATAAGGCTGTGTAAGTCAACTGAATATATAAAATATGTTGCATTCTTCTATGTATTGGTTAAGAATGTTTTTAGTATGTAATAATTAGTTTTTGGATCACCCTTATAGCATTAACCCACAAAGATTTGTAAAGCTGTAAAATCAATAAATTATTTAAGTTAAAGTAATCACACCTAAAATCAGTACAGAAGCAATAAATGTTCTTCCAAATTTTGCTTCAACAAACACATGCATGGCTAAATTTTAATATTTCAAAAATGCAAGAGAAAAGCTCCACACTGTTAATTAACATATATCAGAAGACATATAGGGGCCTATTTAAGAAAGTGTGAGCGAACATGATCCGATATTGTGGATCATGTCTGCTGCACATCGATAAATGCCGACAGCATACGCTGTCGGCATCTATCATTGCACCAGCAGTTCTTATAAACTGCTGGTGCAATACCGCCCCCTGCAGATTTGCGGCCAATCGGCAGTCATAGTCTTGAGAAAGGCCTAGTCTAGGCCGAAACGCGTTGGCATACTGGTGAGCTTGGTTTTAATTACCTATATTATATATCATATACAGTGTTGCACTATTTGTTTCTCTTTTGTTCCCTTTTAGGTATTTTATCGATGTATTTGTTTGTTATGGATCTTACCAAGGATTTTTTTTTTTTTTTTTTTTTTTTTAATAATTTTTATTTGAGGTTTTTTTGAGAAAAAAAAAAGGCATACAAAAATCTTGAAACAGTAATACAGAATAGCATTGGGTTACAATAGTAATATACAATTTAAACATACATGTATGAAATGCCTAGTACTCAACCTTCCTCTAAATTCACACACAAGACCACTCTTGGGCCTCAAGCAAAAATAAACCAAGTTTAGGAGGTTATTGCTATCTGGAGAGACCACTCACAGGCCTCAATGACAAACCTCATTTTATATTTGAGATAGGTTACAATATTTAAGATGGCACCTTGAACAAAAAAAAACTTGAAACATCATTCTCCTAACTTAATAGGCCACTTTTGGACCTAACCTATATATTTACTCAAGGTAGGAGAGAAGAATTATTTAAATATAGGTACCCTTTGCTTGCGAGAGTCAGTGTATAAGAAAGATAAGTCCCCAGAAGGAAAATAATGGCCACACTTGGACCATTCACATTAGTATGTGTTAGTAGGGGGACATAGCAGGGGTCACTTGTAGACAGTAGGAAAAGTAAGTGGGTATGTTGTATCTGAAAGGATACATTATATAGATAGTTATGGTGGTAGTTATAATAATTAGGTAGGTAAATTATGGCATAGGAAAGAGAAGCCATATAGTTAACCCTCCTAAATTAGGAGGTGTATTATGGGGGGGGGGGAGGTGGTAAATTGTATATGGTGTGAAAAACATACAGCTTGGGAAGCTTTTTATATCGTACTTCAAAGTAAGCGTTCATTAACAAAACAAGGTACCACATCAGAGCGAGAGATCTACTTAGAACATGGATTGTCAGTATGAATGCGAAAGGGACCAAGTGTACATTGTACCATTGCAAGATCCGACATACCAGGGCTTAAAAAAAATATCTTAGGGAATAAGTTTAATGGAAGTTACATAGATCAACTGTGGCATCCTGAGGAGGGAAACCATATATAAAGCAGGACCAGCCTGCAATAACAGACATGTTAAATGCGTGGATGCTAGATTGCACACAGTAATATATGGGTATTAATGAAGAGCAAAAATCTGACAAAATGTGGCTGTAAGGTGACTATAATGGAGGCTCACATGTAGCATAACATATAAACTTAGTGCCAACTTCAAGCAGACATTGTGGAGTAGTATATTTATAACCCTGTGGGGAGGAATCCCAAAAGTTAAGCATATATACAGTATTAAAAAAAAAAAAAAAAAAAAAAAGTGCTCTTAAATCTTTTAAGCATAAAACAATTCTAAACAGTCATACCAGCTAACGTCTCCAGGGGGTAAATCTGCAAAGTAAATAACAAGGGACATTTGACCGGCATAAAAAAACACAATTGAGTTTTAGCGTTAGAGTTCAAAGGCGCTCTTGCTTAGACCTAGGGGTCACTTATGTGAATGGTAATAATCTATTTACGGATAGTAGTTAAAGGCTAATCTCACATAAACATAAAATGTAGTGGTTTAGTTACTTCTATGCAAGCAATAGCATTGTCATGAGATCTTCACTGATGTTAAGTGGAACAGAAGGGTAGCTATTTTCGAATTAGGAAGCACATATTTCCTAATTAATTAGTAGAAACCTGGTGATTGGGCATGGGCCCTATGCCCATCACACAAGATCCCACATAGGTGGAGGCCATATACAAATATATGAGGGGAGGGAAAAAGAGTTTAAAGGAACCCTGCGCAAGTGTAAATGTACCAAAGGATAACATAGAGAGCAAATAATAATACACTGCAGCCTAAATATTGTTGTAACATATAAAGCTGCATGGGCATTAATATAGGCAATATAAACAAATAGTCAAGAATGCTGCAGCAGAGTGTTCTAGAAAACAGGGCTCATATCCTTTTTGCTAACGGAGCAGTAGCTTATTCCTGTTACCGAGTTCAAGTCTGCTCAAACCCTTCAGAACCTTGTCCCTAGAGTAGATTAAATGTCAGGCTTTACATAGTTCAGATCGCCACCGGGATCCCAGCCTCTTAGAAGGGAAAAGAGTACACAGAATGTTATATGAGGCTGCGGTGGAGCTGTCAGGGTAATCGCTAAGGCAAGCAACAGCAGATCTGTCGTCGGGAAAGGTATGGGGGAAGTGCCGGGGTTGATGCCCACATTTGTATAGCACCCAGAGAGGTATAGTGGGTAACGGGCTGTAAGTGAGTCTATATGGAAATGTACATCATGGTGGGGGAGAGAGAATCAATTTTAATAGAAATTTGTTAATAAACCTTGAGGAGACAAACCGAGTTTAAATGCTCATAAATGGGAGCTGATTAGATGATAGCTCGTTAGATATGGTGTGAGTTGGAAAAGGAGACGAACTATACATACTCGCTGTGTCTGCTTTTAAATTTTTTTAACAATATACCTAGGACCCTTTTATAAAATAGAAGCATCTCTAACACAGGATAATTGTTATCACGGCTTAGAGCAAGATCCAAAACTCTTCTTCATAGCCATACACTAGTATATTAAAGGCGCCACGCTGCCCCGGCCGCAGGCAGCACTGCACCCTAGTTAAAAGCTATGTCCAACTCCAGGGGTAAGAGTAATGTATAAGAGTCAGCAAAAGGCCATTGATGGCGAGCTTTGTTACCTACTGACTATCGAAGCAGCACACCCTGCTCATATTCTGGTACATTGAGCAGGAAATATTATACTAAAAGGGATGACTGCTATTCCAAACAGCAACAAACAACAATATTAAGAAGATTTAGAGTGTAGCTATGCCAAGCTATATCAATAATTAAAGATGGGAAATAATAATTTTAATACCCCTTATGTTGAAAGGATGATCTAAGCTTAAGGGTTCATTAGTTTTGCTAGGTAATAAGTTGCTATAAAATGCAAGCTAATCTAGTAAACATACTCTAAGGTTCCATTCCTATTCATTTTACTTAACATCCTCTCTTGGAACAAACATTACTGTCGTCACATAGGACTTAAATCCTGTGAAAAAAGAATAATTAAAAAGGGCAACAAGCACGCGTACTAATAACCTGTAAGAAGACACATGGTAAAGCATAGACAAACCAAATAAGTCAACAGTGCCTCCCAACCTGTAGGCTGTAATATAAGACATCCTAGGTCATTAATAGTTTAAGCAGAAATCTCACACCTGTAGCTGAATACAGATAATAGTAATACACACAGTAATACATTTAACATCAACCAATCTGATTGTCATTCGTTCACTGAGAAATATATAGAGTTAAACTAAACATAACAGAACAGGGATTATACGAATTTTCAGAAGAGCAGCTTATATTAAACTGTAAACAGATAGAATTTCAGTTCAGCATTGAAGAACGTAATTGTAGAGCTACTATAGACAAGAAACCAAAAAGCCTTATTACGGTAGCATAGAAGTGACATACAGTTTATATATTTTAGCACAACAAGCAGTCCCACTAGTCATTGAGAGGGTAAATGTTCAAACTCCTCATATGCGATAACTGTTGCAAAGTGCATATAACTTTAGGAGTAGATATATATAAGACAGCACTGAACTTACTGTAATAACTAAACCATTTGAACTTTGTGAAGTATTAAACATAGAAATGCAGTTGTGGCTGCAACAATGGTTAAACAGTGTTCTGTGAGTTTACCCCACACCGGTAGCTAAAATTATGTGGTAGTCTCTCAGTTTTTGAGTCGCCTCTCCGGATCTCAACATGGACCTCAGTACGACAGCATAGTGCGCAGCGTATAAAGGCAACAAGGATAGTGTGGGGCCACTTCTGTACAGCCCTCCTTTTACCGGGAATTGGTAGTGTGTTCTCAAGGTAAGGCTCTTAAGCGTATCCCTCTCGATCTCCTGGTTTAGAATAAGGGCTGAGTGGGTGTCAGTAAAACTCTCCCAGTTACGCATTGCGGCTATGGTAGTAGGGGTTTCCAAGCCCTCAGCGTATGCGATTGTATCCTTCCCCTCTACTGCTGTAGATAATGCGCTGTCTAGAGCCGGCTCTCTCTTGGCGCTGTGACAGATATAAGTTAAGTCCCGGGACTCCAAACCTCCGCCATCTCCGCCATCTCGGTCCATCAAATCTGGGCTTTGAACAAGAGGTGGTGGGGTGGTTATAGGCTGGAAAGCTTTAAGTAACGTTGCTTCCAGAGCAGTGTGATGATCCTCCACAAGACAGAGCAAATCCTCTAGGAAGCCGATAGTGAACTCCATGTTAAATTGCCGTTTAGCGTTGTACTGAACGTAGTCTGCAGTCTTGTACTTTGGTTTAGATAGTATCCGCGTGGTCTCAAAAATGGCCGGCCTGGAGCTGTGTGCTGGCCTTTTCGGCAGATAGTATTTTCTGATTTCAAGTGCCTTAGTGCATCTCAGGTAGCAATATCTTGATCTTTGGTACTAGATAGGCCTGTGATAGCATTTTAAGCTGGATTGAACAGTATGATAACAAAATAATAAAACATTGTGATGGAGCTGAAGTGATATGCGTCTGTTCAGTTACCAGGCTTGCTCCGCCCCCCCTTACCAAGGATTTTTAACATCTGAATTAAGGATTTGTTTTCACTAGATCTTTAGTGCTTTTTAATATTATCACTGATTTTCTATTTTTGTCTTTTGATATTTTTGTCTTTTGATTTTTGTCTTTTGATTTTTGACCTTTGTTTATCATTTGAATTCAAGTTTTCCACGTGGATTTTTTCACAAGTTATTTTTATTTTTATTTTTATACACCTCACGGATTTACAATTTTTTAATTTAGCAGCTGAACCACAATAATTTGACCCACTCAACGTTTACATTCTACTATTATTGACTTCACGTTATATTTCTACACGTCACTTTGGAGGAAACACTACTGGATTCACTTACATATAACCGGTTGAACATTTGAACATTTTTTATGTACGCCAATTTTTGTGAACACTATTTTTTGTGAATGCTATTTTTCTTTGTTGAAAGCTATTGTGTGCACTCAATCACTCACTTAGGTTGTTTATATTATTGAATGTACATGTCCTAACTCCTCATCACTGGCTCACTAAGTCAGCGTCACATGCTATACTCCATTGGATATTTTTAGATATTTTTAGATTTGTTTATTATATATATATTTTTTTTTTTTGTTAAGTCAGACATGGATCCATGCGTCTGATTGCCATTTGTAAATTTTTATATGTATTAAAATGTACCTTTTACTAGCCTTTTAAGCTTTTTAGCGCTTACTCTCTCCCCATTTTAACTTTTGTATTGTTAGCCTACTAGGAGGCTATATAGTTAGTAAGCTTAAGGCCCTGGGTGTAGCGCTCGGTCCACTTCTCCTGTTCTTATACATTTCTTGGAGGTTCACAACAAAGATACAAAGTCTTTCAAGTGACGAGCAATTGAAACAGTGAGACTCCTATTGAGGGGTGGTAACAGGGATCAATTGCTGGCTAGACAGGAGATCTATTGGATCATGAAATTTGCGTACCCAAATTCCATTTGGTTTTAATACAGAATTCGATATAATAAACCATTGAAAATGATTTATGTATATATTGTATCCTTTTGTATTTCAATAAAACTGTAAACAATTTCTGATACTTGTAGTCTTCTCTCCTTCGTGGCCCGCTATTTCTCCTGTCTGGCTTTCACTTGCAACTTTGCTTAATTGTGGATGCAGATGTGTACTATTATTATTCATTCATTTGTGTAAATTATTTTTTGCTACAACGATTTTTGTCTGATTAAAGTGTTGTTCAAAGTATATATATCTATTATGCAATGAATAAATATATTTCTATGGTAACAAGGACTTATGAATACTAGCTATACTGGTTCTACTTATTTGTATATTAATTTTACACAGGCTCCAGTATGTTTGCTTGTCCTTTGCCCTATGTTCAACAATTTTTTACTTAATTATCTAATATATTTATTATTTATTTGTTGATTTGTTAATAATATTTCTTGAATATCTTTTGAATCTGCACTTAGTAGATTGAACTGATTTGGTTTTCTTTGCAGCATTAATTTATATGTATAATGATATATCTGTATATTTGCTCAATATTACATATCATCTGAGGTTTTGTTTTGCCAACAATATATACTTTTGGGATCTGCATTTATTGTTAAAAAATTTTAAAATTAATTTGCTTCTTTTTCCAGCATTTATATTTACAATATATACTTTTGGGATCTGCATTTATTGTTAAAAATTTTAAAATTAATTTGGTTCTTTTTCCAGCATTTATATTTACATTTATACTGTGTGTATATATATATATTAACAATACTTTTGCATTCTTGACCGATATGGCACATTATTTCAATAGGTTTGATTTAGGATTTGCAATAATTGGGTCATGGGGATGTGTTTCAAAACCATCCAATGACCTGCTTCAGCGTATGCTTTTTAAATGGCACTCACCGTTGCCTTTTTAGGTTTATGAATACGGCTATAGCTGAAACGCATAAAACATGTCAGTCAGCTACGTGTTAAACTTGTCCGTTTTTTACTTGGATAAATTAAGCATATTTTTTATATTTTATATGGGAATGAACTTTATTTTTTTCGATAGTTACATTGTAACACTGATATCTGTCAGGAATCCCGGAATATCCTATGACATGTAAATATTTTTTTTTTTAAGTAGACAACCCAATGTATTAATCTAGGCCCATTTTGGTATATTTCATGTCACCATTTTACCGCCAAATGAGATCAAATACATTTTTTTTTTAACTTTTTCACTAACTTTTTTACAAACTTTAGATTTCCCACTGAAATTATTTACAAACTGCTTGTGTTATTATGGCAACAATGGTTGTACATGCTTCTCTGTGATCCCCTTTGTTCATAAATAGCAGACATTTATGGCTTTGGCATTACTTTTTGGTAATTAGAAGGCCGCTAAATGCCGCTCTGCACCACACTTGTATTATGCCAAGCAGTGAAGGGGTTAATTAGGTAGCTTGAATGGAGCTTGTAGGGTTTATTTTAGTTTTAGTATAATGTAGTAGTCAACCCAAAGTATTGATCTAGGCCCATTTTGGTATATTTCATGCCACCATATTCCCGCAAAATGCAATCAAATAAAAAAAATTGTTAACGTTTTCCCTAACTTTAAGTTTCTCACTGAAATTATTTGCAAACAGCTTGTTCAAATATGACACAAATGGTTGTAAATGCTTCTCTGGAATCCCCTTTGTTCAGAAATAGCAGACATTTATGGCTTTGACATTGCTTTTTGGTAATTAAAAGGCCACTAATTAGGTAGCTTGTAGGGTTAATTTTAGATTTAGTGTAGAGATCAGCCTTCCACCTGATACATTCCACCCTCTGATCCCTCCCTGACCCCCCTCAAACAGTTCTCTTCCCTCCCCCACATTCACAATTGTCACTACCTTTTTTTTTTTTAAGATATTTTTTAAATAGATTTTATATAAAGTGTAGGATCCCCTATTACCCCCCAACCGCCCTGATCCCCCCAAACAGCTTTCTAAGCCTCCCCCCTCAACCTATAGGCCGCCATCTTAGGTACTGGAAGCTGTCTGTCAGTATCCAGTTTACTAACAGATGTGCCCATTTTTTAATAAAAAATGTAAACAGCCCATTTTCTGTAGTTTAGCTTCCACCCCCTCAATACCCTCCCCCTCCAATATCCCTTTAAAAAAAATATTTCCCTATCCGTTTCACTTTCCCCCCTTCCTTGGCACTTCACAATTGATGACAGTGCGCGTGCGCACATGTGCTCCTGAGCCTGCCCCGCCTCCTTGCATGCTCACGTCCGACACTAGAATAATCAGAAACGTGCACGAGCGATGGGCCACCTACCCGCCTTCCAGATATGGCTCCCACCCACCAACGATCGGTACCACCGCTGTCCTCTCTGCATCGGTAACTTTGAAAATCTATTTCTGCAGTTCCCCACTAATGGTGCATGCAGAAATAGTGCAATCTCGCTATTTTTAGTGAGATCTCACTATTTTTAGTGAGATTGCGGCAGAGAGAAGCCATGGGGGCCGAATTATCAAGCTCCTTCATGCTCACCAGAAACACAAGTTATGAAGACCGCTGCTCCATAACCTGTCCACCTGCTCTGAGGTGGAGGACAGACATCACCGGAAATCAACCAAATTGAATACAATCGGGTTGATTGGCACCCCCTGCTAGCTGCCAATTGGCCGCAAATCTTCAGGGGGTGGTATTGTACCAGCAGTTCACAAGAACTGCTGGAGCAATGATAAATGCCAACAGTGTATGCTGTCTGCATTTATTGATGTGCAGCAGATATGATCCGCAATATCGGATCATGTCCGCTCACATCATAATAAATAGGCCCACAGGACTGCAGTGACATACAGGGTACGATGCTGGTTGTTAAGGGGTTAAGGGCTCACTAGGTACCTATAAAGTCTTAATGTTTTTGTATGTTCCATGTATATCTAGAGGTGTTTTTTCTATATCCAATGTGTATAGATTTTGTTGTTAATTACATTGCAATATAGAATACAACAAGGTTAATATATGTTTTGACATGGAAGTCTAGAATTCCAGGTAGAAACTCATGAAATAGAAAAAGAAGAATCTTGTCTTAATGACCAGATAAAGAAAATGGAGGTGATAACGTCAAGGAATAGCCTCTTCAGTAAAACTGCAGTGGAATTCTTTTGTGGTGTTTTTAAGATTTTAAAGAGGGGCCTCACAGTGTGTGTCCATAATTTATATGGGGATTTTATGTGTGGCATGTGCATAGCACGTTTATTAGTAAAACAACACACTGTTAGATAGTTGACATATAAGCATAGTAAGTGCCTGTAAGCTCTGTCCCTGACTTTCTGATGGTTACTACTGTACTATTCCCTTCTATCTCTCCTTTTCTTCTCGCTCTATCACTTCACCCTATTTTTTTCTGCCCCTTTTCCATTTGTCTCCTTTTCTCTCTCCCTCTCCCTTCTCTCTCTTTCTATTCACTATCTCTCTGTCTCTCCCTTTCTTTACGCACTTTTTAATTCTCTTCAGTCTCTCTCTGCCCATCTCTATTCTATAAACACTCTCTTTTCTCTCTTTTTTGTTTGTCTCCTCCCTCTCTCTCTGCCCTCTCGTTCTCCCTTCTTTTTTATCCCACTCTCACCTTCTCTCTATAAAGATAGCAAGAGAACAGAGAAAAATGGATAATAGGAGTAAACTAGAAATATGCTTAAAATTGCATGCTCTATCTAAATCGTGAAAGAAAACAAAAATGGGTTTAGTATCCCTTTAAGGGAAAAAATGTGCTATGCTAAAATAAAAATGTATGTAAGTGTAAAAAAAATGTTAAAAATAAAATGTGTTAAAATAAAAATGTATGTAAGAAAAGGAACATGAGATGTGTGTATGTGTGTTGGGTTGGTTGTACTTGAAGGGTAAAACAATACATTTTGTGTGCCCCTAACTAATGTGTGCTCATGTGTTTGTGCTAGTAGGGAAAAACAAAAAGTGTTGTGTGTTGTGTGTGTGTGTATACCTAATGTGTGTGTCTGACTGTGTGTGTATAAGATTACAACTATTTGAAAAACAAAAACTGTACTCACTCCCACTATTCTGAAAAACTCTCAAACACAGACTCTTAACCTATGTCTAGCTCAAAGAGTCAATCACCATTAGGCTGCATGTGCAAAACATATTTTTAAATAAAGTTTTGGTGTTGACATTAAAACAGTGACCTTTTTCACTTGCCATTAAATGATGTAAAACATAAAGGATTAAGGTTAATACTTGCTGAAGTTTTTTGAGCTCTGGTAAAACTGAAGTATGTTAACTGTGTGTTAATTGGAATCCGAAGAGGGATGTTGTGAATCAAAAGGGTTAGACAGTTGTTCTCTGTCTCCTTGATTTTTTTTTTCAATAAATAATAAAAAAGCAAATAGATGGTTACAGTTCTGAAAATAAACAGCAAATCCCCTTTGTGAAATTTTATGGTCACACTTTCAAAGTAGCAAAAGAATGAGAACTAGCGAGATAACTTTACAGTCTGAAAATTTGCCTTTAAATGATGATTTCCCCAACAGTATGAAGCACAAAACCTTAAAAACTGTCTAATATTAAAGATTAGACTTTGCTTCTTGGAACAAAATAGCTAGTGGTTTTTGCAGTACCTGCTTTTCTCACACAGTATACCAATAAACCTCTACTGGGTCGGCCCGTCAATGTATCTATTGCTCAAAACACTTAGCCCACATACAGTTAATGGTTTGCGGTTTGAATTTAGGTATCTTCATGTTCACAGGCTATGCAGTTCTTATAGCTGCATTTGTAAACTCCTTTAAAGCTTAACCAGGAGGACTCCTTTTATGTTTTATCTTTAAGTTGAGTGGGAGCTAGATGGTTCCCTAACGTTTTGCCTCTTTTGTATGCAAAACGGCAACCTCTTGAAATTACCTCTGTTAGGTCATCATCTGCCTTTAAAATTGTGAGATGTTTACGCAAAATGGTGCATATTTGATGATACTGTCTACTATATTGAGTGACAAAGGTCACTCCCATAGACCCCTTGTCTACTTCTTCCTCTCGGTTTCTATCTTTCAGAAGGCTGGATCTCTCAATTTCTTCTACCTCTTTCCGTGTTCTCTCTATATCTTTTTTGGGATAACCCCTCTCAAGGAATTTGTCTATTAGTTCCTTTTCATGTCTGGAATAATCCTCATCCCTTGTGCAGTTTCGTTTCACCCTAATGAACTGTCCTTTTAATACAGATCTAAATACTTGTTTAGGGTGACTGCTCGCAGCATGTAACAGGGTGTTCCCTGTGATGGGTTTTCTGTACAATTCTACCATGATTTTCTGTTTTTGGTTCTCTTTAGTACTGCATCCAGGTAATTAATCTTTGATTTGCCATATTCAAAGGTAAACTGGAGGCTTGCATTGTAACAGTTTAAATATGTGACAAAGTCCATTGCTCTGTCCCTGCCTCCATTCCAAACCACAAGCAATCATGTGGGATTGATGAATATAGTGCTTTAACATCAATCGTAAGCCAGCCATTGTCTTCCTCCCAAGTGATCTCCTCTATTTCTTTGAGGAGTTGCTTGGTATCCCATAAATAGCTCAAAAGTTCCCCAACTAGGGGCTGGAGTAGAGTGACCAACCATTTTGAGAGAGGTTCCAATAGGGAACTAATTATACTGATTATCTGTCTCCCTTCCACATTCTCTAAGGTCTTGTGGACCTTAGGAAGGTGGTTGAAAGTAGTTATCCTGGGGTACTGGGTATACAGGAAGTCACATGTGTTCTGATAAAAAAAACTGCTTCCCTACCATCATCAATTAATTGTAAAAGTTCCCTTTGAAACCTTGATGTAGGGTCAAACTGCAGTTTGGTGTACTGTTGGAGGTTCTCTAATTGTCTGATGGCTTCGTTGATGAAATATTCTCTATTCATGACTACTATCGAGCCCCCCTTGTCCGCTGCCCTAATAACCAAATTCTGGTTATCACTAAGTTTTTTGAGCACTGTCTTTTCTTTGGATGTAAGATTGCCTTTTGAACCCATCGTTGTGGTATAAGCCAATTTGTTAAGGTCCTTTTCAACCCTCTTCTGGAATTTTTCCAGTAGGTGACCTCTGGACTGTATGGGGTAAAATCTTGAGGCACCCCTAAGCATGGGATATCTTGTATTCTTAGGATTCATCAGATCCTCATCTTCAATCTGCTCTTCTTCTTGTAGTGTCTCAAGATTCACCACATCACAGCATTCACTATATGTTAACCCCAAATTTTCCCCTCCCAATGTACCACCCATGGAGAAATTGTCTGAGGGATTAGACTTAAAATGTTTCTTTAGTATGAGTGTTCTAATCAATTTATTCACATCTATAAGTGTTGAAAACAAATCAAAATCATCTGTGGGTACAAAGCTAAGTCCTAAGCTCAAGACTTTTTCTTCAATGGCATTAAGACTATAGTCAGACAAGTTTATTATAGGTGTCAATTGTACTTTTTCTGTTGCCGTCCCCTCCATTCTGGATATCTTCCTTTTGTATGCTCTCCATCTCTAACATAGTGATTAAATGGTTTGAACAGTCTATAAGTATTAAGTTCCATGCATTAATGAAGTCTGGGTCCTCCACTGGGAATGTGGGAAATTTGTTAATTCTTAAGCCCCGGGGTATTATCCCCAGTTTCAAATACTTCTGCAATGTCCAAATTTCCAATTTCAAACAACATTCTTTTACCATAAGAAATTCCGTTTCCCCAAAGAGTTTGCTCAGAGGAAATTTGGAGCAATCTGTAATTAACAAATTATCTATTTCCAGTTCATCTCTCCGTCTGTCCTCCAGACTTGAGAGTGAGTAATAATTTAAAGTCCCTTCCAAGCTTTGATTTGTTTTCATGTTTAGGCAGCTTGTAATGTGTGGCCTTTTCTGTGGTGTAAAACAGTGCTTGCAAAAAATTGCAGGAATATGCAGTGAAAGGTTCAAAATAACTAGTGGTATTTGCAGCACCTGCTTTTCTCACACAGTATACCAATAAACCTCTACTGGGTCGGCCCGTCAATGTATCTATTGCTCAAAACACAGCCCACATACAGTGAATGGTTTGCGGTTTGAATTTAGGTATCTTCCCCCCTATTAAGAGATTGTCCAATCTATGTCTTTCCGCCCCGTGTCGTCTAATCACACACTGTAAACAAGAATGTTGCATTCATTATACAAGTAGAAAGCGATTGCACTCACATGTGATGGTAGACGTATCTGTGCTGGTAACATACATAGTAACATAGTAGATAAGGTTGAAAAAAAGACTGAAGTCCATCGAGTTCAACCTATAGAAATCTAAAATACTTACAAAAAGCTCCAGTTAAGCTTAAATAACCCCATTAAAATGTGACCCATTTAATACTAGCAATCATATCCATGAATTTTGTTTGTATACAGAAACTTATCCAGACTATTTTTAAATGTATCTACGGTATTGGCATTCACTACCTCCTTTGGTAATGAGTTCCACAATTTTATTGCTCTCACAGTGAAAAAACGTTTCCGTTGCAGGAGATTAAATCTCCTTTCCTCCAACCTTAAATTATGACCTCTTGTCAGAAACAATTTTCTTGGAATAAACAGAGCTTCTGCCATCTCTGTATAAGGGCCTTGAATATATTTATATAAAGTAATCATGTCACCTCTCAAGCGCCTTTTTTCTAAAGAAAACAGACCCAGTTTGGCTAGCCTCTCCTCATAGGTTAATTTCTCCAATCCCCTTATTAGCTTTGTGGCCCTTCTCTGAACTTTTTCTAGTTCTGCAATATCTTTTTTAGCAATTGGTCCCCAGAACTGCACTCCAAACTCAAGGTGAGGTCTTACCAGGGCTTTATATAATGACAGAATTATGCTTTCCTCCCTTGAATCAATAGCTCTTTTAATACATGCTAGTATCTTATTAGCCTTTGAAGCCGCTGCCCTGCATTGTGGTCTTTGGGGAAAGGTTCGTAGTTACCCAGTTCAAGGTATCTCCACTACGAGCTGTAAACTCTCAGAATGAGTTTTCACTCTTTCAACACGCCATCTGTAATACACGTCCATTGTGTTTGTCTTCTGTGCTGCTGCTTATCCTCCAATGGTGTGAGGCATGTAACGTGTGACGTGTGGGGGGAGGGGAGGGGCTTGTCGTCTGATGTATCACGGAGGCGCTGTTACTGATACTGGTACTCCGGAGCCAAATGCTGGGGCTGTTGCACTGCCTGTGCTCAAATAATCCGTGCTCTCTGTATATCCAATGGTGTAATCAAATAACCAACATGAAGAGAGCACCGGATTGGGAAAACAGAAACTCTTTATTCCTTTAAAACATGCATGGAAAACAGGTTACAGCTTATAACCTTGGAGTAAAAAATGGTAGGTGTGGGTATCCACGTACCATATGACTGACACCTTTCGGCTTCTGCTTTAATCGTAGCTACTGGGTACCACTGCTTACACCTTTTAAATGCTAAAACACTTTTTCATTGGTTAAAACAAAAACACGTGACTATACACACCTACACCTATGTATTGAGAATACACGAATTAGGAGGGCTCTAAATTTTTAACCCTGTATCTGCTGGCCTACCCACATAACCTTCCTAATGTAGATTCCGCTATCTCTATTATTCTAATGTCACTTCTGCCTTATGGTTTTATGTGTTTAATGGAAGTTATAGGGTGGTCTTATGTATTGTGATGTTTGCCTGAAAATAATATAAGAAACTTGAAATGACCTGCTATTATATATTTGTTGCTAGTCTCTAATACTATATTATCACCCTGATACTGTCATGGGAAGATAAGTGGGGGAGGACATCTCTTCACTTATACATCGATGTCCCTTTTAACCCCTTCTATTATCTCCTGTTGGTTTCACCTATTATAACCATTTAGCTGGTCTCGAGGGATATCTGGGTTACTATGTGATTTGTTATACCATACAAAGGAGTTGAAAAGGAGCGCTCTGAAAACATTCTGTTTAAGTAACTTTTTGCACCTATCACATACTGGGACTTGTTAAACTGTAAGACAAGCTTGTCCTGTTTTGTTGTGCTAACTATTATTTTAATATATATTTTCACTAAGCGCTGCTTTTTCTTTGTATGTATTCGCAAGAGGTGTAGTGAGCTCTCCCTGTTTAATAATGTTAACATGCTCACAAATCCTGGACCTTACCTCACGTGTAGTTAAGCCTACATATTGAATGTCACATAAATCACAATTTAACAGGTATACCGCATAGGTAGACCTGCAATTATAGCAGGCTTTGTGTTCAAAGGTCTCTCCTGTATGTATACTCTTAAAGCCACTGCCTACTTTGGCATGTTCACAGGCTATGCCATATTCAAAAGTAAACTGGAGTCTTGCATTGTTACAGTTTAAATATGTGACAAAGTCCATTGCTCTGTGGATGCCACCTTTCCAAACCACAAGCAAATCATCTATATAGCGACGATAGTATGCTATATTAGACTGGAATGCATTCCTATCCCTAAAGATGTGGTACAGCTCCCTCCAACCCATGTAAAGGTTGGCATATGATGGGGCAAATTTAGCCCCTATGGCTGTGCCACATCTCTGGAGATAGAAGGTCCGCTCAAACATGAAAGAAGTGATTCTTTCAAAAAGGGAGGTGTTTTGGATACACAGACTTAATACCAGGGTCCCACATGGTTTTAATTCCGAATTTGATCGCAAACACTATTTAATCATTATTAACCCCTAATCTGCCGTCCGCCCACATCGCCCCACTATACTAAAGTTATTAAGCCCTACACCGCTGCCACTATACTAAACCTATTAACCCCTAAACCGCAAGCATCCCCACAATTAAATATACTAAACTAAACTAATAACCCCTAAACCGAATGCCCCCCATATTGAAATAAACTAAATTAAACCATTTACCCCTAAAACTAACAACCCCCTAATTTTATATTACAATTACAATTTCCCTATCTTAAATTAAATTAAAACTTATCTGTCAAATCAAAAAAACTAAGATTAAACTAACAATTAAACTAATATAATAATCAAACTAAAATTAAACTAACTACCAAATAAATTAAACTAAACTACATATTAAAAACATCCTAACAGTACTCTAAAAATTACAAAGTATCTAAATAAAAAAATAAAAAAATACTAAGTTACAAAAAATAACAAACACTAAATTACGGAAAGTAACAAACGAAATTATCCAAAATAAAAAAGAATTACACCTAATCTAATAGCCCTATCAAAACAAAAAAAGCCCACCCAAAATTAAAAAAACCCTAGCCTTCAATAAACTACCAATGGCCCTTAAAACGGCCTTTTGTGGGGCATTGCCCCAAAGATATCAGCTCTTTTACCTGTAAATAAAAAATACAAAGACCCACCCAAACAGTAAAACCCACCACCCAAACAAGCCCCCAAAATAAAAAACCTATGCTACCCATCGCCCAGAAAAGGCATTTTGGATGTGCATTGCTCTTAAAAGGGCATTTAGCTCTTTTACTGCCCAAACCCTTATCTAAAAATAAAACCCACACAAAAAAAACCTTAAAAAAGCCTAACACTAACCCCCTGACAATCTACTTACAGTTTTTGAAGTCCCACTTGAACGATTTTCATCCCGGAGTTGAAATCCTGATCAAGGCGGGGAGAAGTCTTCATCAAGGCGGCCTCTTCAATCTTCATGAAGCAAGTCCATCCTGAAGACATCCGGCGCGGAGCATCCTCTTCATAAGTCACCACCGAACAATGAATCTTCAATGCAAGGTACGCCATCCAAGATGGCGCCCCTTGCATTCCTATTGGTTGAAAAATTTGAATCAGCCAATAGGAATTATAGCTGCTAAAATCCTATTGGCAGTTCAAATCAGTCAATAAGATTTAAGCAGCTCTAATTCTATTGGATGATGAATCAGCCAATAGGATGAGAGCTGGTTAAATCCTATTGACTGTTCAAATCAGCCAATAGGATTTAAGCAGCTCTCATTTTATTGGCTGATTCATTGAAGATTCAGTGTATGGTGATGAACGTATGAAGACGATGCTCCAGGATGCCCTTGGTAGTTTGGGGGTGGGGGGTTGTATAGTGTTAGGGGGTGTTTGTATTTTTATTTGGACCAAAAGAGCTCTTTAACTCAGGGCAATACCACTACAAAAGGCCCTTTTAAGGGCCCTTGGTAGTTTGGGGGTGGGGGTTGTATAGTGTTAGGGGGTGTTTGTATTTTCTTTTGGAGCAAAAGAGCTGTTTAACTCAGGGCAATGCCCTACAAAAGGCCCTTTTAAGGGCCCTTGGTAGTTTATTATAGATTAGTTTTTTTTATTTTTGGGTGGGGTTTGTTGTAAAAGGGTATTAGAATAGTAATAATCTTTATTTTTTGGATAATTTCGTTTTTATTTGTAATGGTAGTTTTTTTTTATTTCTTGCAATGGTAGTTTTTTTATTTTTTGTAATGATAGGTGTTAGTTTAAGGCAGCTTAGGTTTTATTTCACAGGTAAGTTTGTATTTATTTTAGCTAGGTAGTTAGTAAATTGTTAATAACTATTTGCTAACTAGTCTACCTAGTTAAAATAAATACAAACTTACCTGTGAAATAAAAATAAAACCTAAGCTAGCTACAATATAACCATTAGTTATTTGTAGCTAGCTTAGGTTTTATTTCACAGGTAAGTATTTATTTTTTAAATAGGAATTATTTAGTTAATAATTGTAAATTTAATTTAGATTTCATTATGTTAAAGTTAGGGGGTGTTAGGGTTAGGGTTAGGCTTAGGGTTGGGTTAGGTTTAGGGGTTAATATAGTTTAATTTAGGTTAATGCGATGTGGGGGGCTGGCGGTTTAGGGGTTAATATATTTATTTAGTGGTTGTGATGTGGGAGGCCAGAGGTTTATGGGTTAATAACTTTATTTAGTTGCGGCAATGTTGATGTGCGGCAGAATAGTGGTGGCGATATAGGGAGCAGCAGTATAGGGGTTAATAACTGTAGGCAGGCATCAGTGATGTTGGGGCAGCAGATTAGGGGTGTTTAGTCTCCGGGTTTATGTTAGGGTGTTAGGTTTAAACTGTATTTTCTTTTTTCCCATAGACATCAATGGAGTTGCGTTATGGAGCTTTTGTTTCCGCGATCGCAGGTGTTAGACTTTTTTTTGCCAGCTCTCCCCATTGATTTCTATGGGGAAAGCGTGCACGAGCACGTCAAAACGCTGCTGCTTTTGTGTGCGGTATGGAGCTCAACGCATATCGCTTGCACAAGCCGGGTTTTTTTAAACTTGTAATGGTAGCGCTATAGGGGGTTAAATAACACAACTTTTGTTGCATTCTTTACTTTCCCTATAGCGCTCAAAACTCGTAATCTAGCAGTCAGAAAACTGTGAGGCTATTTATTTGGGGTGGGAAAAATGACTTCAATACAAACTGGAAAAAAAAATAATATCAATGGAACTAGAATAAAGGTACAGAATACATTCACCGAGATTACGAGCTTTGCGGTTACTGCGTTGCTAACGAGCAGTTTTTTCTCACCACTCACTTAAGACAACGCTGTTATTACGGGGTTTTTTAAACCCGGCGTTAGCCGCAAAAAGGTGAGCGTAGAGCAAAATTTAGCTCCACATCTCACCTCAATACCAGCGTTGCTTACGGTAGCGGTGAGCTGGCAAAACGTGCTTGTGCACGATTTCCCCATAGGAATCAATGGGGCAAAATCGGATGAAAAAAACCTAACACCTGCAAAAAAAGCAGCGTTCAGCTTCTAACGCAGCCCCATTGATTCCTATGGGGAAATAAAAGTTATGTCTACACCTAACACCCTAACATGAACCCCGAGTCTAAACACCCCTAATATTACACTTATTAACCCCTAATCTGCTGCCCCCAACATCGTCGAGCCCTACATTTTATTTATTAACCCCTAATCTGCCGCCCCCAATGTCGCCGCCACCTAACTACACTTATTAACCCCTAATCTGCCGCCGCCAACGTCGCTGCCACTATAATAAAGTTATTAACCCCTATATCTAAGTCTAACCCTAACCCCACCTAACTTAAATATAATTTAAATACATCTAAATAAAATTACTACAATAAAATAAATAATTCCTATTTAAAACTAAATACTTACCTATAAAATAAACACTTAGGCCTAGATTTGGAGTTCGGCGGTAGCCGTCAAAACCAGCGTTAGAGGCTCCTAACGCTGGTTTTGGCCGCCCGCTGGTATTTGGAGTCAGTGATTAAAGGGTCTAACGCTCACTTTTCAGCCGCGACTTTTCCATACCGCAGATCCCCCTACGCCATTTGCGTAGCCTATCTTTTCAATGGGATCTTCCTAACTCCGGTATTTAGAGTCGTTTCTGAAGTGAGCGTTAGAGCTCTAACGACAAGATTCCAGCCGCCTGAAAATAGCAGGAGTTAAGAGCTTTCTGGCTAACGCCGGTTCATAAAGCTCTTAACTACTGTACCCTAAAGTACACTAACACCCATAAACTACCTATGTACCCCTAAACCGAGGTCCCCCCACACCGCCGCCACTCGATTAAAATTTTTAACCCCTAATCTGCCGACCACCACCTACGTTATACTTATGTACCCCTAATCTGCTGCCCCTAACACCGCCGACCCCTATATTATATTTATTAACCCCTAACTTGCCCCCCACAACGTCGCCGCCAGCTACTTAAAATAATTAACCCCTAATCTTCCGACCGCAAAGCGCCGCCACCTACGTTATCCCTATGTACCCCTAATCTGCTACCCCTAACACCGCCGACCCCTATATTATATTTATTAACCCCTAATCTGCCCCCCACAACGTCGCCGACACCTGTTATTAACCCCTAATCCGCCTCACTAACCCTATCATAAATAGTATTAACCCCTAATCTGCCCTCCCTAACATCGCCAACACCTACCTTCAATTATTAACCCCTAATCTTCCGATCATAACTCACCGCTATTCTAATAAATGGATTAACCCCTAAAGCTAAGTCTAACCCTAACACTAACACCCCCCTAAGTTAAATATAATTTTTATCTAACGAAATAAATTAACTCTTATTAAATAAATGATTCCTATTTAAAGCTAAATACTTACCTGTAAAATAAATCCTAATATAGCTACAATATAAATAATAATTATATTATAGCTATTTTAGGATTAATATTTATTTTACAGGCAACTTTGTAATTATTTTAACCAGGTACAATAGCTATTAAATAGTTAAGAACTATTTAATAGTTACCTAGTTAAAATAATAACAAATTTACCTGTAAAATAAATCCTAACCTAAGATATAATTAAACCTAACACTCCCCTATCAATAAAATAATTAAATAAACTACCTACAATTACCTACAATTAACCTAACACTACACTATCAATAAATACATTAAACACAATTCCTACAAATAAATACAATTAAATAAACTAGCTAAAGTACAAAAAATAAAAAAGAACTAAGTTACAGAAAATAAAAAAATATTTACAAACATAAGAAAAATATTACAACAATTTTAAACTAATTACACCTACTCTAAGCCCCCTAATAAAATAACAAAGCCCCCCAAAATAAAAAATTCCCTACCCTATTCTAAATTAAAAAAGTTACAAGCTCTTTTACCTTACCAGCCCTGAACAGGGCCCTTTGTGGGGCATGCCCCAAGAAGTTCAGCTCTTTTGCCTGTAAAAAAACACATACAATACCCCCCCCCAACATTACAACCCACCACCCACATACCCCTAATCTAACCCAAACCCCCCTTAAATAAACCTAACACTAATCCCCTGAAGATCTTCCTACCTTGTCTTCACCATCCAGGTATCACCGATCCGTCCTGGCTCCAAGATCTTCATCCAACCCAAGCGGGGGTTGGCGATCCATAATCCGGTGCTGAAGAGGTCCAGAAGAGGCTCCAAAGTCTTCCTCCTATCCGGCAAGAAGAGGACATCCGGACCGGCAAATATCTTCTCCAAGCGGCATCTTCGATCTTCTTCCATCCTGAGCGAAGCGGCAGGATCCTGAAGACCTCCAGTGCGGAACATCCATCCGGACCGACGACTGAACGACGAATGACTGTTCCTTTAAGGGACGTCATCCAAGATGGCGTCCCTCGAATTCCGATTGGCTGATAGGATTCTATCAGCCAATCGGAATTAAGGTAGGAATTTTCTGATTGGCTGATGGAATCCAATCAGCCTATCAGATTGAGCTCGCATTCTATTGGCTGATCGGAATGCGAGCTCAATCTGATTGGCTGATTGGATCAGCCAATCGGATTGAACTTGATTCTGATTGGCTGATTCCATCAGCCAATCAGAAAATTCCTACCTTAATTCCGATTGGCTGATAGAATCCTATCAGCCAATCGGAATTCGAGGGACGCCATCTTGGATGACGTCCCTTAAAGGAACAGTCATTCGTCGTTCAGTCGTCGGTCCGGATGGATGTTCCGCGCTGGAGGTCTTCAGGATCCTGCCGCTTCGCTCAGGATGGAAGAAGATCGAAGATGCCGCTTGGAGAAGATGTTTGCCGGTCCGGATGTCCTCTTCTTGCCGGATAGGAGGAAGACTTTGGAGCCTCTTCTGGACCTCTTCAGCACCGGATTATGGATCGCCAACCCCCGCTTGGGTTGGATGAAGATCTTGGAGCCAGGACGGATCGGTGATACCTGGATGGTGAAGACAAGGTAGGAAGATCTTCAGGGGATTAGTGTTAGGTTTATTTAAGGGGGGTTTGGGTTAGATTAGGGGTATGTGGGTGGTGGGTTGTAATGTTGGGGGGGGGGGTAATTGTATGTTTTTTTTTACAGGCAAAAGAGCTGAACTTCTTGGGGCATGCCCCGCAAAGGGCCCTGTTCAGGGCTGGTAAGGTAAAAGAGCTTGTAACTTTTTTAATTTAGAATAGGGTAGGGAATTTTTTATTTTGGGGGGCTTTGTTATTTTATTAGGGGGCTTAGAGTAGGTGTAATTAGTTTAAAATTGTTGTAATATTTTTCTTATGTTTGTAAATATTTTTTTATTTTCTGTAACTTAGTTCTTTTTTATTTTTTGTACTTTAGCTAGTTTATTTAATTGTATTTATTTGTAGGAATTGTGTTTAATGTATTTATTGATAGTGTAGTGTTAGGTTAATTGTAGGTAATTGTAGGTAGTTTATTTAATTATTTTATTTATAGGGTAGTGTTAGGTTTAATTATATCTTAGGTTAGGATTTATTTTACAGGTAATTTTGTTATTATTTTAACTAGGTAACTATTAAATAGTTCTTAACTATTTAATAGCTATTGTACCTGGTTAAAATAATTACAAAGTTGCCTGTAAAATAAATATTAATCCTAAAATAGCTATAATATAATTATAATTTATATTGTAGCTATATTAGGGTTTATTTTACAGGTAAGTATTTAGCTTTAAATAGGAATCATTTATTTAATAAGAGTTAATTTATTTCGTTAGATAAAAATTATATTTAACTTAGGGGGGTGTTAGTGTTAGGGTTAGACTTAGCTTTAGGGGTTAATCCATTTATTAGAATAGCGGTGAGCTCCGATCGGAAGATTAGGGGTTAATAATTGAAGGTAGGTGTCGGCGATGTTAGGGAGGGCAGATTAGGGGTTAATACTATTTATGATAGGGTTAGTGAGGCGGATTAGGGGTTAATAACTTTATTATAGTAGCGCTCAGGTCCGCTCGGCAGATTAGGGGTTAATAAGTGTAGGCAGGTGTCGGCGACGTTGTGGGGGGCAGATTAGGGGTTAATAAATATAATATAGGGGTCGGCGGTGTTAGGGGTAGCAGATTAGGGGTACATAGGGATAACGTAGGTGGCGGCGCTTTGCGGTCGGAAGATTAGGGGTTAATTATTTTAAGTAGCTGGCGGCGATGTTGTGGGGGGCAGGTTAGGGGTTAATAAATATAATATAGGGGTCGGCGGTGTTAGGGGCAGCAGATTAGGGGTACATAGGTATAATGTAGGTTGCGGCGGTTTACGGAGCGGCAGATTAGGGGTTTAAAAAAATATGCAGGGGTCAGCGATAGCGGGGGCGGCAGATTAGGGGTTAATAAGTGTAAGGCTAGGGGTGTTTAGACTCGGGGTACATGTTAGGGTGTTAGGTGCAGACGTAGGAAGTGTTTCCCCATAGGAAACAATGGGGCTGCGTTAGGAGCTGAACGCTGCTTTTTTGCAGGTGTTAGGTTTTTTTTCAGCTCAAACAGCCCTATTGTTTTCTATGGGGGAATCGTGCACGAGCACGTTTTTGAGGCCGGCCGCGTCCGTAAGCAACTCTGGTATCGAGAGTTGCATTTGCGGTAAAAATGCTCTACGCTCCTTTTTTGGAGCCTAACGCAGCATTTGATTAAACTCTCGATACCAGAGTTAAATTTATGGTGCGGCCAGAAAAAAGCCCGCGGAGCGTTAACAGCCCTTTTACCGCCGAACTCCAAATCTAGGCCTTAGATAGCTACAATATAACTAATAGTTAATTGTAGCTATCTCAGGGTTTATTTTTTATTTTACAGGCAACTTTGTATTTATTTTAACTAGGTACAATAGTTACAAAATAGTTATTAACTATTTAATAACTTCCTAGTTAAAATAAGTACAAATTTACCTGTAAAATAAACCCTAACCTAAGTTACAATTATACCTAACACTACACTATAATTAAATTAATTTACTAAATTACCTACAATTAACTAAAATTAAATAAAATAAACTAATGTACGGAAAAAAAAACCACTAAATTACAGAAAACAATAAAATAATTGCAAGAATTTTAAACTAATTACACCTAATCTAATCCCCCTAATAAAATAAAAAAGCCCCCCAAAATAAAAAAGCCCTACCCTATACTAAATTACAAATAGCCCTTAAAAGGGCCTTTTGCGGGGCATTGCCCCAAAGTAATCAGCTCTTTTACCTGTAAAAAAAATACAATACCCCCCCAACATTAAAACCCACCACCCACACACCCAACCCTACTCTAAAACCCACCCAATCCCCCCTTAGTAAAACCTAACACTAACCCCTTGAAGATCACCTTACCGTGAGACGTCTTCACCCAGCCTGGCACAAGTGGTCCTCCAGAGGGGCAGAAGTCTTCATCCAGGCGGCATCTTCTATCTTCATCCATCCGGAGCGGGTCCATCTTCAAGCCAGCCACCGCGGAGCATCCATCCAGACCGACGACTACACGATGAATGACGGTTCCTTTAAATGACGTCATCCAAGATGGCGTCCCTTGAATTCCGATTGGCTGATAGGATTCTATCAGCCAATCGGAATTAAGGTAGGAAAAATACTATTGGCTGATGCAATCAGCCAATAGGATTGAAGTTCAATCCTATTGGCTGATCCAATTAGCCAATAGGATTGAACTCGCATTCTATTGGCTGTTCCAATCAGCCAATAGAATGTGAGCTCAATCCTATTGGCTGATTGCATCAGCCAATAGGATTTTTCCTACCTTAATTCCGATTGGCTGATGGAATCCTATCAGCCAATCGGAATTCAAGGGACGCCTTGGATGACATTATTTAAAGGAACCGTCATTCATCGTGTAGTCATCGGTCTGGATGGATGCTCCGCGTCGGCTGGCTTCAAGATGGACCCGCTCCGCTCTGGATGGATGAAGATAGAAGATGCCGCCTGGATGAAGACTTCTGCCCGTCTGGAGGTCCTCTTCTGCCCAGATCGGATGAAGACTTCTGCCCCTCTGGAGGACCACTTGTGCCTGGCTGGGTGAAGACGTCTCATGGTAGGGTGATCTTCAAGGGGTTAGTGTTAGATTTTATTAAGGGGTGATTGGGTGGGTTTTAGAGTAGGGTTGGGTGTGTGGGTGGTGGGTTTTAATGTTGGGGGGGTATTGTATTTTTTTTACAGGTTAAAGAGCTGATTACTTTGGGGCAATGCCCCGCAAAAGGCCCTTTTAAGGGCTATTTGTAATTTAGTATAGGGTAGGGCTTTTTTATTTTGGGGGGCTTTTTTATTTTATTAGGGGGATTAGATTAGGTGTAATTAGTTTAAAATTCTTGTAATTATTTTATTGTTTTCTGTAATTTAGTGTTTTTTTTCCGTACTTTAGTTTATTTTATTTAATTGTAGTTAATTGTAGGTAATTTAGTAAATTAATTTAATTATAGTGTAGTGTTAGGTGTAATTGTAATTTAGGTTAGGATTTATTTTACAGGTACTCTTGTATTTATTTTAGCTAGGTAGTTATTAAATAGTTAATAACTATTGTACCTAGTTAAAATAAATACAAAGTTGCCTGTAAAATAAAAATAAACCCTAAGCTAGCTACAATGTAACTATTAGTTATAATGTAGCTAGCTTATGGTTTATTTTATAGGTAAGTATTTAGTTTTAAATAGGAATAATTTATTTAAATGTAGTCATTTTATTTTGTTTTATTTAAATTATATTTAGATTAGGGGGGGCTAGACATAGGGTTAGACTTAGGTTTAGGGGTTAATAAATTTAATATAGTAGCCGCGACGTTGGGGGCGGCAGATTAGGGGTTAATAAATGTAAGTAGGTGTCAGCGATGTTAGGGACGGCAAATTAGGGGTTAATAAAATTTAACTAATGTTTGCGATGCGGGAGTGCGGCGGTTTAGGGGTTAATATATTTATTAAAGTAGCGGCGATGTCCGGTCAGCAGCTTAGGGGTTAAAAAATGTATTTAAGTGTTTGCGATGTGGGGGGGGGGGCCTCGTTTTAGGTGTTAATAGGTAGTTTATGGGTGTTAATGTACTTTTTAGCACTTTAGTTAAGAGTTTTATGTTACGGCATTAGCCCATAAAACTCTTAACTACTGACTTTTAAATGCGGTAGGAGTCTTGACAGGAGAGGGTCTACTGCTCACTTTCTCCAAGACTCGTAATACCGGCGTTATGCAAGTCCCATTGAAAAGATAGGATACGCAATTTACGTAAGGGGATTTGCGGTAAGCTCGAGTCGCGGAATAAAAGTGAGCGGTACACCTGTACCTGCCAGACTCGTAATACCAGCGGGCGTTAAAAAGCAGCGTTGGGACCTCTCAACACTGCTTTTTAAGGCTAACGCAAGACTTGTAATCTAGGTGATTGTTTGATGTGCTTATTTATTGTGTGATGGTCCAATAATATAGTGTAGGATTTTATTGGGCAGAAGGGTACCATAGGTCAGTTAAGGCACATATTACATGAAAGGTCTGTTGATATTTATTGGGTAAAAAGTGATTTAAAATATAAATTTGACTGTATATGCAATATTCCTGGATACCAGTGTCCAATTTCAGTCCCATAAAAAATGTTGAGGTTTGAGGATATTCTTGAGTCAAGATTATGGGGAATATTTATCAAAGCGTCAACTATGTTGCTTTTGCAGGCGTCAATACGCTTGCCAAACATCGCCAAACATTGCGCCGCGGATCTGATTACGATCTCCTTATTTATTAAAAAAGCCATCAAATACACGAGCGTCAAGTACGATGCAAAGAGCATCAGACTGGTGTTAACTAAAAGTCATCAATGTTGCAGCTAATCAAGTTTTTCCCAACTTTATTTATACCATTTCATTACGGTACACAAACAAGGACATTTCTCTTTAGCACATTATTGTATATAGTGTAAATGTATTCTTTTTCTGAGCAGGACTAATTGTGAATACAGCAAGTAGCGACGTATTTGGTGCAAAGTGGAGAGTGAATTATTAGAATTCTTTTTAAGATTGGACATACATATTTTAGTATGTATATATGCAAACATATTTATATGTCCCTAAGTTTCTTTTTTTGTTCTAAACAATGTTGTCTGTCATATCTCTGTGTTTATTTATACCACTATATGTATATAGTGTAAATGTATTCTGAGCAGGTATAATTACAAATATAACATGTAATCAGAGTATATGTATTTATTTGCAATCTATGGCTATTTTAAAGGGATAGGAAAGTAAAAAACTTAAGTTGCACTAGTGGGAGCTAGCTGCTAATTGGTGCCTGTACAAATTTGTCTCTTGTGTTTGGCTAAATAGATGTGTTCAGCTAGCTGCCAGTAGTGCAATGCTGTTCTGTCAGCAAAGGATAACAAGAGAATTAAGCAAATTGGATAATAGAAGTAAATTAGAAAGCTATTTAAAATTGTATGTTCTATCCAAATCATGAAAGAATATTTTGGGGTTTCCTGTCCCTTTAAATGCTGGGCCAGGTTTCTCTCTGCACCTGTCTAAACCTTTCTGATTGCAATCTATTTTTTAAAAAAACACCCCTTCACAGGTGTTATAAAATGGGTTGGCATATAAAATGGCATTTCTTACTGAAAAAAAATTCAAGAGAAGGAAGAAATACACTGAAAATATCATGCCAGTAAAGAGGGACTTTTAATTTCTGCTGTATCTGATTCATTACAGTTTAAAGTTAGGTGGGCTATCCCTTTGAGCTATCAGTTTAAGATTATATTTAAACAAACATCAATTTGAATTTTAAAATCCTTGTCTAAAATATTACACTGTGTGTCCTAATGTCAGCATCAATGTTCACATATAGATACTTTCAAAGTATAATACACAATGTAACAAATGGCACTTGCAAGTTCTGATGAGTGATCAATGACACAAGTATCGAGCAATTTGATTCGTTAGTGATAGTTTATAATGTGTATTTGAATCAGATTGGCTGATGTCATAAATCATGTGATTATGTATTTTCCAATCAAAAGTGGTTGAAAAATTCACTAGTGTGTTGGTCATTTAGGAGTTTGCGTCATAATTGGTGCGAAAAGTGTTGCGTCAAATATGGCAAGTGGAGAGTGGGACTTGTATTACAAGGCTTAAACATGGTGCACATAGATTTTTCAAAAAAAAAAAAAGGAAGTTAGCTATATTATTTTGTGCATTTATTTCATTTTTATCTCTATATCTATTAGTGTAACAAGTTTGGGGCAAAAGTTTGCACCAAATATGTAAAAATAATATTGTCCCCTTGATTTGTAATGCGACATAATCCATCAGTAGTAATGTATTTTTCATTTTTATCCCTATATCTACTAGTGCACCAAATGTGGAGCAATAATATTGTTTGATTTAGAAAGGGTATACAATTTTAATAAAGTTTCTATTTTACTTTTATTATGTAATATACTTAATTTTCTTGCAGCATCGAACATAAGCTTTCTGTGTTTTCAGACTCCCATTGAGTTCCATGGCATCCGCGACCTACAGGGAGGCGGATTGAAAACCAGGTACGCTGAGTCAGAAAAGATGCAAGCCTAACAGTAAACATTTTGATAACTTCATGAGAGCTTCAAATAGTGGCGAATAGGAGGGTGAATGAACACGATTCCGCTCGAATTCCACGGGTTTCCAACTCGCATCATGTGCATTGGATTGAGATTGCGGGATTGTATGTTACGTCACAAATTTCAACATTTGCCGATGTTGACGCTTTGATAACGACAGCGGATCAATCTCGCGACAATTACGACTCAGAATTCCAGCGTATTTTCAGTTGACGCTTTGATAAATATCCCTCTATATTTCAATTTCTTTACAAAGACATCCTTAAAGTTTGGCTCATGTCTGGCCTTTAAAATCTGGATTAGATTAATCCTTTTTTATTCAATCCTCAGGCTAAAAAATATAGATATTTTTTTCATTAAAGTTGACCAATAATTATAGGTAGAAAATATTGGTGATTACATTTTACATTGTCTATTGTCTTTTATGTTCTAAGATAACTGGACAATATTTTTAGAATAATAAAAAGCTTTGTATTCTTAATTGCTCCATATATAGGGGTATAGTTGATTTATATAGATATACTGTAGATATAGATACAGTATATACTGGATAGATAGATAGATAGATAGATAGATAGATAGATAGATACGTCAAGGGCGTATTTGGGTTTTGTGCTGCCCTAGGCACTCAAAATTCTGCTGCCCCCCCAGGTTTAAGGCCTTTTTTTTTTTAGACATAATATTTTTTGGGCAGGGTGTAAAAAAAAAAAAATGTCTTTTTAAGTAGATGTTCACCAGGGCTTGCATTCCCTCTGGTCACACACACATTAAGACATTATTTTGCAAGTCAGATGATTAAAGTGTTTATATCAGAAAACAATATCCTTTACTGTATGATAGTTTGTCAGTAGGTAGTTGTTTAACCTTAAACTTCTTTGGTGATTGACAGTTATTTAAGCAAAATATCTGCTTGGATAAATATGTAATGAATATACAAACTGGCCTTTAAAAGTACTTAAAAAATACAACAGTAGTTATGATAGGTTTAGTAATTGTATCCTAGGGGATAAAGTCACATGATACAATCATAATAAAGTATATACTTGTATTGTTTCTGAATGTATTAAATGCATACAACATATTTTCAGTTGTGTTTTAAGTCACATACTGTTTGTATGTCATACATGTGACATAGTTGTATAGATTTAGCAATAAATACTTATTCTTTGCATGTATGACAGATAGACAAACAGTAAATGTACAAGTATTTAGTGACTAATCCGTTTAAGTATTTTAATGCCTAATGAAGATGTATTGAAGGGAGAAAGGCATATGCTGTCCTGTTTCCGTTAGAGCTTGCCTGCAGGCTGGGATTGAGCAGATTGGCCTATATTAATTAATATTTAAATTCTTTGTATTTGGCACGCTGCTTACACCTGGAATATGATGCATATTTTTTCTGCTGTGCCAGGCTGCCCTCAGAGAGACTCCCGTCGCGTCACCATTCACCCTAAGTTCTACTTCTTACCTAACCAAATAAACCTACTTCACTGTCTCTCAACTCATCTGCGGTGTGCGTGTGTGGTCTCGCCATCTCCCCTTTCGCTGAGTGGGCATCATCACTCTCTTCTCCCACCTAACATGGAGTAGCTGATTTTCACAGTGGTCACGGTGTGCACACTGCACTCAGTGCACTGTGTAGTCTGTCTGAGTCTCAATCACGCGGTGGAGCCAGGAAGAATATTGCATTCCCTCTCAGTCCAGGCCAGGCTGTGCAAGTGAGCTCCGCATCCACTGTCACCACGTCATGCGCACGGCACCCACATGCAATCCCATAGGATAGCAATAGCCAGGCCAGCCAATTTGTAATTGGTTGATTTAGCCACCCGGCCCTGAGTTCAGTAGAGTGGCCCTAGGGACTCAAAATTCTGCCGCCCCTCAAAATCTGATGCACTAGGCACTGGCCTCGTCGGCCTATGCCTTAATACGTCCCTGGATAGAGTAGATGATAGATAGATAAATATCCCTCTATATTTCAATTTCTTTACAAAGACATCCTTAAAGTTTGGCTCATGTCTGGCCTTTAAAATCTGGATTAGATTAATCCTTTTTTATTCAATCCTCAGGCTAAAAAATATCGATATTTTTTTCATTAAAGTTGACCAATAATTATATTACACCTGGAATATGATGCATATTTTTTCTGCTGTGCCAGGCTGCCCTCAGAGAGACTCCCGTCGCGTCACCATTCACCCTAAGTTCTACTTCTTACCTAACCAAATAAACTTACTTCACTGTCTCTCAACTCATCTGTGGTGTGCGTGTGTGGTCTCGCCATCTCCCCTTTCGCTGAGTGGGCATCATCACTCTCTTCTCCCACCTAACATGGAGTAGCTGATTTTCACAGTGGTCACGGTGTGCACACTGCAGTCAGTGCACTGTGTAGTCTGTCTGAGTCTCAATCACGCGGTGGAGCCAGGAAGAATATTGCATTCCCTCTCAGTCCAGGCCAGGCTGTGCAAGTGAGCTCCGCATCCACTGTCACCACGTCATGCGCACGGCACCCACATGCAATCCCATAGGATAGCAATAGCCAGGCCAGCCAATTTGTAATTGGTTGATTTAGCCACCCGGCCCTGAGTTCAGTAGAGTGACCCTAGGGACTCAAAATTCTGCCGCCCCTCAAAATCTGCTGCACTAGGCACTGGCCTCGTCGGCCTATGCCTTAATACGTCCCTGGATAGAGTAGATGATAGATAGATATAGATAGATAGATAGATTCCACTGTGGAGTTTCATCTTCTTTTTCTTCATACAAAATATGAAAAGAAACCAATTTATTTTAGAAGGTGATTCTTAGGGGCTAATTTATCATGGCCCGAATGGGGCCGTATATACCTCTGTTATCGCGCGAGCGTTCAGGCTCACCGGAAACAGGAGTTAAGAAGCAGTGGTCTTAAGACCGCTGCTCCTTAACTCGTCCCCCTCCTCTGAAGTGGCGGGCATCAATCCGCCCGATCGAATATGATCGGGTTGATTTACACCCCCTGCTAGTGGCGGATTGGCCACGAATCTGCAGGGGGCGGCATTGCACAAGCAGTTCACCAGAACTGCTTGTGAAATGATAAATGCCGACAGTGTATGCTGTCTGCATTTATCAATGTCTGGTGGACATGATTTGCTACAGCGGATCATATCCACCAGACACTTTTAAAGCGGCCCGATAACCTCAACATAAACAACATAATAGAAATGGGAATAGTTAATTGGCCCATTTTTGTATTATTTAATACAATGTTTATGCATATGAGAAAATATGCCAAGAGGGAATCATTTAATGGGACAGGAAACCCCACATTTTTCAAACAGGATTTGGATAGAACATTCAATTTTAAACAACTTTGCAATTTACTTCTATTATCAAATTTGCTTAATTTTCTTTATATCCTTTGCTGAAGGAACAGTATTGTACTAATGGCATCCATCTGAACACATCTAGTTAGCCAATCACAAGAGACAAAATGTGTGTAGGCACCAATCAGCAACTAGCTCCCATTAGTGAAAGATATGTGCATATTCTTTTTCAACTAGGGATACCAAGAGAACAAAGTCAATTTAAAAGTGTCTTAAAATTACATGCTCTATCTGAATCATGCATGGTTAATTTTGACTTTCCTATCCCTTTAAAGAGAGAAATGTAAGTGTTACAAGAAGAACAGGTGGATTAATAAAAGATAGATTAGGTTTAACAGGAAGACCATAAAAAGAAAGAAGCTGTCATTAGATGGAACAAATAGTATGGATAAAGTGCTCTACTCAATTTAAAAAAGTCCATTCTCACTGTCTTAAATCAAAGAACATATTACAATTGTATCCATAATGTATATAATGTATATATCACATACAGTATATTATCTTTATCATTAAAAAAAAGGAAGACTTTTTTCATTTGGTGATTCTGCATTACAAGTTTTCAGGCAACCAAAAATAACTGGGAAGGTTAACAGTCCAAGAGGATTTATTGCTATTTTATTTAGTTACTCGGGCCTGTCTGTAATCTGTAAATTGGGGAATATTTTCTGGTGATCCATGATCTGAAACTTCATTCCTTCTGTTGTCTGTTTTATGTCTGTTTCTAAACTAACAACTTCTATTTAGCTTAGCAGTTAAACATTTTAAACAAATAGCACTACGTCTGCAGTATTATTTATGGGCAGTAGAGGAGGCCTTGTTTTATAAAGGTGACAATCCCTGCACAAAAAAAGAAACAGACGCACTAACTAGGCTCCATTGGTTCACTTGTTTATAATGGTTGAGAAAATGGTTCATAGAATGACAGTACTGTGCTTTTCAAGGTGTATGAATGTTAAAATGATTTGCTGAAATCAAGGGCGTATTTGGGTTTTGTGCTGCCCTAGGCACTCAAAATTCTGCTGCCCCCCAGGTTTAAGGCCTTTTTTTTTTTTTAGACATAATATTTTTTGGGCAGGGTGTAAAAAAAAAAAAATGTCTTTTTAAGTAGATGTTCACCAGGGCTTGCATTCACTCTGGTCACACACACATTAAGACATTATTTTGCAAGTCAGATGATTAAAGTGTTTATATCAGAAAACAATATCCTTTACTGTATGATAGTTTGTCAGTAGGTAGTTGTTTAACCTTAAACTTCTTCTTTGGTGATTGACAGTTATTTAAGCAAAATATCTGCTTGGATAAATATGTAATGAATATAAAAACTGGCCTTTAAAAGTACTTAAAAAATACAACAGTAGTTATGATAGGTTTAGTAATTGTATCCTAAGGGATAAAGTCACATGATACAATCATAATAAAGTATATACTTGTATTGTTTCTGAATGTATTAAATGCATACAACATATTTTCAGTTGTGTTTTAAGTCACATACTGTTTGTATGTCATACATGTGACATAGTTGTATAGATGTAGCAATAAATACTTATTCTTTGCATGTATGACAGATAGACAAACAGTAAATGTACAAGTATTTAGTGACTAATCCGTTTAAGAAATTTTAATGCCTAATGAAGATGTATTGAAGGGAGAAAGGCATATGCTGTCCTGTTTCCGTTAGAGCTTGCCTGCAGGCTGGGATTGAGCAGATTGGCCTATATTAATTAATATTTCAATTCTTTGTATTTGGCACGCTGCTTACACCTGGAATATGATGCATATTTTTTCTGCTGTGCCAGGCTGCCCTCAGAGAGACTCCTGTCGCGTCACCATTCACCCTAAGTTCTACTTCTTACCTAACCAAATAAACCTACCTCACTGTCTCTCAACTCATCTGCGGTGTGCGTGTGTGGTCTCGCCATCTCCCCTTTCACTGAGTGGGCATCATCACTCTCCTCTCCCACCTAACATGGAGTAGCTGATTTTCACAGTGGTCACGGTGTGCACACTGCACTCAGTGCACTGTGTAGTCTGTCTGAGTCTCAATCACGCAGTGGAGCCAGGAAAAATATTGCATTCCCTCTCAGTCCAGGCCAGGCTGCGCAAGTGAGCTCCGCCTCCACTGTCACCACGTCATGCGCACGGCACCCACATGCAATCCCATAGGATAGCAATAGCCAGGCCAGCCAATTTGTAATTGGTTGATTTAGCCACCCGGCCCTGAGTTCAGTAGAGTGGCTCTAGGGACTCAAAATTCTGCCGCCCCTCAAAATCTGCTGCACTAGGCACTGGCCTCGTCGGCCTATGCCTTAATACGTCCCTGGCTGAAATCTATCTCTATATTATTAAATATCGGCTCCAATATGCATTACTAGTCTAGTTTATAGGTTGATAATTACAGCTTTAACATGCAGAGTTGCTAGTAAAAGTAGGTACTGTTAAGCGCTGCATTACTATGCAAGCATAGTGCTGTTGTGCTATAGGGGGGTCCTAAATAAATCTCCAATGGCAAACCCTGATTAACATTAAGCAACCCTTCTACAAGATGATCCCCTCCCCAATCTCACCCACTGAAATCTAACCCCCTATAAGTTTGGCTAATTAGAATTCCCCCTCATATGCAATGCCTTCCCTATTTTAAATTAAGTCCAATAGCACCTAACCATCTAAAAGTATTAAAAAGAACATGCATGCTGAAAAAAATATATGCCCCATGATATTATCTTTTCTTGAAACCAAGTTAAAAAATGTTATTTTCCCATTTATTTTACCTAACAGCCACAGGTCATCTCTTTCTTGATCCTCACTGCATTATGTATCTTCAAAGGGGTTTTCTTAAAACTGCAGAGGGACAAGTTGAGCAGGATCCCTATAAAAAAAGGCAATATTTAGTTATGACAGTAATACCAGCCATCTACAATACAGAATTATTAACTTAATTAACCAATCTAGTAGAGAATGTAAAAACAAAAATAATAATAAGAGGAACCTCTTTGAAAAAGCAGAAGAAGGTAAGGGACAAAAAAAATGAAGACCTATTGCTTCTGGCTAGAAGAGTGTGACAAATAAATCTACACTCAGACTTCAGATAAGTGAAAATGTATGGGTCTATTTTCTGCCATTTGGGGTGCATTATGTTTTAAGAAGAGGTTGGATGGGGCAGAGATTACATAGATGGGGGTTTACCAATTTGAGGATTATATTTAGTGGAGGAGGTATGAATTTAGCATATAATGTTAGGGTGTGTCATTTGGAAGGGTATTGTTGGTACAGTCTTTTTTTTTGTGTAAATAATTTTTATTAACAATTTTCACAAACAATATCAGCATGAGTAAACACACAATGGACACACTGAGTACAAGAAAATAAAGGTAGTCAGAAATTGCAGTACACCGTATGTTCATATTGATTAACATTGTTTAGGTATAGAGGGAGAAATAAAAATCAAATAAATAAAGTAAATGTTGACCCATAATACCTTGGTATATAAGAAAGAAAAGAGAATAAAGGGGGGTAAAATAGAGAAGGGTAAGGTGTAAGAACCTCTTTGCACATGGCTTATTTATTGCTGTGGACATCCATACTGTTAAGGTTATACATCAAGCTAATCTTCAATGCTAATAGTTGAGAGATCAGCGAAACCAAATTGAAGAAGAATATTTCTCCATATTAACCTGTTCTTTGTTCCCAAATAAAAACGACATCTAGTATAAAATCTTTTTTACCCACAAAACAATAGTGTCTTTTTTCTAAGGACAAGATATGGTTTAGCTCGGCTTCCCATTGTTGGAATGTGGGGGGATGCTGCTGTTTCCAGAGTCTAGGTATAAGGAGTTTAGCACATGTGAGCATTAATTGTAGTAATTTTTTGCAGTATATACACCCCACACTGGGCACTTGGGTTAGTAGAATCATAGGGTTGAGAGGGTAAGCTGTGTATTCAACGTGAGATTAACACAACGCTCTAACTGAGACCAAAATGCCGCCAACTTGGGGCATGACCACCAAATATGAGAGAGTGTACCAATCTCACCACAACGTCTCCAACAGCTAGAGTTTGCTCCTGGAAATATTTCATGTAATCTCTGGGGGGTAAGATACCAGCGTGAGAGGATTTTATAATTTAGTTCAGCTAAGGCCAGGGAGACAGAAGAGGAGTGTGTCAGGCGAAAGCTTCATTTCCAGATATAGTTTGGGATCTGAGTCTGTAACTCCAGTTCCCACCTAGAGATGTAAGTAGGTGTTATATAAGGGGAGAAGCCCCTGAGAATCTTGTATGTGATGGAGAGGTGTGCTTTATGAATATCAAGGTTAAGGCATAGTTTTTCAAAGGGATTAAGTGGATGAAGGCAGTCATTTCTGTGTGGGCAGTCATGTATAGCTTGTCGTATTTGGAAATAGGAGAACCAACTATGAAACGGAGGTCCTAATGTGTCCCTCAGAATTAGTCTATCTTTCACCTGGGATGAATCTGTTAGAAGGGATATAGGTAGGTTTTTTATGTAACTCATCTTCTATTCCGCATTCAAACTGGCACTGATTAAAAAATAGGGAATTATTCATTAATGGGCTCATAGGCGAGATTGAGGTAGAGAGAGTGTTATGATGTTGAATGAGCGTGTCCCAGATAGCGATTGTCGCTCTGATGCAATCATTGTGTGTAGCTAATGGGGGACTATGAGACTTAGGGGTCGCACAGAGATCCCTCATGGAGCGCTGATTAAGTAGGATGGCTTCAATTTGGATCCATATTTTAAATGGGGAATTGTGGTTCCATGCTACTATTTGTGCAAGGTGTGCTGCCTTATAGTACAGTGTTAAGTTGGGTACATTCAGTCCTCCCTCCTCCTTACTCAAATAGAGAGTGTGACGGTATACTCTAGGTTTTTTGAAGGCCCAGATAAAAGATTCCAGCATTCGTTGCTGGGTGTGTAGGTAGTGATGTGGCACTGGGATAGGGAGGGAGTGCCTGAAATAAATATAGATATTTAGGGATGACCATCATTTTGATCGTATTAATTCGGCCTATCCAAGATAGGTGGCCCTGTTTATGCCAAGAGTGTAGTAAAGAAAAGACGCTAGACTGGAGCTTCAGGTAATTCTCATGATACAAATATCTGGTATCCTTTGAAATAGTCAGCCCCAAATACCTAAGAGAATTTGAGACAGTGAAGGGAGTATTATGTAAAAGGAAGTTCATGTCTTTGGAGTTTACATGAATAGGGATAATACCCGATTTCTCCATATTTATGGAGTAGTTGGAGAACTGTCTATATGTCTTTAACACATGTATTAGGGCCGGAATGGAAGTCGATGGTGATTGTAGTGTGAAAACGATATCGTCCGCAAAAAGGAGACACTTTTGCGAGATATTTCCAAATAAAGTGCCGACAATAGCCGTGTCATTTCTAATCTGAATTGCCAGTATCTCTACTGTAATGGCAAACAACAAGGGAGAAAGTGGACAACCCTGTCGGGTACCATTTGATATTGGGAAAGATTGGGAAACCGTGTTATTGACTTTGTATTCTGGTTATGAATTTGTTTGAGAGACCAAATTTTGACAGGGCCGACCACATGAACTGCCAATTAAACCTGTCAAAGGCCTTCTCAGCGTCAGTGGAAAGAAGGACAAGGGGGCTTTTATTGTCATATGAGGTTTGCAGTGTATGGAGTACTCTAGTGGTATTATCTTTGGCCTCTCAGCCTTTAATGAATCCAACCTGGTCTGGATGGATAATCTTCGGTAGAACAAGGTTTAGATGGTTTACTAATATCTTAGCGTAAATCTTAATGTCAACGTTTAGCAATGATATTGGTCTATAATTACTGACTATATCCTTTGGTCTATCAGGTTTGGGAATTACTGTGATCATAGCATCTAAAAGAGGTTGGGAAAATGAGAGGCCCTTGTCTATGGACTGAAATAAGTCATGCAAATGGGGGCTAATATTGCCAATAAGTAATTGATAGAATTTAGCAGTAAGGCCATTCGGGCCAGGAGATTTGCCTAAAGGCAGGGATTTTATTGTATCTATTATTTCTTGAAGCATTATCGGGGTATCTAAAGTGCTTACGTCATCGCCCTGAATCATAGGGACAGTAACAGAGTCAAGATACTATTGCATTCTATCACGTCTCTCTTAGTCATTTATATTTGGAAGGTTATATAACGAGGAATAATATGAAACAACACTATTGGCTATATCTTCATTTTTGGTGTGAACTGTCCCAGTATGATGTTTATTGGATTGGGTATAGGAATTTAGCCTTTGTTTCTTTAGAGATCTAGCTAGCATGTGTCCTGCTTTATTAGATTCAGCCAAAAATTTAGCTTTAGAGGTCAAAGCACGCATGTGCGCATTTTCAGTGAGAAATTTATTGAGATTGTCTCTAGCTTCCTTTAACTCAGCTAATTTATGTGGGAATGTGGATCTTGTTTATGTGAACGTTCTATAGCAGAAAGGGTGCTGGTTAAAGAATTGAACATGGCAGATCTTTGCTTGTTGAGTTTCACTGTCAGTTGTATAATAATTCCCCTAATGTAGCACTTATAAGTTTCCCAATTATTTATAGCAGTAGTGTCAGAGGATATGTTAAATTTAAAATATTCATCTGTGTATTTGAGTAGCTAGTCAAGGATATCACTATCCGTAAGAATATGTTTGTTTAGTCTCCAATTCAGTCTATGTTTGGGTTTATTTGACCATTTAAAGGTGGATTTTACCAAGCTATGATCTGACCAGGATGTATGTGAGATCTTTGAATCAATTAAGTTTGTGAGGAATGTCTGGTCACAAAAGATATAGTCGAGTCTTGAATAAGAGTGCTGAGGGTGAGAGAAAAATGTGTAGTCTTTAGAGGATGTGTTGACAGTTCTCCACGTGTCAAATAGAGTAAGTGATTGTAGTAGTGCAATATTACATCTGATTTGTGTATTTCTAAGGTAAGATTTACCCGTTGATATATCAAGGGCTGGAATTAGTGGAAATTGAAATCTCCACCTACTATGATCGGACCCTTGGCTATATCAAGGAGTTTATTAGTGAATTTGCAGAATAAAGAAGGAATGGGTTTCACTGGGGCATAAATGTTTGCCAATGTAATGGGCTTCCCGTAGTAAAGACCCACTAGGATCAGGATCCTTCCTTCTGTGTCAGAGAATTTTTGTAACAGCTCAAATGGGGCGTTACGCTTAAATAAGGTACAGACACCATTATGTCTGGTTGGGAAAGCTTAAATAATATTGGTCGTACTGCCTGGAGGGAAACCTTGGTTCTTGTATTTTCTTAAAGTGAGTTTCCTGGATCATTATGATGTCCAGATTCTTTTTATAAAAATCATATAGAGCAATGGACTGTTTTTCAGCAGATAAGAAACCCTTAACATTTTGAGTAGCGATAAGCATTAATCCTTCATGTACAAAGGTTGCCATTATATAAATTACGAGTATGGATATCGTAGAGGTGGAGGTGATTATTAGAGTGCAAAGAGATTATTAGCAAACTATCAAGATTAAAAATGGGGGCAGGGGATTGGAGTATTCAAAAGATAAAAAGCCGGAATATTACCGGCAGTCTTTAAGGAAATGGATCCTAATTATGTGCTGTTGGAAGTGTGATTAGGGTAAAGTAGGAGGCTACTGGGCAAGCTGGGCATATAGTTGCTAAAGAAATTAAGTAAAGACTTAAGAAAAGGGGGAGAGTAATAGACATAGATGTAAAGAGCATTATAAGGCTGAGGAACACATGTACATAAGCAACTAATAAACATGACATTGCTACAATAACTTCTCTGAAACAGGTCTGAGTCATGCAATAATGCTTCAAACAGTTAGAACTTGCAATATAAACATTTTAACAACTATACAGGGAGTGCAGAATTATTAGGCAAGTTGTATTTTTGAGGATTCATTTTATTATTGAACAACAACCATGTTCTCAATGAACCCAAAAAACTCATTAATATCAAAGCTGAATATTTTTGGAAGTAGTTTTTAGTTTGTTTTTAGTTTTAGCTATTTTAGGGGGATATCTGTGTGTGCAGGTGACTATTACTGTGCATAATTATTAGGCAACTTAACAAAAAACAAATATATACCCATTTCAATTATTTATTTTTACCAGTGAAACCAATATAACATCTCAACATTCACAAATATACATTTCTGACATTCAAAAACAAAACAAAAACAAATCAGTGACCAATATAGCCACCTTTCTTTGCAAGGACACTCAAAAGCCTGCCATCCATGAATTCTGTCAGTGTTTTGATCTGTTCACCATCAACATTGCATGCAGCAGCAACCACAGCCTCCCAGACACTGTTCAGAGAGGTGTACTGTTTTCCCTCCTTGTAAATCTCACATTTGATGATGGACCACAGGTTCTCAATGGGGTTCAGATCAGGTGAACAAGGAGGCCATGTCATTAGATTTTCTTCTTTTATACCCTTTCTTGCCATCCACGCTGTGGAGTACTTGGACGCGTGTGATGGAGCATTGTCCTGCATGAAATCATGTTTTTCTTGAAGGATGCAGACTTCTTACTGTACCACTGCTTGAAGAAGGTGTCTTCCAGAAACTGGCAGTAGGACTGGGAGTCGAGCTTGACTCCATCCTCAACCCGAAAAGGCCCCACAAGCTCATCTTTGATGATACCAGCCCAAACCAGTACTCCACCTCCACCTTGCTGGCATATGAGTCGGACTGGAGCTCTCTGCCCTTTACCAATCCAGCCAAGGGCCCATCCATCTGGCCCATCAAGACTCACTCTCATTTCATCAGTCCATAAAACCTTAGAAAAATCAGTCTTGAGACATTTCTTGGCCCAGTCTTGACGTTTCAGCTTGTGTGTCTTGTTCAGTGGTGGTCGTCTTTCATCCTTTCTTACCTTGGCCATGTCTTTGAGTATTGCACACCTTGTGCTTTTGGGCACTCCAGTGATGTTGCAGCTCTGAAATATGGTCAAACTGGTGGCAAGTGGCATCTTGGCAGCTGCACGCTTGACTTTTCTCAGTTCATGGGCAGTTATTTTGCGCCTTGGTTTTTCCACACGCTTCTTGCGACCCTGTTGACTATTTTGAATGAAACGCTTGATTGTTCGATGATCACGCTTCAGAAGCTTTGCAATTTTAAGAGTGCTGCATCCCTCTGCAAGATATCTCACTATTTTTGACTTTTCTGAGCCTGTCAAGTCCTTCTTTTGACCCATTTTGCCAAAGGAAAGGAAGTTGCCTAATAATTATGCACACCTGATATAGGGTGTTGATGTCATTAGACCACACCCCTTCTCATTACAGAGATGCACATCACCTAATATGCTTAATTGGTAGTAGGCTTTCAAGCCTATACAGCTTGGAGTAAGACAACATGCATAAAGAGGATGATGTGGTCAAAATACTCATTTGCCTAATAATTCTGCACTCCCTGTAGAGGGATAGTCAAGTAATCAGTAATTAAATAAAGCCCTTATAGGGGAGCTCGCTAGACTGTGGAAGGAGCAGGTTAAGAACTTTCTAGCGATCCCAGTGGGGCCAACCTCATGAATAAAATAAGTTAAATTCAGCTCTTCATAACGTGAGAGCATAGCAATGGAAAGAAACAATTTAATTATTACAATTTGAAGAACAAGGCTAAAATGAGCCATTGAGTATATCAGTATGAGAACGGGGGCATAACATATAAAAGGATCACAAGGAAATATATTGCACGGTACCATAGTATCAAACAATTATCAAGTATGGAGCAAAAATCCACAGCGAACAGAACACAATCTTCACAGTGCCACATTAAAGGAAATGCAACGATTTAGAGTTGATAAATTGTGTGAGGGCATTAAACCCAAAGCATAGCAAAATTCAACACTAGAATAAACATAGTCTCTATTATACCTAGAAAAAGAACCATTAGGGGAACAGAGCAAAATTATTAAACAAAAATGATATATTTACGTGTTCCCCTTCATGGAGGTTCATTATCATTGTTGGCAAAATTGGTTTGTCTTTAGTGATGTTGCGAATAGTTCGCCGGCGAACATAGCATGTTTGCGTTCGCCACGGCGGGCGAACATATGCGATGTTCGATCCGCCCCCTATTCTTCATCATTGAGTAAACTTTGACCCTTTACCTCACAGTCAGCAGACACATTACAGCCAATCAGCAGCAGACACTCCCTCCCAGACCCTCCCACCTCCTGCACAGCATCCATTTTAGATTCATTTGGAAGCTGCATTCTTAGTGAGAGGAGGGACAGTGTAGCTGCTGCTGATTTAATAGGGAAATTGATAGCTAGGCTAGTGTATTCAGTGTCAACTACAGTCCTGAAGGACTCATCTGATCTCTGCTGTAAGGACCCCAAAAAGCCCTTTTTTAGGGCTAGAACATTAGTCTGCTTTTTTTTTTCCTTTGTAATCTAATTGTAGTTGCCTGACTGCCAGCATGTGTATCAGGCTCACAGCGTATACTGTGCCCACTTGCCCAGTGCCACCACTCATATCTGGTATAACAGTAGTATTTACACATCAGTTGGAAGAAATGAGTGATGCGCAACCATTATTGCCAGAGGATGTAGATAACAGGGATATGTCTCAGTCAGGCAGCATTACACACATGGACGTATGGTGTGATGATGATGATGTTGTACCCACTGCTGGAGTTTGGTCTGTCACTGTGAAGCGGGCGTAACCCTTACACTACCTGATCGATACAACATCATACCTGATGTTTTAAAGCACGTTATTCCAAACAATTTAGGAATGTTAGGTGATTTATGCCCTTTATGGATTAAAACCAGACTCTGCATCAACTATGTAATTTTCCATGGGAGTTTTGCCATGGATCCCCCTCCGGCATGCCACAGTCCAGGTGTTAGTCCCCTTGAAACAACTTTCCCATCACTATTGTGGCCAGAAAGAGTCCCTGTGGGTTTTAAAATTTGCCTTCCCATTGAAGTCAATGGCGGTTCGCCCAATTCACCGGTTTGCAAACTTTTGCGGAAGTTTGCGAACCCAAATTTTTAGGTTTGCGACATCACTATTTGTCTTGTCTTGTTTTGCTTTAGCACAGAGTCCAACCATGGACGCCTTTGAGATTTAGGGGCATCTTGTTTAGTCGAAGATGATGTCTGCGCGGGGAGTTCTTGTGATTCCGGTGGTGAAATGCTCAGAAGTTGGCAAAATTGCTCAACATCTGATTGAGATAGGCATTCAAATTTCTTTCCGTTTTTGACAACTATTACAGAGGTTGGAAATCCCCATCTATACGGAATCCTCAGTATACGCAGATGGAATGTTAGGGTAGAAAAGTCTCTACGCTTCTGTAGAGTCCGTGCTGAAAGGTCTTGGAACACTTGAATGCGCTGGCCTTGAAACATAGTGGTTTGTTGCTTTCTGGAATAATTGTATATCACTGCCGGAAGTTTTGGAAGTGGACAATTATATCCTGGGGTGGTGATCCTTCAGCAGGTTTAGGGCGTAGAGATCTGTGTGCTCTGTCAAGAGTTATAACAAGAAGATCGCCAGAGTTATTTTTTGCTAATTTTGTGAAAAAGGTTTGCAAATAGTCCCGGATCTCATTTCCAAGAACTGTTTCAGGAATTCCTCTAAATCGTAAATTACTCCTTCTGGAGTGATTCTCCAGGTCGTCTAGTTTATCCTCCAGATCAACCATAGGCTGCTGGTGTTGAGAGGTCTTAGAAAAAAGGCCTGCTATTTTCTGGGAAATCACATATTCATGTTCCTCCAGGGAATCCACTCTATAGCATAGATCAGAAATGTCCTTTTTCAAGTCTGCGCACTCATCTTTAATGCATGACTTGACTTTTTCAATAAGAGCTTCCATTTCTCCATATGTAATAAGATCATCTTTTCCCATTCCAGAGAAACCTGCTTGTAATCCTGTTATGGCGTCTGCTGGTTCAGTAGAACTTTCGTCTTGGTATGTCTGCATTAGGTCAGATTCTTTATCGGATTTGCTTTTGTCTGTATTTTTGAAGAAGGAGTTCATTGCCCCCTGGCCTACTGGTGTTGTTTTCTGTGATTTATCATTTCCTGTTAGCTTTCTTTGTGACATGGTGAAAAGAGCAGTTTCTGTTTAGTGCTACAGTAATACACAGCTCCCCAGGGTATTTGCTCTCACAGAGCGATCACAGTAAAAGGGAAGAGGTTATGACCCACTGCTACCAAGAACAGTGGGAAAAGGAGGGGGGAGAGTGTATACTGTGTCAAGGCCTAAATTAAAAATGTGAGCCCAAGAAACATATAATACTTAGAGTCTCGTGGAAATAATGTATTGGAGTGAGGGGTAATCTGAGATAACTATGAGTTTTTCAATTGTCTGTAGATTGTGTGCTATGCCTGTGGAGCAGAAGATAAGGATGATTCCTCTTATATTCAGTTCAAGAGATGTATTAAAAAAATGTCAAAAAGGCTCATGATATGCAGGATCAACATTCGTTTGATGAGGGTATTAAATGATATAGCATGTTCATCAAGGCCCCTTCATAGCGACAGTGGAACAAATGCGCTGCCTTAAAGGGCCATAATACCCAAATGTTTAAACACTTGAAAGTGATGCAGCATAGCTGTAAAAAGCTGACTAGAAAATATCTCCTTAACATATCTATGTAAAAAGAAAGATATTTTACCTCAAAAGTTCCTCAGTAGCCACCTCTCATTGTAAAGGATTTCTAAGCAGCATTTTAGTGTGTCTGTCCTGGGACATCTTAAGGGATGAGCCTCATGCACTCTCATATTATTTCACCAATCAGGTAAAGGAAGCTTACTATGAAATCTCATGAGAGTTAAGTCAAATCTCATGAGATCGCAGTAAGAGTTCATGACCTCAGCACTGCTGATGCTGATTGGCTGCTGCTCATTTCTTCATTTTTTTTTTTATTTTTACCTGCAGCTGGGAACAGCTGATTATAACTTTTAACACAGAACTTACTCTGCTGAGCTGAGGAGATTGTGAGGTAAAATATCTTCCTTTTTTACATAGAGATGCTCAGGTGATATTTTCCTGTCAGCTTTTTACATTTATACTGCATCAGTTTCAAGTGATTTAGCATATGAGTATTATGTCCCTTTAATTATAATTCTGTGTTAGATTACCTGGGCCATCCGGTGCATGCTTAGGAGGAGGCCTGGTACAGGGCGAATAGCTGTCAGTATGTATGGCTGACGATGGAACCTCTTTACACAGCTGCAGCGTAGCATGATGTGAAGCAGGTAAGAATTAGCGAAGGCTTCTGAGGCGCTGCTCCAGGATTGCTGTCAGGATCAAAATTGGCCGCAACAAAGTGGTGTAAGATGATCACCATATGTTCCGGTGATATGTCATAGCTTTTACATCGACATTGCTTGAGGATTACGGCAGTTATGAGTTTTTATGCCCAGCTCGCTGATAGAGCTTCAGTGATGTGCGGTCATCTTTGTCAGCCGCTCACTCCGCCTCTCGTTGGTACAGTCTTTTATATGATAGAGGTGATTATTAGTGACAGGTTAACAGTTAGGGGCCAATTTAACAATGCCTGCCGGAAATGATACGCCACACATCGCTGAATGCGGACAGCATACGCTGTCGGCATTCAGCATTGCACAAGCAATGCCGCCCACTGCAGATTACTAGTTAGTAAATAGTTATTAACTATTTACTAACTACCTAGTTAAAATAAAAGTAAAACCTAAGCTGTCTTACACTAAAACCTAGCATTACAAAAATTAAAAAACCTTCCATTACAAAAAATTAAAAACACTAAAATGTCAAAAAATAAAAATAACAAGCAAAATGATCCAAAACAAAAAACACCCCAAAATAAAAAAAAAAAAAAAATCTATAATAAACTACCAAGGGCCCTTAAAAGGGCCTTTTGTAGGCCCATAAAAAGGCCTTTTGTAGGGCATTGCCTTAAAGAAATCAGCTCTTTTTCTAAAAAGAAAAACAAACACCCCCTTACAGTATACAAACTCCCACCCCACAAAATAAAAATAAATTTAAACCTAATCTACCCATTGCCCTGAAAAGGGCCTTTATATGGGCATTGCCCTTAAAAGGGCATTCAGCTCTTTTGCTGCCCATTAAAAATAAATAAAATGGCTACTCTAAAAAAAAAAAAAAAAAAAAGAAAAAAAAAACATTACACAAAATAACAAATGAATTATACAAAATAATAAAAATTATTCCTATTCTAAAAAAAACACCCCAAAATAAAAGAACCTTAATCTGTAATAAACTACCAATAGCCCTTAAAAGGCCCTTTTGTAGGGCATTGCCCTAAATAAATCAGCTTTTTTGCTACAAAATAAAAATAAGCAACCCCTAATATTACAAACCCCCCAAACACACAAAATAAAAACACCTAACTAAAATACCTAATCTACCCATTGCCCTGAAAAGGGCATTTGTATGGGCATTGCCCTTAAAAGGGCGTTCAGCTCTTTTTCTTGCACTTAAAATGATGATTATTTGAATCAGCCAATAGGAATGAGAGCTGCTTAAATCCTATTGGCTGATTTGAACATTCAATAGGATTTTAGCAGCTATAATTCCTATTGACTGATTTAAATTTTTAGTCAATAGGAATGCAATGGTACCCCCAATATAAAAGCAGTAACTTGCATTTGAATCCTCAGTGTGCGGCGGATGATCACATGAAGAGGACCTCCACGTCGGATTGATGGACCTCCACCTGGACCTCCACCTTGGACCTTCGCCTGGACTTCCGCCTCTGTGCATCGACTGCTCCGCTTTCGCAGGAATGAAGAAGATACCGGTCCCTCAAAGGATGAAGATGGAGCTGCCTGAATGAAAATGGAGCCGCTGGGATGAAGATCGTTCAAGCCGGACTTCAGCAACTGTGAGTACCTAAAGAGGGGTTAGTGTTAGGTTTTTTTAAAGGTTTTTAGTTTTTTTTTATATTTTTTAAATTAGGGTTTGGACTTGTCTTAAAAGAGCTGAATGCCCTTTTAAGGGCAAGAAAAAGAGCTGAATGCCCTTTTAAGGGCAATGCCCATACAAATGCCCTTTTCAGGGCAATGGGTAGGTTAGGTTTTTTATTTTGGGGGGTTGGTTGGTGGGTTTAACTGTTGGGGGGGGGGGAGAGCTGATTTCTTTAGGGCAATGTGCTACAAAAAGGCCCTTTTAAGGGCTATTGGTAGTTTATTGTAGGCTAGGGTTTTTATTTTGGGGGGCTTTTTATTCTGATAGGGCTATTAGATTAGGTATAATTGTTTTTATTTTGGATAATTTTTTTGTTATTTTTTGTAATTCAGTATTGCTTTATTTTTTGTAATTTAGTATTGTTTTATTTTTTGTAATTTAGTATTTTTAATTTTTTGTAACTGTAGATTTAATTGTTTTAGTAGGGTTAGGTTTTTTAATGAGTAATTTCATTTATATAATTGATAGTTATTTTAATTTTAGTTTAATAGTAATGTTAGTTTAATTTACAGTTTAAACTTAGTTTTTTTAATTTCCCAGGTAGATTTTTATTTATTTTAAGATAAGGATCTTGTCATTTAAATTTAAAGTTAGGGGGCTGTTAGGTTTAGGGGTTAATAGTTTAATTTATTTTTTGGCGATGTGGGGGCTGGTGGTTTAGGGGTTAATAGGTTTATTTAGTGGTAGTGATGTTGGGGGTCAGAGGTTTAGGGGTTAATAACTTTATTTAGTGGCGGCGATGTTGGGGAGCGGCTAAGTAGAGGTTAATATCTTTATTATAGTGTGTGCAATAAATGGTCGGTCCACAGCACTTAATTGAAAGTTCACTTTATTAGATACAGATAAGAGCAAAAAAGTGACGTTTCAGGGTTGCACATCTAAAGGGGCAACCCTGAAACGTCACTTCTTTGTTCTTATCTGTATCTAATAAAGTGAACTTTTAATTAAGTGCTGTGGCCCGACCATTGATTGCATACAAGTTATTTGGGGAGTTTGGCAGCTACCCCCAGGTCTTCACGAGCACAAACCACTTGGAGCTGTGTCACTGTGAGTTTATTATAATGTGGGCGATGTTGGGGTGCGGGGGAATAGGGGTTAATAACTTTAGTATAGTTGCAGCGATGTTGGGGAGCGGCGGAATAGGGGTTAACATTTTTTATTAGTGACGGCGATGTCGGGAGTGGCAGATTAGGGATTAATAACATTAAAATAGTGTTTGCGATGTGGAAGGGCCTCGGATTAGGGGTTAATAGGTAGTTTATGAGTGTTAGTGTACTTTGTAACAGTTTAGTTATGAGTGTTATGTAATAGTTTTTTCGGTTAAATTCATAACTACTGCTCTCAGATGGAGTCACAGATCTTGTTGTTATAGGCTGTAATGCAAGCTTTTTAGCCTCACCGCAAAACTCGTAATGGCAGCGCCATGGGAATTCCATGAAAAAATTAAATTTTTTGAGTGCGAAACTGACGCTGCGTTACAGGCTAAACGGCTTGCGGTACAGCTATACCGATAAGACTCCTAATGGCTGCATTGCTGTTTTAACGCTGAAATGACCATTTTTTCAGCGTTAAAACACAAACACAAAACTCGTAATTGAGGTGAGATTGAATAAAGCAAAAATCATTGTTAGCATGCTTCTTTTCCAATATTATATATAAAAGCACATTTATTTTTAAGATGCATGCTCTATTACCCATACTAGTTTGGCATACCTTTTTTGACTCAGATGGTAGTATATTGATGTTTATTTATGCAGCCGTAATCACATAACTCATTGAGTCATACAGGGGTTGCTTCTACTAAAATAGGGCTCCCTGATAGAGGCTTTACTATATTGTCTAATATGGCTTTATCATATATAAGGTTTTCATGTCTAAATCTTGCCATACCTCAATGGGCTACGGTTTCCATCCTTTAGATGTGTATAATTTGTCAGCACACTGACATGGTCATGTAACATAGTTTCTTACTGAGAATATAATTTTTCTAAGACCAAAACGAGTGAAGTTGCATAGAGACACCAGACACACATACAGACAGATAGACAAAATATTGTGAATAATAATACTAATCAATGTATCTATCTGCAGGGAAATCTCACACACACATCAGTTTGTTTCAACTCTAAAACTTATTTTACAACCTATAGTCTGTTTGGTAGCAGTGGAGGCTCCTCCATATGTGCACAGCCGCACGTAAACCCCCAGCCCAAGTGAAGGAAAAAAAAAACCTTTGAATAAAATATAATTTTTCCAATAGCCCCCCTATTGGAAAAATTATATTAAATTTATAGCCCAACAAAAATAAAAGCCAAAGTCTTTTTAAAAAAAAAATAATAAAAAAAGTTTGTATCTTTTTTTAAAAAATTTAACCACACGTGGGGTTATCCTGATGCCTGTCATTATAGTGCTCTCACTCTATTTGCCTGCAGCCTGCTCCGCCTCCCAACCCATCCCTATACTGTCTTAATCGCACAGTTCAGCCTTTGCGATTGACAGTGTGAGTGAGGAGAGAGGTGGTGCTAACGGTCATCACTACAGTCACGTAATGACGCTGCGGCTTGATGAGGCTTCTCCCGCTCAACAGCGCAAAATCTCATTGCAGAGATAGTCATTGAGCAGAGAGGAGCTCATTTTGCAGAGTCTCAGTGACCTGGCTAAGTTGGAAGTTGGTGGCGTGGGCAGGGCCGGCTTAATGATGGGACCAAGTGGGTCCACTGGTCACAGGCAGCACTTAAAAGGGGGCGGCACTTCAGTGACTGAACGTGTCACTGTCTGATCGGGTCATAGTAATACATCTGGACCCAAAGTTAAGCAACACGTGGCTAAGTGCATCAAAGTGGTACAGATCACCTTGTGTGACACATAGGACTTGGTTACTGAGGGGTTGGAATCTATTTTTTTAAGCTCATCTATCAGCTATATGCATCTGTATACAGCTGTGGTGAGAGCAGTGCCCAATGCTAAATGGTTAATATCAATCTATTGCATAAAATTAATTGTGATTTGTAATTATGCCAGTTCATCCTAGATATGACTGTTTTGTTGGATTATATGTTGTGCAAGTAACTTGTTAAACTCTGCAGTACTTTGTCAAAAGGTGAGATGTATATTATCACAAAACTAAAGGAGAGAAATTATCACACAACTAAAGGAGAGATATCACATAACTAAAGGAGAGATATCACATAACTAAAGGAGAGAAATTATTACACAACTAAAGCCTTTAATAACAGGAGAAGAGACAGAGCAAGCACAGGACAGTAGGAGTTATTTGACCGTCATACCACTCCTACTGTCCTGTACTAGCTCTGTCTCTCCTCCTGCCCTTGCAGGTGCAGCAACAAGTTGCGCTATTAACATGACTGCATCGGGAGGGAGAATGGAGTGTCACTTCATTAACTGAGAGTCAGATACAGTCCCATCCCACCACCACGCTGCTTTCTTACAATCTCTGCCCCCTTTCCCTAAAAACAGGCAGCTCCAGTAAGATAATAATTCCTCAGCAGGGGGCATAAACTTAAAGAAGTCTATGACCATGTTGCAGCAGTAAAAATGGTAATTGTATTTTATTTCTAATTACTGGACAGCAGTGCCACTGTCTTAAAAATTGGCCAATAATGCATGCTATTAGCACAAGTAAATCATGTTGCCCCACAGTGTGATGTCACACACTATTAACCCCTGACCACCAATAATGTGTTAGTTAACCTTGACGGCTGTCACGGCTGCTGCCTGGCCTGCTGTAGATTATTACTAGTTAAAAGTATTTTATTTTTTAAATTATTAGCAGATTGCAGAGTTGTACAAACAATATTTTTTTTTAGAAAAAAAGCAGTTAACTGCTGCAGATAGATTGTAAACCTGCATATTTTAACTTTTTAATTAATCCCCATCGACTCCTATAGCTCTTACCTACATACATACTACACATACATACACAAACATACACATTCAGATTATTTATAATATGATTACCACTAACTGAACCAGATTACACCTGAGATCTCCCATATTCTTAAACTAAACTGGATAAAAACTAAAATTAAAAAATAATATATATATACACCCCCAGTTCATGTATTGTGAACCCCATTTGAATAGCCCACAAGTCACCACTGTTCAGTAGTATGTCATATTCCTTTCCCCATATACCAGTTTATATCACATGACTTAAGGTGGTTGAGTATTTTATATAAAAAAAGGGTTCATTATTTGAGACTCAAGAGTGGTCTCTTTCTTTCTCTGATTACCTACTTTTGCTTTATATTTTGTAAATTACTAAAAGGTCCAAGAGTGGCCTCAATTTTTCAGTGGGTATATAGTTTGTCGGGCAAACACTGTATATACACAGGGGCATATTTATAAAGCTCCGTATGGCTCGCCGGAAACTCAAGTTAGAACCAAGTCTAAAGACCGCTGCTCCATAACCTGTCCGCCTTCTCTAAAGCAGTGGACATAAATCAACCTGATCTAATAAGATTGAGTTGATTGACACCCCCTGCTAGCGGCCGAGTGGCCGCAAATCTGCAGGGGCTGGTATTGCACCAGCAGTTCACCAGACATTTATCAATGTGCAGTGGACATGATCCACAATATCGGATCATGTCAGCTCACACATTAATAAATAGGCCCCTAAATATGTAAACTGTCACGTAAACATGCAATGTATATTTACCCTGACTTGTAATGGTCATATGCCTTGAAACTAGTTTTCTTTGTACTATCTATTGTGAATTGACAACTACTGTTTGCATGCCTTGAATTAAACCTTAATAAAAAAAATTACAAAATATTTCAGATTAATAAATATCTTAAAACATTTACGGCAGATATTATCTTCATCCAGGAGACACATCTGAACTTACAGGAGATTTCTAAATTAAAATGTGGGTGGATACAGGAAATTGAATATACATTCTCCATAAAAAGGAAGAGAGGTGTTGCATGCCTTTTTTTAATAAAGAGTTAACTTTTAAAATTCTCTTACAGGAGGTTGATAGGGAAGGGAGATTTTTAACAATTGATAGTATAATTCAAAACCCTCGTATGATTGTATGTACATATGTTATAAACCTAACTGTCAGTCAGAGTTTTGGGATTTACTCTACCTAAAACTCCTAAAATACATTGATGTTAATATTTTTATGGCAGGTGATTTAAATATGGCCTTGCATCCTGCCCTGGACAGACTGGACAGACTTTCTCCTAAAAATGTACTTAAACCTTTATCTGAATTAGTTACAATTAAAGGATATTTGGAGACTTCAAATTCCAGACTGTAAATCTTATAGATGTGATTTTAGGGTCTTAGAAACGCGATATAAAATATATATTTTTTTTAATTTGCGGTGAAAAGATTTGTGGGTCGGATGTAATATATGACATTAAAATAAAAAGCATACTAAAAAATAGAGAAATGCAGTTGGCAAATCAATTGAAAAGCACATATAGAAAATATTTTGAAAACCCCAACAGCATTTATTGGAATAAATATAAGAAAGCCAAACTAGACAGAGAGATTATTTTTAACCAACAGATTTTACAACCTGAAATTAGTAGTATAGCTTCCTAAAATAAATTTGGTTCAAAATCTTGCAGCTTGCCAAAGTGAAGGTAAACCTGCTGTTTTCCTGGGTTCTCTTAATTGATGTTTGTCTACCTATTGCTGATTTTTGCTTGCCTGTAAACTACCCTATTTTGTAACCCATTACTATCCTGAAAGATTGGACTGATTACCTATTGCTGATTTCTGCTTGCCTGTGATCTACTCTATTGCTTAACACTTTGGTATCCTGAAAGCGTTTATACACTGATGAAAAGATTAATGAATAAAAAAATGTTTTGGATAAGATCAGTGTGCCTAAAATTTCCTCTGACCAATTAACTTAAAAGAGGAAATAATACATGCAATCCAAAATGCTTTTAATAACAAAGCCCCTATTTTATTAACTCTATTTTACTCATATTATATACAGAACTCTATGGCTTCCTGTTTTTTCACTGCTTCTATTATTACGCTTATTCCTAAAAAAAGATAAAGATTGTGAACTACTAAACTCATATCACCTGATATCGTTATTAAACTAGGACTATAAAATGCTGACACACATTATTGTTAATTATTGTTAACAGGCTTAAAGTTGCTCTGAAATTGATCAATTGGGCTTTATGCAGGGCAAAACTTCTTCCAAGAATATTTGCACTGCTTTGCTTCTGTTAGAATTATTTTGGTCACAATTGCATACCAAAAATAAGAAAATCTCATATCTGCCAATATATGCTTAATTAAAATGATAATTTTTCCAAAATATTTTTTTTCCTGCAAAATCTTCCTCTGTTTATTTGAAGGATATCTCTTATTTTGGGACAAAGCTAAAATCTGCATGTCGATTTATAGATTGTCCTAATTGAAAAAATATGCAGGGTTAGTTTTTCTGAATATTAAACTAAATAGGGCCAGATTATAAATGGAGTGGTATTTAACACTCCTATTAAGATCTTATTCATTTAAGGCTTTATTACATATTCAATTTATACATTAGCCTAAGGATATTACATTCACTATTAGCAATCGTAATGTTGTGGTAGCCTGCGGGAACATTTTTAGGGAACTAAAAATGTATAATTCCCTCCCTAACTTTTTATCTATTCTAGGCAATCCTAATTTTGAATCGAGGCTTAAAGCTAAGCTATTTAAGAAATGGCAGCAGAGAGGACTGATTCGCTGAACTCAGGGACCAGGACTTAAAGTGAAGGTAAATATTGATGAATGAAAGTCCAGTTTTTAGATGGAGCCGCTCTATGCCAGATGGATGAAGATAGAAGATGCCGTTTGGATCAAGACTTCTGCCCGTCTGGAGGACCACTTCTGCTTGCTTGCATGAAGACTTCTCCCGGCTTCGTTGAGGACTTCTTGCCGCTTTGGATGAAGACTTCTACCGGCTTCATTGAGGATGGATGTCCGGTCTTCAAAACTGTAAGTGGATCTTCGGGGGTTAGTGTTAGGTTTTTTTAAGTTTTTTTTGGGTGGGTTTTATTTTTAGATTAGGGCTTTTGGGCTGAAAAAGAGATAAAGGCCCTTTTAAGGGCAATGTCGATACAAATGCCCTTTTTAGGGCAATGGGGAGCTTAGGTTTTTTTAGTTAGGATTTTATTTGGGGGTTGGTTGTGTGGGTGGTGGGTTTTACTGTTGGGCGGTTGTTTATATATTTTTTTACAGGTAAAAGAGCTGATTTATTTGGGGCAATACCCCGCAAAAGGCCTTTTTAAGGGCTATTGGTAGTTTAGGCTAGGGTTTTTTTATTTTGGGGGGTGGCTTTTTTATTTTGATAGGGCTATTAGATAAGGTGTAATTAGTTTAAATATCTGATCATTTCTTTTTTTTATTTTGTGTATTTTATTGGGGGTTTTTATAATTTAGGCAATTGTATTTAATAATTTAATTTATTTAATTGTAGTATAATGTTAGGTGTTAGTGTAAGACAGGTTAGGTTTTATTTTCCAAGTACATTTGTATTTATTTTAACTAGGTAGTTAGTAAATAGTTATTAACTATTTACTAACTAGTCTACCTAGTTAAAATAAATAAAAACTTAGCTGTAAAATAAAAATAAACCCTAAGCTAGATACAATGTAACTATTAGTTATATTGTAGCTAGCTTAGGGTTTATTTTATAGGTAAGTATTTAGTTTTAAATAGGAATAATTTAGGTAATGATAGTAGGTTTTATTTAGATTTATTTTAATTATATTTAAGTTAGGGGGTGTTAGGGTTAGACTTAGGTTTAGGGGTTAATAAATTTAGTATAGTGGCGGGCGACGTTGGGGTGGCAGATTAGGGGTTAATAAATGTAGGTAGGTGGCGGTGATGTTAGGGGCGGCAGATTAGGGGTTAATAATATTTAACTAGTGTTTTGAGGCGGGAGTGTGGCGGTTTAGGGGTTAATATGTTTATTATAGCGGCGGCGATGTCCGGAGCGGCATATTAGGGGTTAATAATTTTATTTTAGTGTTTGCCATGCGGGAGGGCCTCGGTTTAGGGGAACTTTTTAGCACTTTAGTTATGAGTTTTATGCTACAGCTTCGTAACGTAAAACTCATAACTACTGACTTTAGATTGCGTTACGAATCTTACGGGATAGGCTGTACCGCTCACTTTTTGGCCTCCCAGAAAAAGCTTGTAATACCGGCGCAATGGAAGTCCCATTAAAAAAAGACTTTACACAAATTGCGTAAGTTAATTTGCGGTACGCCCAAAAAAGTGTGTGGTGCCCCTAAACCTGCAAGACTTGTAATACCAGCGGGAGTGAAAAAGCAGCCTTATAACCCATAACGCTGCTTTTTTCACTCATAATGCAAAACTCATAATCTAGTCATTAGTTTGTTAAAACAGACTTCACTATTGACTCTTTCCCTTTTTTCCCTTTCCCTTTTTCTCTATTTCCAGGATTAACCCAGCACTCAAAAGAATCTGGAGGAAATATCAACCTGTGGGATTGAAGGACTATATCCTTTTACTTTTACTTTATTTTACACAATCATTTTGGTATCTTCACTATTTATTTGTGTATAAGTTTTTATTTGAGTGAACACGTATTTTTTTTATCTAAGCAATGCTTTTTCAAATGAGCGTGGAACGTTTTGATATATTGATCTACACAGATAATAAAATTCAAGCCTTTTTTAAAAACAAATTTGAAAAGTTTATTCAATTTTTTTATGGAGCACAGTAACAACTTATTTGTCCCTTCTGTAAATCCGCAGTGCATTGTTGCTCTGGTACTAACTTTAATTATGTGTTTAATTACAAGGGTTAAACACATGGCTTTATCAAAGCAATAGTGCAATAATAGAATTGCACTAATATATTACTGGATAAATGATCAGGGTCTCATCAGCTCCAGTACTCTCAAGCACATAATTGGCATAGAAAGAATACCTTTACAGCAAGTACCAAATTAATCAAGCAAGGGTTACATTATTATCCCTTCAGCATCTGTATATCATGAGACCACAAAGCACCCTAATTTATATAGTGGTCATTATCTTGAAATTATAGAATGATATTAGTGATATTATACTGTGATATTATCTAAATATGTTTAACCTGGTAACTACTGTATTGAGGCTGCTGAGAACACTATGGGGCAGATTTATCAACCTCCGAATGCATTCGTATGCATCTGTTTTCTGCACGAGCCTTAAGGCTCCCCGGAAACAGGAGTTAAGAAGAAGCGGTCTTAAGACCGCTGCGTTTTAATTCTTATGGCACCTCTGAGGCGGCAGACAGCAATCAGCCTGATCAGATACAATTGGGCTTATTGACACCCCTGCTAGCGGCTGATTGGCAGCAAATGTGCAGGGGGCGGCATTGCACAAGTATTTCACTAGAAATGCTTGTGCAATTATAAATGCCGACAGCGTATGCTGTCAGCATTTATTGATGTGCAGCAGACATGATCCATTACAGCAGATAATGTCCGTTCACACTTTCATAATCCAGGGCCCCCATATGTAGATATGTTGAGAACTTATTTTATGTTTTTCTTTTGCTAGGACGCTATTAAATGCCCATACAAATGTCCTTTTAGGGGCAATGGGTAGCTTAGGTTTTTTTTTTAGAGTAAAGTTTTTTATTTTGGGGGGTTGGTTGGGTGGTGTCGCTATTCCTACACGACCCCCAATAGTGCGTTACTGCTTTTAAGCTGAAATGTTCATTTTTTCAGCATTAAAAACCGCAACGCAAAACTCGTAATCTAGGTGTCTGTAAGCACTGATAGCACTTATAACCCTTATTTTTAACAAAACAAAAAAGGAGTCATCTAATAAACATGTACAGATGAAAAGTACTGCCTGCTAGCAGCAAAAGTGTTACTTCTGTTTCTATTGACAACAAGTGTCTCACACTTCTAGAATTATATTACCACACTGCAGGTGTCTTACTGTGAAACCATGTGCCATCAAATAAGTGTTTGATTTCATTTTGCAAACTTTTATTTAGTTTGCAAATCTCTTAATTACTTTATTGCTGTGCCTCGCAGCCATACTAGAAAGAGAACAGCTCCAGCTTAACTGACAATTGAACTGAGCTAGGAAAGACAACACAAAGGTGCCAAATGGCCTAACACAGCCAAAAGCATCAAATATAATAATAAGTAGGTATGACTCGCATCTGATATACACCATATAGTATTATATAAGCAGGCTGGAACTTCATAAGCATCCAGCTGACTGGCCTCCGATCATGCAAGATACAAATGTCATCAAGTTCAGATCCCAAAGCGTGGCTCTTCCTGTACACACTCTTCTAAATAAAAGACACAGCACACTACATGGCCGAGTACAGATAGTGGGTCCGATTTATCATGTTCGGGCTGTATCGGATAATGTCCGCCTGACCGATAAATACCGACAGCATTTGCCCCCTGCACATTCGCGGCCAATCGGCCACTAGCAGGGGTGTCAATCATCCTGATTGTATCCGATCAGGATGGTTGCTTTCCACCGCCTCAGAGGTGGCAGACGAGTTAAGGAGCATCGGTCTTAAGACCGCTGCTTCTTAACTTATGTTTCCGGCGAGCCTGAAGGCTCACACGGAAACAGCTGCATTTGCAGCATCATAAATCGGCCCCTATAAATCAAGAGAATGTATATACAGGGAGTGCAGAATTATTAGGCAAGTTGTATTTTTGAGGATTCATTTTATTATTGAACAACAACCATGTTCTCAATGAACCCAAAAAACTCATTAATATCAAAGCTGAATAGTTTTGGAAGTAGTTTTTAGTTTGTTTTTAGTTATAGCTATTTTAGGGGGATATCTGTGTGTGCAGGTGACTATTACTGTGCATAATTATTAGGCAACTTAACAAAAAACAAATATATACCCATTTCAATTATTTATTTTTACCAGTGAAACCAATATAACATCTCAACATTCACAAATATACATTTCTGACATTCAAAAACAAAACAAAAACAAATCAGTGACCAATATAGCCACCTTTCTTTGCAAGGACACTCAAAAGCCTGCCATCCATGGATTCTGTCAGTGTTTTGATCTGTTCACCATCAACATTGCGTGCAGCAGCAACCACAGCCTCCCAGACACTGTTCAGAGAGGTGTACTGTTTTCCCTCCTTGTAAATCTCACATTTGATGATGGACCACAGGTTCTCAATGGGGTTCAGATCAGGTGAACAAGGAGGCCATGTCATTAGATTTTCTTCTTTTATACCCTTTCTTGCCAGCCACGCTGTGGAGTACTTAGACGCGTGTGATGGAGCATTGTCCTGCATGAAAATCATATTTTTCCTGAAGGATGCAGACTTCTTCCTGTACCACTGCTTGAAGAAGGTGTCTTCCAGAAACTGGCAGTAGGACTGGGAGTTGAGCTTGACTCCATCCTCAACCCGAAAAGGCCCCACAAGCTCATCTTTGATGATACCAGCCCAAACCAATACTCCACCTCCACCTTGCTGGCGTCTGAGTCGGACTGGAGCTCTCTGCCCTTTACCAATCCAGCCATGGGCCCATCCATCTGGCCCATCAAGACTCACACTTATTTCATCAGTCCATAAAACCTTAGAAAAATCAGTCTTGAGATATTTCTTGGCCCAGTCTTGACATTTCAGCTTGTGTGTCTTGTTCAGTGGTGGTCGTCTTTCAGCCTTTCTTACCTTGGCCATGTCTCTGAGTATTGCACACCTTGTGCTTTTGGGCACTCCAGTGATGTTGCAGCTCTGAAATATGGCCAAACTGGTGGCAAGTGGCATCTTGGCAGCTGCACGCTTGACTTTTCTCAGTTCATGGGCAGTTATTTTGCGCCTTGGTTTTTCCACACGCTTCTTGCGACCCTGTTGACTATTTTGAATGAAACGCTTGATTGTTCAATGATCACGCTTCAGAAGCTTTGCAATTTTAAGAGTGCTGCATCCCTCTGCAAGATATCTCACTATTTTTGACTTTTCTGAGCCTGTCAAGTCCTTCTTTTGACCCATTTTGCCAAAGGAAAGGAAGTTGCCTAATAATTATGCACACCTGATATATGGTGTTGATGTCATTAGACCACACCCCTTCTCATTACAGAGATGCACATCACCTAATATGCTTAATTGGTAGTAGGCTTTCGAGCCTATACAGCTTGGAGTAAGACAACATGCATAAAGAGGATGATGTGGTCAAAATACTCATTTGCCTAATAATTCTGCACTCCCTGTAGAGGAACACTCATCATTATAGCACCTCCAGGTGCATTTGGAGCACATTGGAACTTTGCAGTGGCCTAGCTGACTAAAATCTAGGAAAAACGAGAGCATCAGAAACAGCATAAAACAGGCAGTTACCATGCACCAATGAACAACATGTGAGAATGATCAAAATAAAGAATAATAATAATTTGAATATTTTTTACATTTTTGAATAATGATATTAACAATAAAAATATAAAAATTAAATAATAATTATACAGAAATCGAAGTGAGTGGTCCCACAAACTTTACATATGTATAGACAATAACTATGTGAATCAGAAGGGTTTAAGGAGTCCACAAGCAACTTCTCATCAGACAATAACAAAATCATGTGTAACATTCCTCCCAAAGAAAGAAATCTTAATAACAACAAGAAATTAGGTCATGTAAGTTCCTATTAATGCATAATGGAACAATAGCTAGACCAGACTATGCTAGAAATTTGACGGAAACCTCAGGCGAGATCGCTACCAACAAAATCATTATGCTTTAAATGGTTTTGTTCCAGCAAAATTCTAAGGAAAAATCAAGTTTACCCATTTTAATATAATGTAGCTTTTCTAGTTGTAGAGTTTTTGTTGCTAATTGTTTCCAAGCCAACCAGGATGGGCATTTTGACTTTTTCCAATACTGGGGGATAAGGCTTTTTGTGTAATTTAAGCTTAGCTTGAACAAAGTGAGTTTATACTTACATGTAATATGTGGGGGGTAATTGAGCAGAAAAATCAAAGGGGATGGGTCAAAAACAGAATTTATGCTTACCTGATAAATTACTTTCTCCAATGGTGTGTCCGGTCCACGGCGTCATCCTTACTTGTGGGATATTCTCTTCCCCAACAGGAAATGGCAAAGAGTCCCAGCAAAGCTGGTCACATGATCCCTCCTAGGCTCCGCCCACCCCAGTCATTCGACCGACGGACAGGAGGAAATATATATAGGAGAAACCATATGATACCGTGGTGACTGTAGTTAGAGAAAATAATTCATCAGACCTGATTAAAAAACCAGGGCGGGCCGTGGACCGGACACACCGTTGGAGAAAGTAATTTATCAGGTAAGCATAAATTCTGTTTTCTCCACCATTGGTGTGTCCGGTCCACGGCGTCATCCTTACTTGTGGGAACCAATACCAAAGCTTTAGGACACGGATGAAGGGAGGGAGCAAATCAGGTCACCTAAATGGAAGGCACCACGGCTTGCAAAACCTTTCTCGCAAAAATAGCCTCTGAAGAAGCAAAACTTTCAAATTTGTAAAATTTGGCAAAAGTGTGCAGAGAAGACCAAGTCGCTGCCTTACATATCTGGTCAACAGAAGCCTCGTTCTTGAAGGCCCATGTGGAAGCCACAGCCCTAGTGGAGTGAGCTGTGATTCTTTCAGGAGGCTGCCGTCCGGCAGTCTCATAAGCCAATCGGATAATGCTTTTAAGCCAAAAGGAAAGAGAGGTAGAAGTCGCTTTTTGACCTCTCCTTTTACCAGAATAAACAACAAACAAGGAAGATGTTTGTCTGAAATCTTTAGTAGCCTCTAAATAGAATTTTAGAGCACGGACTACGTCCAAATTGTGTAACAAACATTCCTTCTTTGAAACTGGATTCGGACACAAAGAAGGTACAACTATCTCCTGGTTAATATTTTTGTTGGAAACAACTTTCGGAAGAAAACCAGGCTTAGTACGCAAAACCACCTTATCTGCATGGAACACCAGATAGGGCGGAGAACACTGCAGAGCAGATAACTCTGAAACTCTTCTAGCAGAAGAAATTGCAACCAAAAACAAAACTTTCCAAGATAATAACTTAATATCTACGGAATGTAAGGGTTCAAACGGAACCCCTTGAAGAACTGAAAGAACTAGATTTAGACTCCAGGGAGGAGTCAAAGGTCTGTAAACAGGCTTGATCCTAACCAGAGCCTGAACAAATGCTTGAACATCTGGCACAGCTGCCAGTCTTTTGTGAAGTAAAACAGAAAAAGCAGAGATCTGTCCCTTCAGAGAACTTGCAGATAATTCTTTCTCCAAACCTTCTTGTAGAAAGGATAGAATCTTAGGAATTTTTATCTTGTTCCATGGGAATCCTTTAGATTCACACCAACAGATATATTTTTTCCATATTTTATGGTAAATTTTTCTAGTTACAGGCTTTCTAGCCTGAATCAGAGTATCTATCACAGAATCTGAAAACCCACGCTTTGATAAAATCAAGCGTTCAATCTCCAAGCCGTCAGTTGGAGGGAAACCAGATTCGGATGTTCGAATGGACCCTGAACAAGAAGGTCCTGTCTCAAAGGTAGCTTCCATGGTGGAGCCGATGACATATTCACCAGGTCTGCATACCAAGTCCTGCGTGGCCACGCAGGAGCTATCAAGATCACTGAGGCCCTCTCCTGATTGATCCTGGCTACCAGCCTGGGGATGAGAGGAAACGGTGGGAATACATAAGCTAGGTTGAAGGTCCAAGGTGTTAGTAGTGCATCTACTAGGGTCGCCTTGGGATCCCTGGATCTGGACCCGTAGCAAGGAACCTTGAAGTTCTGACGAGACGCCATCAGATCCATGTCTGGAATGCCCCATAATTGAGTTATTTGGGCAAAGATTTCCGGATGGAGTTCCCACTCCCCCGGATGGAATGTCTGACGACTCAGAAAATCCGCTTCCCAATTTTCCACTCCTGGGATGTGGATCGCAGACAAGTGGCAGGAGTGATCCTCCGCCCATTGAATTATCTTGGTCACTTCTTTCATCGCCAGGGAAGTCCTTGTTCCCCCCTGATGATTGATATATGCAACGGTCGTCATGTTGTCTGACTGAAACCTTATGAATTTGGCCTTTGCTAGTTGAGGCCAAGCTCTGAAAGCATTGAATATCGCTCTCAGTTCCAGAATGTTTATCGGGAGAAGAGACTCTTCCTGAGACCATAGACCCTGAGCTTTCAGGGATTCCCAGACCGCGCCCCAGCCCACTAGGCTGGCGTCGGTCGTGACAATGACCCACTCTGGTCTGCGGAAGCTCATTCCCTGTGACAGATTGTCCAGGGTCAGCCACCAACGGAGTGAATCTCTGGTCTTTTGATCTACTTGAATCGTCAGAGACAAGTCTGTATAATCCCCATTCCACTGTCTGAGCATGCACAGTTGTAATGGTCTTAGATGAATTCGTGCAAAAGGAACTATGTCCATTGTTGCAACCATCAATCCTATTACTTCCATGCACTGCGCTATGGAAGGACGAGGAACAGAATGAAGTACTTGACAAGAGCTTAGAAGTTTTGATTTTCTGACCTCTGTCAGAAAAATCCTCATTTCTAAGGAATCTATTATTGTTCCCAAGAAGGGAACTCTTGTTGACGGGGACAGAGAACTTTTTTCTTTGTTCACCTTCCATCCGTGAGATCTGAGAAAGGCTAGGACGATGTCCATATGAGCCTTTACTTTTGACAGGGACGACGCTTGAATCAGGATGTCGTCCAAGTAAGGTACTACTGCAATGCCCCTTGGTCTTAGAACCGCTAGAAGGGACCCTAGTACCTTTGTGAAAATCCTTGGAGCAGTGGCTAATCCAAATGGAAGTGCCACAAACTGGTAATGCTTGTCCAGAAAAGCGAACCTTAGGAACTGATGATGTTCCTTTTGGATAGGAATATGTAGGTACGCATCCTTTAAATCCACGGTAGTCATAAATTGATTTTCCTGGATAGTAGGTAGGATCGTTCGAATAGTTTCCATTTTGAACGATGGTACCCTGAGAAATTTGTTTAGGATCTTTAGATCCAAAATTGGTCTGAATGTTCCCTCTTTTTTGGGAACTATGAACAGATTGGAATAAAATCCCATTCCTTGTTCTCTTATTGGAACTGGATGTATCACTCCCATCTTTAACAGGTCTTCTACACAATGTAAGAATGCCTGTCTCTTTATTTGGTTTGAAGATTATTGAGACCTGTGGAACCTTCCCCTTGGGGGTAGTTCCTTGAATTCCAGGAGATAACCTTGAGAAACTATTTCTAGCGCCCAAGGATCCTGAACATCTCTTGCCCAAGCCTGAGCAAAGAGAGAAAGTCTGCCCCCCACTAGATCCGGTCCCGGATCGGGGGCTATCCCTTCATGCTGTTTTGGTAGCAGTGGTAGGCTTCTTGGCCTGCTTACCCTTGTTCCAGCCTTGCATTGGTTTCCAGGCTGGTTTGGGTTGTGAAGTATTACCCTCTTGCTTAGAGGATACAGAATTAGAGACTGGTCCGTTTCTGCGAAAGGGACGAAAATTAGGCTTATTATTAGCCTTAAAAGACCTATCCTGTGGGAGGGCGTGGCCCTTTCCCCCAGTGATGTCTGAAATAATCTCTTTCAAATCAGGTCCAAATAATGTTTTACCTTTGAAAGGAATGTTAAGTAATTTTGTCTTGGAAGACACATCCGCTGACCAAGACTTTAGCCAAAGCACTCTGCGCGCCACGACAGCAAACCCTGAATTTTTCGCCGCTAATCTAGCTAATTGCAAAGCGGCATCTAAAACAAAAGAGTTAGCCAATTTAAGTGCTTGAACTCTGTCCATAACCTCCTCATACGAAGATTCTTTACTGAGCGATTTTTCTAGTTCCTCGAACCAGAAACACGCTGCCGTAGTGACAGGAACAATGCATGAAATTGGTTGTAGAAGGTAACCTTGCTGTACAAAAATCTTTTTAAGCAAACCCTCTAATTTCTTATCCATAGGATCTTTGAAAGCACAACTATCTTCGATAGGAATAGTAGTGCGTTTGTTTAGAGTAGAAACCGCCCCCTCGACCTTGGGGACTGTCTGCCATAAGTCCTTTCTGGGGTCGACTATAGGAAATAATTTCTTAAATATAGGGGGGGGAACAAAAGGTATGCCGGGCCTTTCCCACTCTTTATTTACTATGTCCGCCACCCGCTTGGGTATAGGAAAAGCGTCGGGGGGCACCGGAACCTCTAGGAACTTGTCCATCTTACATAATTTCTCTGGAATGACCAAATTGTCACAATCATCCAGAGTAGATAACACCTCCTTAAGCAGTGCGCGGAGATGTTCTAATTTAAATTTAAATGTCACAACATCAGGTTCAGCTTGATGAGAAATTTTTCCTGAATCTGAAATTTCTACATCAGACAAAACCTCCCTCATGGCCCCTTGAGATTGGTGTGAGGGTATGTCAGAACAGTTATCATCAGCGTCCTCTTGCTCTTCAGTGTTTAAAACAGAGCAATCGCGCTTTCTCTGATAAGTAGGCATTTTGGATAAAAGATTTGCTATGGAGTTATCCATTACAGCCGTTAATTGTTGCATGGTAATAAGTATTGGCGCACTAGATGTACTAGGGGCCTCCTGTGTGGGCATAACTGGTGTAGACACAGTAGGGGATGATGTAGTATCATGTTTACTCCCCTCATTTGAGGAATCATCTTGGGCAATATCATTATCTGTTGCATTACTGTCCTTACTTTGTTTGGACACTATGGCACAATTATCACATAAATTTAAATGGGGAGACACATTGGTTTCATACATATAGAACATAGCTTATCTGATGGTACAGACATGTTAAACAGGCTTAAACTTGTCAACAAAGCACAAAAAAACGTTTTAAAATAAAACCGTTACTGTCACTTTAAATTTCAAACTGAAAACACTTTATTACTGAATATGTGAAAAAGTATAAAGGAATTGCTCAAGCCGTTTTTACATTTAACCCCTATACAGTCCCAGAATGAGGCTCTGTCTATAACTAGAAAGGCCCCCATCTGAAAAAGGTGTCCAACACAGTGCCTGCCGTTTTTCTAAACGTTCCCCAAGATTATAATACCAATAATTAGTTAGAATCTGCATAATATGCCTAGTAAAGCAATTGTTTTAGCCCAGAAAAATGTCTACCAGTTTTTAAGCCCTTTTTGAAGCCCTTTATTCTTTTATGTTTAACTAAGAAAATGGCTTACCGGTCCCCATGAGGGGAAATGACAGCCTTCCAGCATTACATGGTCTTGTTAGAAATATGGCTAGTCATACCTTAAGCAGAAAAGACTGCTAACTGTTTCCCCCAACTGAAGTTACTTCATCTCAACAGTCCTGTGTGGAAACAGCAATCGATTTTAGTTACTGTCTGCTAAAATCATCTTCCTCTTACAAACAGAAATCTTCATCCTTTTCTGTTTCAGAGTAAATAGTACATACCAGCACTATTTTAAAATAACAAACACTTGATAGAAGAATAAAACTACATTTAAACACCAAAAAACTCTTAACCATCTCCGTGGAGATGTTGCCTGTGCAACGGCAAAGAGAATGACTGGGGTGGGCGGAGCCTAGGAGGGATCATGTGACCAGCTTTGCTGGGACTCTTTGCCATTTCCTGTTGGGGAAGAGAATATCCCACAAGTAAGGATGACGCCGTGGACCGGACACACCAATGTTGGAGAAAGAGCAATTTAAAGTAGTTTCCATATGATGAATTATTTGAGACTATTAAGATGTCAGCACCTTGAAATCCAACCAAATATGAAACAGAGATCCCTCCTACCCACATTCTCTCCAGCAACCACTCAAGATCAATGAATACATTATTTTGAGACACTGTAAATACCACAAAAATTTGAAGTTGGTTTCTAAAATTGACAGGGAAGATGTCTTAGTAAATAAAAATATTGTTCTGTTGTAATTTAGTTCACTATTCCATGATGTGGTAAAGGAAGAAATAGATTGGCATGTGAAATAAAGTAAGATTTTATATGACATTGTAATTGTTTCTCTCGAAAGGACACATTTAGAACACAGTGTTTCAAAGCGTTTTTATGGTCTAAGTAAATTATTTCTATTAGGGTTAGTAGAGATATGGTGACGTAGTAAAAAAATAAAAATGCTGAGATGGAAAGATGCTTTGTTGTTGTTTTAAAATATAGATAATACCTTAATTACCCATTCCCCAGTTGTTTATATCCAACACAGTTATAATAATACATGTTTTACCTCTGGCATTACCTTGTATCTAAGCCTCTGCAGACTGCCCCCTTATTTTGGTTATTTTGACAGACTTGCATTTTAGAGAATCAGTGCTAACTCCTCTGTAAATTCACGAGCATGAGCTCAATGTTATCTTTTAAAACACATGAACTAATGCCCTCTAGTGGTGAAAAACTGTCAAAATGCATTTATATTAGAGGCGGCCTTCAAGGTATAAGAAATTAGCATATGAACCTCCTAGGTTTGGTTTTCAACTAAGAATACCAAGAGAACAAAGCAAAAATGGTGATAAAAGTAAATTGGAAAGTTGTTTAAAATGATGTGCCCTATTTGAATCATGAAAGTTTTTTTTGGACTTAACTGTTTAAGAAATATCTGATATACCTTTGTTGGGTTGGCAATCATCCTTAATAGGTGGAAACAGAATATCCCAAAAGGACAATTCCTTAGACTAAAAAGAAATTGTAGGGAGACAACAACATTCGAGCAACAATCAACAATACTAAATACTAAATAATAAAAAATAAAATTCTAGATACAGTATATGATGGACTCAAAATTGAACAAGATATAGATCTAGTACGAAAAATTGAAAGACAAGATCTCCTTAGCTATAAAACCAAACCAACAAAAAGTAGTGACAACGAGAAAAATGAGAAAATCAATATACCATTTATTACACAATATGGTGAAGACAAATCAAATTTAGAAAAGATTATAAAAAAACCACTGGAATATTTTGAGCTATGACCCTGATCTAGGCCCAAAACTACCAGAAAAACCTAGATTCATCTATAGAAAGGCTAGAAATCTAAAAAGTAGACTAGCCCCCTCGATGATTAAAAGTAATCAAAATGGAGGAATAGAAAAAGGAGTACTAGGTAACGAACTAAAAGGATTTTTTCCATGCCACATTTGTAAAACGTGTAGATACTCAAAAAGAACCCATACTTTTAAATCCAATATTACCATAAAAGAATATAAGATACACAATAAGATCAGATGTATGGACAAACATGTGACTTACTTAATAGAATGTAAAAAATGTAAATAATTTAAAATTCAGAACACATTCTCTCATGAAATATTTTCACTTTTCTGCTATAGAAAAAGTCAAGAAAGACTGTAGAGGAGGTAACCAGATAAAAAAACATCTTACAATCAGAAGCAAAATTGATTTTTCAGTTGCAGACACTACAACCTAAGGGGTTAAATCTGGATTTTAACCTTAACAGTTTTCTTAAAGAGAGCTAGAATCTCTATAAAATATATTATTATATAATGTGACTACTAATGTTTGAATAAGTCCCTATATTTGTTTAACTCAGAATTTTATATATAGTTTTTTAAGTTAATTTATATATGGTTTTTTAAGTATGTTTAAACAAATATTTGTATGTTTTAACAAATATTTGTATATTTTAACAAATATTTGTATATTTAACAAATATTTGTATTTTTAAAAATATTTCTTTAGTATTCTTTTGATAGTAAATGTATTCTCATAATACTAAACATTGCATAATGTAAGGCAATTTGAGTTACAAAAATATATTTTAGCTTTCTTCTACACATTCTATTGTTAACAAACATATATAACAATGAAGGTTTACTGCATAATCTCTAGGAATCAAACACCCCTGTTTTTTCTACATACGATCACATACTAGGAGCTCACAGCTGGTGGTTACTCACATCCAACAAATTTTCAGCTGTGCCTAATTAAATAAAAACCCAGAATAGGGTATAAAATACAAAGAGCACAGACCTAAAGCAGTATAGCTTGAAAAAGGCTGGACTACATGGCTGAAACGCGTAGCTTTAACTGCTTAGAACACACTGAGGATATTTGCAAACAAAAGATATTTGTGTTGAAACATTTGACGCTAAAAACTGCCAAACTACTTTTCAAGGAATTTCAAATAACACCACTTGAACCCGGGTGAGTACAAGTAGGACCGTAGAGCCTAATAACAGCACAGAGGAAATCCAGAACATCTTTAACCAGCAGGAGTACTACTAATGGGCTCCAGGACCGGTTTGCGTGACCATCTTGGGCAGACAGTGATTATTGACTTTTTCTATCTAAAGATATCTAAACGGATATTGTTTATATCTAAAGAAGATTGCATAATTTTCTTCAGCTATCACTAATGGATATTCCAGCATGAGATGAACCATGTTTCAATATGTTTAATTAATTATCAAGGATATAAAACCACTGGGACTGTTGAAACTACAACCTTTTAAAATATATTGATCCCATTATACAATACTTTATACCGGAAAGCTAAGAAGTTTTAAAACTTTCTATTCATTTTCGATTCTGGGGTACCCTAAGAGTGTTTTTTGTCTAATAAGTCGGCTGACTTCACCAATTTTTAACACACATTTTAGCATTGTAATAATTTAGATTTCTAGCATTGCATCAACTTAGAATTTCTATTTTTAGGTGCAACTTAGAATTTCTATTTTTAGGATTTATTTAATTTAATAAATTATTTATCTCGTCTAGAACTCACTCATTTATGTATTTATCTAGGCACACACAAATGTGCTAAATCCTCCAACTAGACTGTTTTCTCACCACTAGCCAACCTCTTCTAGTAATTAAGAGTGACTTAAGAATTGTTTTCACATACTTAATTTATATTCATATTTATATACATTTATATTCATATAGGGTTAAAAATTGGCTAGCGCTACTACTCCAAATTAATTTTTTTTGCGTACCACACCTGATAGTCTTAGGGGGAATATCATAGGAGTTTTAGCATACCTAACTAGCAGAGCAAGAAAGATTTTACTTCCTTGTCTACAACTAAGTATAACATTACTATAAACATTGTTGCAAATTTTTGCTAGATGTCTAAAGACGTGCACGTTCCTAAGTCTGATCTAGGTTTAATCTCTAACAAAGAATAACAAGAGAACTAAGCAAAATTGAAAATAGAAGTAAAACGGAAAGCTGTTTAAAATTTTATGCTCTATTCATACACTTTAAGTTTAATTTTGACTTTATTAATTCTTTAATGTCCCACTAATAGAGATAATTGTATTTAACTGTATTGCTTGTTTTTAACTTTAACCTATGTCTAGCAAAATCTCCATCAGAATACATGTTAGAGCCACTTCACAGATCTATCCTTTAAAAAAACTAATAAAACTTGTTCTTGATTTTGGAAACAGTTTTGAAGCTTTGGGCTAGAGGCTTTGAAGCTTACGCTGTAAACAAAGTGCTATAAGCTGGGACAAATATTAATTAGGCAAAGTAGACAGCGACATGGTGTTCCTACCCTAAAGTCTGTGTTGCCTCTGGGTACTTCCAGTACTTGAAACACAATGCCATACAGCTGACAGATGACATACAGACCATAAGAAAATTATATGATGTATTTAGAATGAGTTCTTCGCTATACTCATGAGCTATTTAAATGCTAGTGATTACCAGTTAAGCCTATGGTCTCCTTTTAAGAAGCACTGGGTGGACAAGGGTGGGCAACTCCGAAACAGTCCATTCAGCACCATGGCTAGAAGACAGCAACTCTGAACCTGTCCACCTGGCATTGTGACTAGCAGACATAAATATGGTTCCCGCAATTAACATTGTGTAACACCACACCCACTCACACAGAGGATTTCAAACTGCGAGCTTAACTGTTGGCTGCATGCTCGCTTATGTGAGCCTGCAGTTGAAGGTGCTCTAAAGCTGCCTCTGCAGCTTTTTAAATTGAACCTTATATATGCTATTGTTTAAGTGTTTTTCCTACACTCACACAACATTCTTGTAAGCTGTCATAATTTTCCAAGGGCAGTCCCAGGATTTAGCCTCCCGTACCTTTGTATAATTCCCCCTGGAGTATGCCCTGCATTGTAGAAATGTGCCATGCTATAGGGGCTTGGTATGGATGTCTGATTGTGTGAATCAGATTTTAGGTCTTTGTTGGCTTTATGAAGATGTTTCTTTGCATATTATAGTACCTGAAACATCTTCACATTACATTTGGATATCAGAATAACATTTTTTCTAAATTTGTTGAACTGGCATCTGTGAATTTCCTGAAGTTTACAGAATAGAATGAAAAATACAATAGTTAATATTGCTGCATATTGTGTGCACATGGCATGTGGTATTTTGGGATGGATATTGTAATTGAGTGTTTTCAGTACTCCTTATGCAAATGTAATGTTACAAAGTATCTCTGGATTTGTTTTCAAATGTTAGCAACTATGAATGAGAAGTGTTTGTATCATTCCCTAGACCCATGTTTCTCACCACCTGGGCCACGGACCAGTACTGGGCCTTGACATCCCTGACCTGGTGGGCCACGACCTAAAATGCCCCACTGCTCCACACATAAGAAATACCAGGTAGGCCTGTCAGAGTGCCAGTGCATATGTGCGTATGCACTGTTCACATATAGAGGCAGTTCAGTGGGAGGACAGCGTGGGACAAGTAGTAGATTGGACTGGACATAAATACATATATACACATATTCACTACAGGGGGACCTGCATACGTCTGGCTAAAATTTACCGGGTCTTGAGTTCATTTGGGTTGAGAGTCACTGCCCTAGACTACCTTTAGCACATCATTTGTTACATGGTCTGTCTATTAAGAATTTTTTTTTTCTTCTTTTTTTTTTAAAGTCAATTTTATTGATTGTCAAATAGCAGAAATATTGTACATCATGTTTGGAGATGCAGCTCCGGCACTTCAAGACATCAATACAATGACATTTTTATACTTCTAGACATCCATACAATTACATTTTTGTGCTTCTACGCCCTATATAAACACACAATCCAGACCAACAAAACAAAACAAAAAACCAATCCACACAAAACAAAACACAACAAAACGAGAAGGGGAAGAGAAAAAAAAAAACCTACCTCCCCTCTCTCATGCTCTCCGTGTATAACACTACCCTTACAGTTTCATCTGTCTTAATGATTATAATTATACTTGTTATTATCATCATGACCCCCAGTATTGTGGGAGAATTTTTTTCAACATGAGTAATATAGACTCATGGGGCCATTCCAAAATTATATTCATCCATTTAGAAAAATGATTCTTTAACATTTTTTCCATGAGGGGTTTAATATCATAAAGCTCAATGGTCATTTGCATTTTCATAGTATTCACAAACTCAGAAAAATTAGGGGCCTCAGGGGCTCTCCATTGTTTGTGCTGCCACAATGGTCATATTTATCAAATGTTTGTCCCTTTATGTTTATGTAAAAAACATTCCTCGGGGAAAAAGAGATCTTGGTTCAAATACATTTATTTAACCAGTAATTCACTTTTCCCCAGTTTTGTTTAATTCTTGAACAGTTCCACAAAACAGAGTAGAACATCAGCCTTTTCTGCTTTGCATTTATACCATTTACATTTTTGTTTTTCTAAAGTCCACTTATTTATTCTATCAGGGGTTAAATAATAATTATTCAACAACTTCAGTTGTGATTCCATCCAGCTACATATTACCGTGGTTGCTTCAGCAATGTTAAGACTCTTCTTTATATCATGCACCTGGGTCTAGGGAAAAAGTTTGTCTAAATAGCCTTTGAGCTTTTCTAGATGGTTGTTCCCTACTTTGGACATTAACAGATTATACCAAACTGAAATTGATCGTATTCCTCCTCTGTATAATTTAATGCCCGCTTCTATCTCCTGTATGTCCCAATCAGAACCATATATATGAAGTTTCTGCATGAGATAACTCCTAATCTGAAGATAAGCATAAAAGTTTCTTGCGGAAAGTTTAAATGTGGTCGCTATCTCTGAATACGGTAGAATTGATAGAAAATTACCTTGTTTAAACTGTACAAAGTGAGTTAATCCCTTCTCTTTCCATTCTCTGAAAACCCAATTGCAGATACCAGATATGAAATCCACAACACCTATATTAGGCAGGTATTGGGAAACCTGGAACCTACTATACATTGCATTACAATATTTCTGCCATGCCATAGAGATGTTACTAAAATTCAGCATCTTGCTAATATTACAAACAAGAAGAAGGAAAGTGGACAGTTTAATAGCACTCAAAGGCACTCAAAGATGAGTATATTTATATAGAAAGGTGACAAGGGAGATCACCCAAAGGGGATCCGGTAAAACTTAGCATTTAGTATGAACTAGTTAAAAAGTCCACTTTCCTTCTTCTTGTTTGTACTTAACCATATTTAATATAGGATCATATATATATATATATATATATATATATATATATATATATATATATATATATATATATATATATATATATATATATATATATATATATATATATATATATATAACAATTATCCAACTTTGCTTTGGATTACAAGTGATATATTTTCTCTATTTTGAAACTTATTATTATTAGTATGGGGTCTCTATATATAATTTAAGTTTCCCTCTCTACTTATTCTTGCTAATATTACTCTGCAATTTTTTCTGCTCATAGTGCAGCGCCACTTTAGGATCAAATGGGGCTATCAAGTCTGATTCTTTATTAAAATATGATACATACTCCACTTCTGTCAGCTAGTCTATTGCAAATTTTACCATTGTCACCCAGTTATAATATTTAATGCTCGGTAGTGCATCCCCCCCTCCTTTTTAAATTGAATCAGTCAATCTATTAACAACCGTGAGTTCTTATTATTCCATAAAAAGTGTGCTATGGTCCTATTATATTTAATCATGTCCCCTTTTGTTATACATAAAGGCAGATTTTGTAGTAGAAATAAAATCCTGGGGAAAAAGATTGTTTTGATCAACACAATCTTTGGCGTTAGTGATAAGTTATACATTTTCCATCCCTCCAGTTCACTTGGTAATTTATTAAATAGCTTGTCACCATTAACTAGGATTTTTACTCAGTTTGAGGCCTAAATATTTTACATAATGTACTTCTCGAAACCCATGAGCCCTGCAGCTTTTATGATTTTTTGACACCCATAGAATTTCTGATTTTTTTCATATTCATTTTATACCCAGAAAATTTGCCGTAATTGTTTATCATTTCTAAGCATTTCGGTATACTTTTAGCGGTATCGTATAAAAAGAGAATTATATCGTCCGCATATAATGACATTACCACCTTCTGCCTACCTAGTTTAATGCACTCTAATTTTTGTCTAAAATAAATCACTAGAGGTTCCAGCAACATGTTAAATAATTGTAACATATGGTGGATCTGTACCTTTAAGGGGTGTGTTGTCAGCTAGCCTATAAAACCTGACAGGAACTTCTATACCACGCTTGGTATTGAAGTACTGACTCCCTTATCTAGCCTTCCTTACTTTTCTACGTATTGTAAGATTGTGCTCTTGTATTTTTACCCCTTGGATTTCTGGGGTTCTCCTCAAGCTTTTGAGCATTATTTTCTGTTGCTTTTTACTCTCCTCAGTGAGTTTTCTGATCCGGAGTTTTCTGTTTGTTATTTTTTCTCCACTGCATCGGCACTTGCAGTTCCTACGTGTTCCTGTGATGTCACCGTAACTCTGGGCCAGTTCTAGTGTTCAAAGGCTACACACCTTCCTAACCAGCTGTCTCATGTCTCAGCGTGCTTGAACGGATTGCTACTCCTCCTCGTTCAGCTGCCACTGAATTCAGCATGTGCTTTTGTGTATGCAAGAGGACCTTTTCCATTTTGTGAAGTGGAAGGTGCTATTTTCTTTTACTTATCTTCCAGTAAGATCTTACTCTTATTTTTCTTTTATGACATGTCACTTGGTGGAATCAATGAAGCTCAGATTTGTAACTTAATTAATCATATCAAAATCAAATTACAATTAACCGTTTCATTGTCTAAGCTTCATACACAAAATATTACCCATTATAGTGAATAGTTAAATTTATAAACTTAAAATGTAACTATCTGCTGTTTATAGGACAAACTTATTATATTCACTACAAATTTAATATTGAGTGGAATACTGACTGTTCTATCTTTTGCATTAAGTACTCTTCATGTACCTATAAATAAAAGGTATATACACTCCTATTAATTCAGGAATATATATATATATATATATATATATATATATATATACATTCATTACAGAATACCAAGCCAAAAGGAACATAAAAACAGCATGAATCCAACTGATTTTGCTAATAATGTGATAGAATTATCACACAAAGTTGACCAGCTGAGACAAGGTTTGAGAGATTTACAAGTAGAAAATCTCAACTTAAAAAATATCATTAAAGAGGGGTTAAGTGATCCAAATATAGGTGACAGGAAAAAATTCAGACAATTTTACAACTCTTGTAAACTATTTACTTATTTAAAACCTAAAACATTTCCCAATGATAAAACTAAAGTACTAACTACTATCTCATATCTAAGGGGTGAACCCTGTGCATTGGCTGATAGTTTGTACGAAACAAATGATCCCATTCTAGGCTCATTTGAAGATTTTTTTAAGACCATGGCATCACTCTATGAAGATCCACATAGACAACTAACAGCAGAAACAAAATTAAGAAGTGTAAAGCAGAACAAAAGACCTGTTGAGGACAATATCTCAGAATTTAAAATTTGTCAACGAAATACGGAATGGAATGAGGTCTCTTTTAAAAAATAATTTAGAATTGGATTATCTGAGTTTATAAAGGATGAGTTAGTGTCAGGGTTTTTTCCCTGTTTTGTTTGCCATGTGCGGCTGGCAGCCATTTTACTCACCTCTCTTGCTGACTCTGGTGCATACTGTGTGATGCTGCTCATTTTTATGGCCAGACTGGTGTACATCATCCGTGTGAGACAGGATGCAGTCTCAGAAGTGTGATGTCATCACTTGTTATTTAAAGGGCCTTTGTTCAGTATGCTTTGCCCTTGCGTTGTATCAGACCTGTTTGTGAGAACTCCTGGTGTATTACCTGGCTGTCTGATGTCCCTCCTGGTTCCTGATCCCTGGTTTGCTCCTGACTCTGCTGTTCTCCTTGTCCCTAATTCCGTCTCGTCTGACTATTCACTTTGGCTCCTGACTCAGCTCGTCTGACTACCAGCTCTGGTTTTGATTAATGGCTTGTTATTTGACTTGTGGGCTTTTTATTATTTTTTTTGCTATTAATAAAGGTGTGATTATTTTTACACTTTTCATCTCAGTTTTATTCCTGGCACCCTGACATTATGCAAGGGCCATGAATCCTGATGATGCTAATAATCCACCTTAACCTGCCATAATTTCCAGGACGGATGTGCAGGATCACCGCTTGGATCAATTTTCACTAGCCCTGCAAACCCTGCTGACTCGCACTGCACATTTGGACCGAAGTGTCACGCAAGTTATGGCTGCTCCTGTTTCCGCTGCTGCACCTATTCCTACCAGGAGCATTTCCGGTTCTGCACCTCTACCTCAGCATTATGGAGGCGATCTTAATCAGTGCAGAGGGTTTTTAAACCAGGTGGGCATTTACTTTGAGATGTTACCTCAGGCGTGTCCTTCTGACAGAGCTAAGGTGGGATTTCTCATATCGTTACTCTCTGACACAGCTCTTGCCTGGGCTAATCCCTTGTGGGAGACTAATAAACCTGTGATTTCAAATTACCCTGAGTTTGTGGTCTCCTTTCAAAGGGTATTTGATGTTCCGGCTCGCTCCTCCTCTGCTGCTAAACTACTCATGTCCATTCAGCAAGGTACAAGATCTGTTGCTCAGTATGCCATTGAGTTCCATACGCTTGCCGCAGAGGTAGGTTGGAACAATGAAGCCCTTGTTGCCGCCTTATTTCATGGGCTCTCTGATGCGATTAAAGACGAAGTTGCTGCCAGAGATTTACCAGAAGATCTCGAGGCATTGGTGTCTTTTTTGATCCTAATTGACATCAGACTAAGTGAGAGGCCCTCTTAGATAAAAAAGAGAGAGAAAGGTGCGTTAGGTCAAACTGATAACCAAACACCCCCTTAAAAGACAAATATCCCTACAGTTGTCTAAAATAAGATACAAAATTAATAAAACAGGTAATAAGGGAGGCGCTAAAAGCCAAAGGTATCAACACTTAAACAGTTTAATAAAAACACATAAGCAAACAATAGCACATGTAAAAGGGACGTCTCCCCAAGAAATACAACACTAAATAAAAACTTGAAATACTAAAAAATCTAATACGATTGATAAAGCGTCCACAGATCTAAAAGTCATACACTATATGTGTTGAACAGTCCTAATCAGTTCGTTATACTTTGTGCAGATAAATATGTCTTTTCTCCATATAAGAGGAAACTGAATCAGTAGTCAGCGTTTCGTTAATCAAAAACCACCAAGCTGCCAAAATGAATTAAAAAGTAGCTGCCAAATGGTGTACCTAAAAGTTATACACTTTATATTCCAAAGTTTTCTTACTGTGTAAGATATCACTTAGCAAAACATTCAGACGTGTACTTTACCAGATCCTTGTTCATGGGGTAAAGGTCTTTCCCCCTCGCCCGGTCTTCACCTCGAGCGGGGCTGACTGAACCTTTCGGCGTCTGACGTCACTGAAAGATGTTCCGGTTAGGAGAAGAGGCCGATTCTTGCGCTTGTTTCTATGCACTGTAATCACGGTCCTCTCAGATGAACCCTGCACTTAGTGCTAATAGCACGCAAGGGACTGGATAACTGGGCAATGTGATGGATATCCCAGAGTTTCTTCCAAACACAAGCCCCACAGATGTATTACTCCTATTAGGAAAAGAATGGTTCCAAATGTATAACCCGGGTTATTGTATAGGAATCCAAAGATGTGTAGAAAGTTGTCAAAGAAGTAATAACAACAACACTGCCAACACACACGACGCATTTCGCCCTCCTATGGGCTTTATCAAGATAGTGGTGGCAAGTGTGAATGTCCTTATTTAAAGGGGTATCTTTCAGTCTGATTGGTGGTGGTTTTAATTGGCAGATTGTCTTAAGGTGGTATTTGACTTTAATGGCAGCTTATTTTTAAGGTGGTATTTTTCGCTTCTGACCCTTGAATAAGGTCACACAATCTTACTATTAGAAGGAACTCACAATTGTATAGGAAAAAGGACCTCAATAAAATAATTATAGATGAAATAATCCTAAATTAATATTCTTACATCTCCAAATGGAAATTTATGTGTTTAATCATTAAGAGACAAATATATATATCATATGTATCACTACAGGTTGGATCACAAATACCTTCCTGTATCAAAAGTACAAATATGTCATGCTCTAAATACATGTGTCTACCATAAAATGTGCTAACAGATTAAATTACTTAATTCTCATAATAAAGTGCAAAGTAATACATGATCTTAAAAGTGAATACAAAAAACCTAAAACTATATAAGTGTTATAATAAAACCCAAAAAATCCTTTTATCATTCAAATAGAAAGGGGGAAAGATCTAGTTCAGAGTTCAGTCCTTTTGGATATAAGGTGTCATACTTATAGATATATTCTGCTTCCCTTATAAGGAGGGTTTTCTTAATATTACCACCTCTCCAGTGATTATTTATTTTAAGGATACCCCAATATTTTAAATCCCTCGTGTTACCCTGGTGAACTTCCTTAAAGTGCTTATATAGATGTGTGTCTTCTTTTTCTTTTTCTATACAGAGAAGGTGTTCTCTTATTCTATCCCGGAGACTCCTTTTGGTTTCTCCGAAATAGAATAAGTTGCATGGGCATTTCAATACATAAATAACATTCTTATGAGTGCATCTAATAATTCCCTTTATAGTGATATCTTCACCCAAACCATTAATTTTAAGACTTTTCAATTTTGAACTATGTGTGCATGCTTTACATGTGTAGCAGGAAAAAATAACTGCTACACTCCTACCCTCCAGATCTAATTGTTTGTGGTCTCTTGTCTTCTTTCGTATTTCACTAGGGGCCAAAGTTGTTTTAAAATTTTTTGCTCTCTTAAAAATGAAAGTAGGTCTGTCCGCCAGCTGATTTCCTATGATATTATCCTCTTTCAATAGGTGCCAGTTCCTTTTAATAATTTTTTTAATCAGATAATGGTCTGCGTTATAGTCCGTTACAAAGGGAACAATGATTTTGTCTCCTTTAATAATTTCCTTTGTTTTATAATTTAAAAGATCATCCCTATTCTTCATCTGTGCTTTTTTTATTGCCCCTGTAATATTTTCCTCTTTATAACCCTTTACAGTGAATTTATCTGCTAGAACCACTACCTGTCTTTCAAAGTCCTCAATACGTGAGCAGTTTTTTCTTATGCGTAAGCTTTGGCCAAACGGGATGTTATCCTTCCATAGCTTCAAGTGGCAACTATCAGCATGTAGCAGATTGTTGCAATCCACCTCTTTAAAGTGAGTTTGTGTTTCCAATTTTTGGTTTACTACCATAATCTCTAAATCTAAAAACACCTCTTTCTCCTTACTATAATGACTCACAAATTTAAGACCATTAGTATTGTCGTTCATCTCTTCAAAGAGTTTTATCAATTCTTGCTCAGGTCCCCACCATATAATTAATAGGTCATCTATATAACGCTTATAGAGTATGAGGTTTGCACCAAGATCTCTGCTATTAAAGAAATTCTCTTCCCAAACACCCATAAAGAGGTTGGCATAACTCAGTGCAAACCTCATACCCATCGCGGTCCCTTCTATCTACAGGAAGAATTTATTGTCGAAGGAAAAATAGTTGTGCTCCAATATATACCTGATATTATTTAAGATAAATTTTCTTTGTTCTTCCTTCATGTTAGAATCCTGTTCTAAATAGTGTCTAACAGCTTGTATACCTTGTTCATGCTTAATTATGGTATATAATGACGACACATCACATGTCGCCATTATCATGTCACTACTCCATTCTATCAATTTAAGACAATTCAGCACTTGGGTGGAATCTTTGAGGTACGAGTCCAAATTAGATACATAGGGCTGAAGAAATTTGTCAATATATAGGGACACATTTGCTGTTACGGAGTTGATCCCAGACACTATCGGTCTCCCAGGGGGGTTTTCCAAACACTTATGGACCTTCGGTAAAAAATAAAAAATAGGGATTCTTGGATGGTCCGAAGTTAAATATGAAAACTCTTTATCATTCAAGATTCCTTTTTTATTTCCCTCTATTAACATTTTATCAAGAATTGTTTTGTATCTTTTTGTTGGATCACTAGTTAACACTCTATATGTCTTCTTATCATTAAGGAGAGGCCCTCTTTCAAGGAGCGCTTGCGGAAGCCTCCTGTTCCGTTGTCTCCTACGTGTTCATTCCTACCCATGCCTCCCTCTCCTCCCATGCCTCCTGGCCCCGAGTCACCAGGTACTTCTCAGTCAATGCAGTTGGGATTCACACGTCTCTCTGCGGCGGAGAGGGCCTTTAGGAGGAGGGAGGGGCTCTGCCTCTATTGTGGGTTACAGGGCTACCTTTTGAAGTCTTGTCCTACACAGCTGGGAAATGATCACACCTAAGGTCCTCTCGGGGGCAGACCTTGGGTGGTTTATCTTCATCCCCGGAACTGCTAAAGAAGAAACCTTTGGTCACGGTTGTCCCTTCCTGGGTGGACTCCTCCATAGTCACCCAGGCTCTTGTTGACTCTGGTGCTGCGGGCCATTTAATGGACAGTGCTTTTGTATCAAAGCACTCTATTCCTGTTTTTCCTCGGTCCTTTCCGCTTGCTATTGAGGCCATTGATGGCAGGCCCCTTCAGCCTGCACTGTTACTCACGAAACTGCTCCTTTATCCATGGCTGTTGGGGCTCTCCATTTTGAAACCCTAAAGTTCCAGGTGATAAACTCTACAAATTTTCTGGTTGTTCTGGGTTATCCCTGGCTCCAAAAGCACAATCCCAGTCTCGACTGGCGCAGGTCCGAAATTTTTCGAAACCAGTTAAAGTCTTGTGCACTTCTTTGGTATTTCAATTGCCAGAGGAGTACCTAGAGTTCCTAGATGTTTTTGACAAGGTGCGTGCCAGTACGTTGCCTCCTCACCGGTCTTACGATTGTGCCATAGACCTGCAACCGGGAGCTATTCCTCCTCAGGGCCAGGTTTACCCTCTGTCTGTTGCAGAGAATTGTGCTTTGGAAGAATATGTTGCCAATGCTCTGTCGTGGGGAATCATCCACAAATCCTGCTCTCCTGCAGGGGCTGGCTTCTTCCTTGTGAAGAAAAAGGGTGGCGAGTTAAGACCATGCATCGATTATAGGGGTCTTAATCATCTTACCATTAAGAATGCTTACCCTATTCTGCTCATTACGGAACTCTTTGACTGCCTCAAGGGAGCTATGGTCTTTAATAAACTTGATTTGAGAGGAGCGTACAATCTCGTTAGGATCAAGGAGGGCCAAGAATGGAAAACAGCATTTAATACCAAGAGCGGGCATTATGAGTATCTTGTAATGCCCTTTGGCCTATGTTATCTCCGTTGCAGGGTTCTCCATGGATCCTGACAAATTATCTGCAGTTCTGCAGTGGCTTCACCCAGTTGGTCTTCGGTCTATTCAACGTTTTTTGGGGTTCGCCATTTACTATAGAAAGTTTATTAAAAATGTTTCTTCCTTGGTCAAACCTATCACAGACATGACCCGTAAAGAGAATGATCCACTCCATTGGTCACCTACTGCCATTAAGGCCTTTGATAGTCTTAAGACTGCCTTTGCTGCCGCTCCAGTTCTGGCTCATCCTAATCATGTCCTGCCTTTCATTCTTGAGGTTGATGCGTCTGAGACTGGAGTAGGTGCCCTCTTGTCTCAACGTCTTACGCCTGACGGTTCCTTGCATCTGTGTGGTTTCTTCTCTAAGAAATTGTCTCCAGCGGAGTGCAATTATGAAATTGGTGACAAGGAATTACTGGCCATGATTTTGGCACTCAAGGAATGGAGGCATCTTCTCGAGGGTACTAGCGTGCCAGTGCTCATTCTTACTGACCACTAGAATTTAACTTATCTATCTGAAGCAAAATGTTTGTCACCCCGACAGGCCAGATGGGCGCTATTTTTGTCTTGGTTTAATTATGTGGTCTCCTACCTGCCTGGTAGTATGAATGTTAGGGCTGATGCTCTCTCTCAACAATTTTCCCTCTGTCCAAGGAGGCGTCTGTACCTACTCCAGTTATACCTCCTGATCATATTTTTGCTACCATGCATACTAATTTGACTTCTCTCTTGGGGGAGGAGATTCTGGCTGCACAAACCAATGCACCTCGTGAGAAACCTATTGGTAAGTGTTTTGTTCCTAAGTCTCTTCGAACTAAACTTTTGCACACTTACCATTATCCTAAAGCCACCGGTCATCCAGGCAAGAACCAAATGATTTGGTCTGTCACTCGACAATTCTGGTGGCCAGGTCTTCATTCTAATGTTGCTGCATATGTTGCCTCCTGTCAGTTTGTGCTCAGAATAAGACTCCTCAATGTCTTCCTGTGGGTCTTCTTCAACCTATTGCTAATGGTGACCATCCTTGGACACATCTTTCCATGGACTTCATTATCGAGCTCCCTGTTTCCAATGGCAATACTGTTATCCTTATGGTAGTTGACCATTTTTCTAAAATGTCACATTGAATTCCATTGAAGAAGTTGCCTTTCGCTCAGGAGCTTGCTTCAATTTTTGCCCGGGAGGTCTTCTGTTTACATGGGTTACCCAAGGAGATAGTGTTGGACCGGGGTAGCCAGTTTGTCTCCAGATTTTGGTGTTCCTTTTGTGCTCAAATGGGGATCCAGCTTTCCTTCTCCTCTGCATATCACCCTCAATCCAATGGGGCTGAGGAATGGTCTAATCAAGCTCTGGAACAGTTCCTCCATTTCTATGTCTCAGATCACCACAATAATTGGTCTGAACTGTTACCTTGGGCAGAGTTTGCTCGTAATAGTGCTATTAATGCTTCCTCAAAGTTATCCCCATTCATGGCAAATTATGGGTTTCAACCATCCTTGTTGCCCTATTCATTCATGTCTCAGGGTATTCCGGGTTTGGAGGAGCATCTCCGGCAATTCTGTTCCACATGGGTGCAGATTCAGGATTGCCTTCATCGTTCTATGCAGCGCCAAAAGTTCCAGGCTGATCGTAGACGTCTGCCCGCGCCTTCCTACCAGGTTGGTGAGAGAGTTTGGCTGTCCTCCTGCAACTTGAATCTTCATGTGCCTTCCAATAAACTGGCCTATGCTCTTGACCTTCCTCCTGCATTGCGCATCTCCAATGTTTTTCATGTCTCCCTCTTGAAACCATTGGTTTGTAATCGGTTTACCACTGTGTTGCCTCATCCCCATCCTATCTTTGTTGACATCCATGAGGAGTATGAGGTCAGCAGCATTATTGACTCTCATATGTCCAGGGGCCGCGTACAGTATTTGGTTCATTGGAAGGGCTACGGTCCAAAGGAGTGTTCATGGGTTCCCTCTTCTGATGTTCATGCTCCCACCCTCCTCCGTGCCTTCCATGCTCCCTTTTGTTCTCCCGTGGGGGAGGGGTCATTGAGGGGAGGGTACTGTCAGGGTATTTTCCCTGTTTTGTTTGCCATGTGCTGCTGGCAGCCATTTTACTCACCTCTCTTGCTGACTCTGGTGCATACTGTGTGATGCTGCTCATTTTCTGTACTTCCATTTAAGGCCAGACTGGTGTACATCATCCGTGTGAGACAGGATGCAGTCTCAGAAGTGTGATGTCCTCACTTAAGGGCCTCTGTTCAGTATGCTTTGCCCTTGAGTTGTCTCAGACCTGTTTATGAGAGCTCCTGTGTATTACCTGGCTGTCTGATGTCCCTCCTGGTTCCTGATCCATGGCTTGTTCCTGACTCTGCTGTTCTCCTTGTTCCTGATTCCGGCTCGTCTGACTACTCACTTTGGCTCCTGACTCGGCTCGTCTGACTACCAGCTCTGGTTTTGATTCCTGGCTTGTTATTTGACTTGTGGACTTTTTATTATTTTTTGCTATTAATAAAGGTGTGATTAGTCTGATTTCTGGCACCCTGACAGTTAGCTATAATAGTTTTACCTGTTACTCTTGAGGCTTTAATTGCTTTAGTTATTAAAATTGACAGGCGCTTTATAGAAAGGAAACAAAAGAGAGGCTACTCAAATATGACAGGGAAAGTTAACATCACAAAGTCTATCTCATCATTAAATTCAACTGAAGAAGCTATGGAAATAGGTTTTATAAGAGGACCCCTGAAAATAGAAGAAAAACGCTGCAGGAAAGAGAACGGACTATGTCTATACTGCGCATCAAAAGAACATCCCTTTACAAATTGCCCCTCCCTCAAAAGGCAAAAGATAGGTAAGACTACACAACCAATAGAGTGCCTTACTATATAAATCAAGAAACCAACTTATTTTTTAATGCCTGTTTCTTTACAGTGGGGAAACAAGCGACTTCATCTTGAAGCTGTTCTGGATTCCGGAGCTTATACCAGCGACATAGATATTTTTGTTGTAAAGAAAAATAAAATACCTATTGTTCAAAAGCAAACCCCAGTCTCTGTCAGACTTATTGATGGTAAATGTCTAGAAACAGGACCGGTTACTCATCAAACCATCCCTATTTTAATCAATCTGCCACATAATCATCAGGAGTTTATCTCATTTGATGTAATTTCACCCCCCATATTTCCATTAGTTCAAGGTTTACATTGGTTACGCCAACACCAACCAGATATTAACTGAAAAGAAAACAAACTTAAGTTCCCATCACAATATTGTACAAATACTTGTATTCCTTCTCTCTCTATACTTAATATCACTGACAATCAGATACCCACAGAATGCTCAGATTTTTCTCAAATATTCAATAAGCAAGAAGCAGAAACCTTACCCCCACACAGGGATTATGATTGTCCAATTGACTTAAAACCTGGATCAGATATCCCACATGGTCACATATTTCCTCTTTCCCATCCTGAATTAGTGAAGCTTAAAGAGTATATTAACGATAACCTTCGTAAAGGGTTTATACGGCCCTCCACTTCACCTGCAGTTATGTTTTTCGTTACCAATAAGGATAAGACATTGCGACCCATAGTGGATTACCGTGAATTAAATAAAAGAACCATCAAAGACAGGTACCCACTCCCACTCCTGCCTGAACTCATAGAAAGGCTCCATGGTGCAATTATCTATACAAAACTTGATTTAAGGGGTGCTTACAACCTGATCCATGTCCGTTCAGGAGACGAGTGGTTGACGGCTTTCAAAACCCATTATGGGTTGTTCGAATACACGGTAATGCCCTTTGGGCTTTTCAATGACCCTGCCACTTTCCAACGATTTATCAATGATGTTTTTTGTGATTTATTGGATATGTTTGTAGTAATATATTTAAATGACATCTTAATTTATGTCAAAACGTTAACTGATCACATTAAACATGTGAGAACCGTACTTTCGAGATTACAGATACACCAACTATATGTATAACCAGAGAAGTACATATTTCATAGCACATCTATCACATTTTTAGGATATCATATAACTCCGAAGGGATGGAGGAAAATAAAGTTAAATCTATAAAAGAATGGCCAATTCATACAACTAAAAAAAAAAGTACAAAAATTCCTAGGGTTTGCAAACTTTTATAGAAAATTCATTAAAAATTTCTCTGCCATAGCAAAGCCCCTCACAAATCTGACAAAATCAGATATCCCATTCAACTGGGATGAAAGTGCAAATAAAGCCTTTTAGTTTCTTAAACATGCCTTCATCACAGCTCCCATATTATCATTTCCTGACACTGACTTACAATATATCTTAGAAGTGAATGTGTCAGATTACGCTTAAGGTGCTGTCCTCCTACCACTAATCTCATACATCCAGTAGCATTTTTTTCAAAAGTTTTCTCCCCATCTGAGATAAACTACCATGTTGGAGAAAAATAATTGTTAGCAATTAAAAAAGCTCTGGAAAACTGGAGACACTTACTTGAAGGTACCAACGATCCCATAACCATATATAGAGACCACAGAAATCTTCAATATTTAAAATCTAACAGAACTCTCACTTCCAGACAAGTGGAATGGAGCTTGTTTTTCTCCAGGTTTAATTGTTATCACATATAGACCTGCTTCCAAAAATACTAAGGCGGATATTTTATCCCGACTACCACCAAGACCCTTACATGACTCCTACCAAGGTTCGGTAATACCACTCACATTAATTCATAGAGCTATTATTACCTCACCTGACAAACTCAAGTTAGAACAAAACCTTGATCACACAAAAGATAACTATGATTTGGAATCGGTATCAAGATGGTTTATACCACCATCACTACAAAATCTATATACCTCCCTCTGTCAGAGGTTCTGTTCTGGAAACTGTTCATGACTCACAGCTAGCAGGACACCCAGGAATTAATTGTACCATGAAACTCCTCACTAGATCCTACTGGTGGTCTAACATGATTACTGATGTTAAATCACATTTTGAAAGTTGTGAAGTGTGTACCACATCCAAAGTGGATAGGAAACAACCTCCTGGATACTTATTGTCACTACCAATACCTGATAGGCCGTGGAAGGACATTGCAATCGATTTCATTGTTTAACTCCCAATATCAGAAAGAAAGACTACTATTATGGTTGTTGTCGACCTATTAACTAAAATTTCACATTGTATCCCTTACCATAAGTTACCAACTAGTATGGAAACTGTCAAACTACTTATATACAACATTATCAAATTACACGGTATCCCGACTAGTATAATGACTGATGGGGGAACCCAATTCACTTCCCGGGTATGGAAGCAAATGTGCCAGATCCTGAAAATAGATACTAAATTGTCAACTGCTTTTCATCCCCAGAGCAATGGGCAAAGAGAGCGTACAAATAAATGGTTAGAGGAGTACCTTTGTTGTTATACTAACCAACACCAAGACAACAGGACATCTTTATTGCCCCTGGCTGAATTTGCCCAAAATAATATTCATCACTCAACAACTAAAACTACCCCTTTTTCCAAATTATGGATATCAGCCCACTTTTCACTTATACCCAGACATACAAAGTGATTGTCCAATAGTCAATGATCTTATGAATACTATATCAGAAACTTTAACCTTGCTGTCGGATAATATCAAGCAATCACAACTCAGACAGAAAAAAATGTTATGATCTACGGCATAGGCCATTTCCGTCTTACTCTCCTGGTGATTTAGTTTGGTTGTCGGCAAAAAATCTTCGTCTGTCAGTACCCTGTAGAAAACTTAACAAATTCTTAATTGGACCATTCCCTGTCTTAAAGGTTGTTAATGAGAATTAATACATAAAAATCAGTGCGCCAAAAAACCTAAAAAAAAAAATATATATATAAAAACATATAGTGCATAAGAATAATAATAAAACACCTATAGGTAAATAGATGGATAATGCATATATGATATAGTGACAAGTGAAATCAAATACCCAACCAAACCACACCACTGTAGGAAAGTGATGGGAATGAAAAAATGGACAGTTCAACTAGTCCAAAATCCAGATCCTGAATCTGGAACAGATGGCAGGCTGCTTCTTCAAATTTCTTGTTGGTGTCCCAAGATGTTAAACTCTGCAGAAGTGAATAATAAAAAAAGAAGGCGCCACCATAGTGCACAATCAGATGTATAGAACACGCCAATAAAACAAGTAAGACCGTACTTACAAGATGTATGACACTTGAGAAGTGTCACAACCGCCTTCTGGGCTGTTATAGAGTCGTCCAGCTAACTCCCAGCAACCGTTTCACAGAGCCAGCTCGTCCTGTAATAGCCAATAATGTTATAGATACAATGTATCAGGTAGAAAAGTGGATAAGAAATAGTTCGTGGCAAAAGTCTTGTAAAAGCAAACAGACTTTATTTTCAGTACAAAAGCACAACGTTTCTCGGTCTCTCCTGACTGTTTCTTCTCGGTCTCTCCTGACCGTTTCCTCAGGTGCATATTGCCTGATGCATTGTATCTATAGCATTATTGGCTATTACAGGATGAGCCGGCTCTGTGAAACGGTTGCTGGATACAGGTTTCTTTTGTCATCGCCGCTCTCACGTTCAAAAGGATTTCAGAGACAAACCAGGGGGAGTTAGCTGGACGACTCTATAACAGTCCAGAAGGCGGTTGTGACACTTCTCAAGTGTCATACATCTTGTAAGTACGGTCTTACTTGTTTTATTGGCGTGTTCTATATATCTGATTGTGCACTATGGTGGCGACTTCTTTTTTTATTATTCACTTCTGCATTGTTAATGAGAATGCTGTTATCCTGGACCTTCCCCCTCAGTACAAGATTCACCCAACCTTCCATGTGACTCTCTTGAAACCCTACAAAGCTCTCCAGAACCCTCAAAATCCATCAACTCTATCAATTCCTATTGCAGATGATGTTGAATTTGAGGTTGAAGAGATTCTGGACTCCAGGAAGATCTCAAACCACCTCCAGTATCTGGTACGGTGGAAAGGTTACTCATCTGAGGAGGATTCATGGGAACCCTCCACCAACCTTTCTGAACCTAGATTGGTTTCTATTTTTCACCGGCGGCATCCTGAGCGCCCTAGGCCTTGAACCTCGGAGTGGTTACTTTGAGGGGGAGCTCTGTAACATATGGCGGATCTTTACCTTTAAGGGGTGTGTTGTCAGCTAGCCTATAACACCTGACAGGAAATTCTATACCACACTTGGTATTGAAGTATTGACTCCCTCATCTAGCCCTCCATACTTTTCTATGTATTGTATTTTTACCCCTTGGATTTCTGGGGTTCTCTCTCTCAAGCTTTTGAGCATTATTTTCTGTTGCCTTTTACTCTCCTCAGGGAATTTTCCAATACGGAGCTTTCTGTTTGTTATTTTTTCTCCACTGCATCAGCACTTCCAGCTCCTACACGTTCCTGTGACATCACTGTAACTCTGGCCAGTTCTAGTGTTCAATGGTTACACACCTCCCTAACCAGCTGTCTCATCTCTCAGCGTGCTTGAACGGATTGCTACTCCTCCTTGTTCAGCTGCCACTGAATTCAGCATGTGCTTTTTGTGTATGCAAGAGGGCCTTTTCATTTTGTGAAGTGGAAGGTGCTATTTTCTTTTACTTATCTTCCTGTAAGATCTTACTCTTATTTTTCTTTTGTGACATGTCACTTGGTGGAATCAATGAAGATCAGATATGTAACTTAATTAATCATACCAAAATCGAATTACAATTAACTGTTTCATTGTCTAAGCTTCATACATAAAAAATTACCCATTTTTGTGAATAGTTAAATTTATAAACTTAAAATGTAACTATCTGCTGTTTATGGACAAACTTATTATATTCATTACAAATTTAATATTGAGTGGAGTACTGACTGTTCTATATTTTGCATTAAGTACTTTTCATGTACCTATAAATTAAAGGTATATACACTCCTATTAATTCAGGAATATATATATATATATATATATATATATATATATATATATATATATATATATATATATATATATATATATATACATTCATAACAATAATAAAGGTGATAATGGGCATCCTTGCCTCGTCCCCTTTTGCAATATGATGTATTGTGAAAGCTCATTATTTACTAAAAGTTAGGATCTAGGTTTGTCATATATTCGTTTAATCATATTTAACAAATTGCCTTGAATACCAAACTTGTGGCTAGATTACGAGTTTTGAGTTAGGCTTAAAAAGCAGCATCCTAACGTTGCTTTTTAACGCCCGCTGGTATTACGAGTCTTGCAGGTACAGGTGTACTGCTCATTTTTGGCCAGACTTGGCAATACCGCAAATCCACTTACGTAAATGGCATATCCTCTTTTTTCAATGGGACTTGCATAGCACCAGTATTACGAGTCTGCCAAAAAGTGAGCGGTAGACTCTCTCCTGTCAAGACTGGTACCGCATTTTAAAGTCAGTAGTTAAGAGTTTTACACTACAACGCCGTAGCATAAAACTCTTAACTAAAGTGCTAAAAAGTACACTAACACCCATAAATACCTATTAACCCCTAAACCGAGGCCCTCCCACATTGCAAAAACTTTTAAAAAAAATGAACCCCTAATCTGCCGAACCGGACATCGCCGCCACTATAATAAATATATTAACCCCTAAACCGCCGCTCTCCCACCTCGCAAAAACTAGTTAAATATTATTAACCCCTAATCTGCCATCCCTAACATCCTCACCACCTACCTACATTTATTAACCCCTAATCTGCCACCCCCAATGTCACCGCCACTATATTAAAGTTATTAACCCCTAAATCTAAGTCTAACCCTAACACCCCCTAACTTAAATATAATTCAAAGAAATCTAACTAAAAATTCCTATCATTAACTAAATTATTCCTATATAAAACTAAATACTTACCTGTAAAATAAACCCTAAGCTAGCTACAATATAACTAATAGTTACATTGTATCTAGCTTAGGTTTATATTTATTTCACAGGCAAGTTTGTATTTATTTTAACTAGGTAGAATAGTTACTAAATAGTTATTAACTATTTACTAACTACCTAGCTAAAATAAATACAAAAGTACCTGTAAAATAAAACCTAACCTAAGTTACAATTACACCTAACACTACACTATAATTAAATAAATTAACTAAATTAAATACAATTAAATAAATTAAATTATCTAAAGTACAAAAAAAACACTAAATTACAGAAAATCATAAACAAATTACAGATATTTAAACTAATTACACCTAATCTAATAGTCCTATTAAAATAAAAAAGCCCCCCCAAAATAAGAAAAAACCCTAGCCTAAACTAAAATATCAATAGCCCTTAAAAGGGCAAAGGTAATCAGCTCTTTTACCTGTAAAAAAAAATACAAACAACCCCCCCAACAGTAAAAGCCAACACCCATACAACCAACCCCCCAAATAAAATACTATCTAAAAAAACCTAAGCTCCCCATTGCCCTGAAAAGGGCATTTGGATGGGCATTGCCCTTAAAAGGGCAGTTAGCTCTTTTGCCTCACAAACTCCCTTACCTAAAAATAAAACCCACAAAAAACACCATTAACAAAACCTAATCCCCTGAAGATCGACTTACCGGGAGAAGTCTTCATTAAAAGCCAAGTGAAGTGGTCTTCCAGATGGGCAGAAGTCTTCATCCAAGCCAGGCAAAGTGGTCCTACAGACGGGCAGAAGTCTCCATCCAAGCTGGACAGAAGTGGTCCTCCTGATGCCAGAAGTCTTCATCCAGACGGCATCTTCTATCTTCATCCATCAGGCGCGGAGCGGGTCCATCTTCAAGACATCCAACGTGGAGCATCCTCTTCATCCGACGACTAACACAGAATGAAGGTACCTTTAAGTGACATCCAAGATGGCATCCCTTAGATTCCGATTGGCTGATAGAATCAGCTAATCGAATTTAAGGTAGAAAAAATTATATTGGCTGATAAAATCAGCCAATAGGATTGAAGTTCTGAATCGTGGCTAACCGCAAAAATACCCGACTCTGCCATTGCAATACATGGGTATTCATGCCATAGAAATGACAAAGCAAAGAGAGGAGGCGGCATTGTAATCTATGTTGACAACTCCACAAAGTACACCCCCTTACAAAAATCTAGCTCTCCTGCCAACTTTGATTTCCTTTCTGTCACAATTGAGATCCTGTGCAGTAAATCAATCATTGTTGCAGGAATCTACCGCCCACCTAGCTCTCCTGTACATTCCCTTTCAGACATAGCCCATCTCCTTAGTGAAACCATAGCTCAAAACCCAAAAAGTGAAGTTTTGGTTTTTGGAGATTTTAATATTGATTGGCTGAATCCAAAAAATAATAGTTGTTGCTCTGTGTTTAAGTCTTTGCAGCTAACGCAATTAATCTCCTCCCCAACTCGCATAAACAACAAAAGCCATAATCACACCCTGCTTGATTGGATTCTCTCCACCTCTCCCGACCGAATCCAGGAGGCACTTGTTCTCCCTAACAATTTCAGTGACCACTGCTTAGTGTACTGTGTGCGCAAAATAAAGGCAACTAAAACCTCTCCCAAAGTTAAAATCACCAGATCCTTCAAAAAATGTAATCTTCAATCATTTCTAAATGACATCAAGAACCTCCCCTGGCACAGATTAAACCTAATCCCAGATCTTGACTCTGCAGTTGAATTCTTTCAGTCCGAACTCCTACAAGTTTGGAATTTACATGCCCCGCTGCGTAAGGTGAGACTAAAAGGTGCACACTTGAATTGGATCACAGCTGACCTCATTCAAATGTACCAGTTTCGAGATTCATTGTGGTCAAAGTTCAAGCATACTGGCTCTATGAACGATCACTGTGTATATAGACAATGGCGAAATATATGCACTAAACAAACAAAATTGGCCAAGGCCCAAAATTTCTGGGAAAATCTGAACAATAACATATTAAACCCTAGACAGTTTTGGAAAGTCATAAATAATTTACAAACTCCACCAATCCACTCCCAACCCTCCACTGTCAATGTGAACAACCAAGCCCTGCAACTCCTCTTAGATGTAGCAAATGCCTTTAACAAATATTTTGTTGGATGCTCCACCACCCTGATTGACAAACTAATAAATGACACGCATCCTGAAGCTACAAATGTGGATCAGGCCCCACTAAATCAGCAAAGACCCAATATAGAGAAGTTCAATTTTAGACCTGTACCCATCAATGTCATTAAAAAACACCTTAATAACCTAAAAATGAAAAACCAGTCTGGACCTGATCAAATCCCAGCAATGCTGTTGAAGCTTAGTGCGCCAGCAATTGCTAAACCTGTCACAACCCTAATTAACAAATCCTTGGTGTCTGGATACATACCCAAACTCTGGAAGACTGCAAGAGTAGTGCCTATCCATAAAAGTGGGGAGATATACCTTGGTTTTGGTTTCTATCGCCCAATATCATTGCTATCAGTATTGTCAATTATGTGAATATTACCAACAATCTAACTATCTGACCCCTGATCAATCAGGTTTTCGTACAAATCACTCCACTACAACTGCCCTCAAAAGTTTGCAACAACATCCAAACTGGAATGGAACAAGGAGACCTAACTGGAGCTATTTTCCTTGATTTTGCAAAGGCCTTTGACACAGTAGACCATGACATACTACTGCTCAAACTAAAAAACTCAGGTATTGGTGACCGTCCGCTAGCTTGGTTTCGATCATATGTATCGGATCGATCACAATATGTCTCCATTTCTGACAGCGACTCCCTCCCTCTCCCATTCACGTGTGGTGTTCATCAAGGTTCCATTCTCGGCCCCCTGCTATTCACATTATTTATAAATGATCTGCCTAATGTCTGCAAATCCTGAACTGTACACATGTATGCAGATGACACGGTAATCTATGCAAACAATTCCGATCTACCGCAGCTTGAAGCAGTGCTCCAAGACCAGTTCACAGAGGTAGAAAAGTGGATCTCAAAAAACAAACTCTTCCTAAACACTAAAAACTGTCACAATGATCTTTGGAACAGGACCTAAACTACACAAACTACAAAATTCCCATTTATGCATCAAAACAAAATTAAATTGCATACTGACCGCAGTCCACTGTTTTAAATACTTGGGTATGTTGTTAGACCCCAATCTATCTTTTGGCCTCCATATAGAAAAACTGGCATCTAAACTTTATCCAAAAATAGGTGCCCTGTACAGAAACAAATCCTGCCTCAGCCCTACAGTAAAAGAAAAGATTGTACAGCAAATGCTGATGCCTATCATGGATTATGGGGACATAGTATACGCACCTGCACCGCAAACTCACCTTAATAAACTTGTAACTCATTCTGCCGCTTTGTGCTACAATGTAACTACAGGACCCACCATTGTGACATGCTAAAAGAACTAAACTGGCTGTCGCTGGAATCCAGACGCACCCTCTATCTTTCCTGCCTTGTGTTTAAAAGCTTTTCTGGGAAGCTCCCACCCTACCTGAGCAGAATGCTCTCACCGGTTATTCCCACCTCCTATAACCTCCAATCCAGTACCAGCACATTATTTAGCGTGCCTCAATACAAAAAGAAAGCAGCTCGATCCTCCTTTTCCTACAGAGCACCACAATTATGGAACGACCTCCCACACACTTTAAAACCTTCCCCATGCCTAATATCCTTTAAGAGATCCCTCTCTACATATCTCAAAACAGAATGCACCTGTCATTGTTGATTTTATATTTCCTACCTGTTTTGTGCATATATTGTGTATTATTATTGTTTTTATTTTATTGTACCCATTGTATCAATGCAATGTTTTGTGTACCCAGGACATACTTGAAAACGAGAGAAATATCAATGTATCTTTCCTGGTAAAATATTTTATAAATAAATAAAATAAATAGAATGTGAGCTCAATCCTATTTGCTGATTGGATCAGCTTATAGGATTGAACTTCAATCCTATTGGCTGATTGCTAACTTCCCTTTTAAGGTCAATGCCCATCCAAATGCCCTTTTCAGGGCAATGGGGAGCTTAAGTTTTTAGCTAGTATTTTATTTGGGGGGTTGGTTGTGTGGGTGGTGGGTTTTACTGTTGGGGGGGTTGTTGTATTTTTTTTTACAGGTAAAAGAGCTGATTACTTTGGGGCAATGCCCCACAAAAGGCCCTTTTAAGGGCTTTTGGTAGTTTAGTTTAGGCTAGGTTTTTTTTTATTTTAATAGGGCTATTCGATTAGGTGTAATTAGTTTAAATTTCTGCAATTTTTTATTATTTTGTGGAATTTAGTGTTTGTTTTTTTACTTTTAATATTTTAATTTATTTAATTGTTTTTAATTTATGTAATTTATTTAATTATAGTGTAGTGTTAGGTGTTAGTGTAACTTGGGTTAGGTTTTATTTTACAGGTAAATTTGTATTTATTTTAGCTAGGTATTTAATAACTATTCTACCTAGTTAAAATAAATACAAACTTGCCTGTAAAATAAAAATAAACCCTAAGCTAGCTACAATGTAACTATTAGTTATATTGTAGCTATCTTAGAGTTTATTTTATAGGTAAGTATTTAGTTTTAAATAGGAATAATGTAGTTAATGATAGGAATATTTACTTACGGCTAGATTTAGAGTTTTGTCGGTAACGACCCGTGTAGCTAACGCTGGCTTTTTTCTGGCCGCACCTTTTAAATAACTCTGGTTTTGAGAGTCCACAGAATGGCTGTGTTAGGCTCCAAAAAAGGAGCGTACAGGCATATTTAACGCCACTGCAACTCTCGATACCGGAGTTGCTTACGGACGCGGCCAGCCACAAAAATGTGCTTGTGCACGATTCCCCCATAGAAAACAATGGGGCTGTTTGAGCTGAAAAAAACCCTAACACCTGCAAAAAAGCCGCGTTCAGCTCCTAACGCAGCCCCATTGTTGTCTATGGGGAAACACTTCCTACGTCTGCACCTAACACCCTAACATGTACCCCGAGTCTAAACACCCCTAACCTTACACTTATTAACCCCTATTCTGCCGCCAACGCTATCGCTGACCCCTGCATATTATTTTTAACCCCTAATCTGCCGCTCCGTAAACCGCCGCTACTTACATTATCCCTATGTACCCCTAATCTGCTGCCCCTAACACCGCCGACCCCTATATTATATTTATTAACCCCTAATCTGTCCCCCACAACGTCGCCTCCACCTGCCTACACTTATTAACCCCTAATCTGCCGAGCGGACCGCAACGCTATGATAATAAAGTTATTAACCCCTAATCCGCCTCACCTAATCCGAACCGACGAATAACGGTTCCTTTAAGGGACATCATCCAAGATGGCGTCCCTCGAATTCCGATTGGCTGATAGGATTCTATCAGCCAATCGGAATTAAGGTAGGAAAATTCTGATTGACTGATGGAATCAGCCAATCAGAATCAAGTTCAATCCGATTGGCTGATTCAATCAGCCAATCAGATTGAGCTTGCATTCTATTGGCTGTTCCGATCAGCCAATAGAATGCGAGCTCAATCTGATTGGCTGATCGGATCAGCCAATCGTATTGAACTTGATTCTGATTGGCTGATTCCATCAGCCAATCAGAATTTTCCTACCTTAATTCCGATTGGCTGATAGAATCCTATCAGCCAATCGGAATTCGAGGGACGCCATCTTGGATGATGTCCCTTAAAGGAACCGTCATTCGTCGGGAAGTCGTTGTCGGAAGAAGATGGGTCCGCGGTGGAGGTCTTCAAGATGGAGCCGGTCCTCATCGGATGAAGATAGAAGATGCCGCTTGGAAGAAGATGGTTGCAGGTCCGGATCTACTCTTCTTCCGGGATAGGATGAAGACTTTGGAGCCTCTTCTGGACTTCTTCAGCCGTCGGATGATGGATGTCTAGCCCCCGCTTGGGCTTAGATGAAGATTTCGGAGCCTGGAACGATCGGTGATACCTGGCATGGTGAAGACAAGGTAGGAAGATCTTCATGGGCTTAGTGTTAGGTTTATTTAAGGGGGGTTTGGGTTAGATTAGGGGTATGTGGGTGGTGGGTTGTAATGTTGGGGGGGGGTATTGTATGTGTTTTTTTACAGGCAAAAGAGCTGAATTCTTTGGGGCATGCCCCGCAAAGGGCCCTGTTCAGGGCTGGTAAGGTAAAAGAGCTTTGAAATTTAGTAATTTAGAATAGGGTAGGGCATTTTTTTTATTTTGGGGGTCTTTGTTATTTTATCAGGGGGCTTAGAGTAGGTGTAATTAGTTTAAAATTGTTGTAATATTTTTCTGATGTTTGTAAATATTTTTTTAAATTTTTGTAACTTAGTTCTTTTTTAATTTTGGTACTTTAGTTAGTTTATTTCATTGTATTTATTTGTAGATATTGTATTTAATTAATTTATTGATAGTGTAGTGTTAGGTTTAATTGTAGGTAATTGTAGGTATTTTATTTAATTAATTTATTGATAGTGTAGTGTTAGGTTTAATTGTAACTTAGGTTAGGATTTATTTTACAGGTAAATTTGTAATTATTTTAACTATTTTAGCTATTAAATAGTTCTTAACTATTTAATAGCTATTGTACCTGGTTAAAATAAATACAAAGTTACCTGTAAAATAAATACAAATCCTAAAATAGCTATAATATAATTATAATTTATATTGTAGCTATATTAGGATTTATTTTACAGGTAAGTATTTAGCTTTAAATAGGAATAATTTATTTAATAAGAGTTAATTTATTTTGTTAGATTTAAATTATATTTAACTTAGGGGGGTGTTAGTGTTAGGGTTAGACTTACCTTTAGGGGTTAATCCATTTATTAGAATAGCGGCGATATTCGGTTGGCAGATTAGGGGTTAATAATTGAAGTTAGGTTAGGGAGGGCAGATTAGGGGTTAATACTATTTATTATAGGGTTATTGAGGCGGGAGTGAGGCGGATTAGGGGTTAATAACTTTATTATAGTAGCGGTGAGATCCGCTCGGCAGATTAGGGGTTAATAAGTGTAGGCAGGTGGAGGCGACATTGAGGGGGCAGATTAGGGGTTAATAAATATAATATAGGGGTCGGCGGTGTTAGGGGCAGCAGATTAGGGGTACATAGCTATAATGTAGGTGGCGGCTCTTTGGGGTTGGCAGATTAGGGGTTAATTATTGTAGGTAGCTGGCGGCGACGTTGTGGGGGGCAGGTTAGGGGTTAATAAATATAATATAGGGGTTGGCGGTGTTAGGGGCAGCAGATTAGCCCAGAAAGCTCTTAACTACTGACTTTTTTCTGCGGCTGGAGTTTTGTCGTTAGAATTCTAACGCTCACTTCAGACACGACTCTAAATACCGGAGTTACAAAGATCCCATTGAAAACATAGGATACGCAATTGATATAAGGGGATCTGCGGTATGGAAAAGTCGCGGCTGAAAAGTGAGCGTTAGACCCTTTCCTGACTGACTCCAAATACCGGCGGTAGCCTAAAACCAGCGTTAGGAGCCTCTAACGCTGGTTTTCACGGCTACCGCCAAATTCTAAATCTAGGCCTTAGATTTATTTAAATTATATTTAAGTTAGGGGGTGTTAGGGTTAAGGTTAGACTTAGGTTTAGGGGTTAATAACTTTAATATAGTGGCTGTCACATTGGGGGCAGCAGATTAGTGGTTAATAAGTGTAGGTAGGTGGTGGCGATGTTAGGGCTGGCAGATTAGGGGTTAATAATATTTAACTAATGTTTGTGAGGTGGGAGTGTGGCAGTTTAGGGGTTAATATGTTTATTATAGTGGGGGCGATGTTGGGGACGGCAGATTAGGGGTTAATAAGTGTAGATAGGTGGCGGCGATGTTGGGGGTGGCAGATTAGGGGTTAATAAATATAATGTAGGTGTCGGTGATGTTGGGGGCAGCAGATTATGGGGGGTAGTTATCAAGCCGTCTACTTTTCTGGCTTCGCCTGCCCAATATGTCCGCCTAAGCTCGCCTACCTTCGCCGCCGCGGACCTTGAATACGTTCGCCTAAGTTATCAAATAAAGCTGTCAAAAAGCCGCGAATCGATGAGCAGCGGACTGTGACAGTTATCACTCATCCGATCTCGCTGCCCTTCGGCTTTTTCCCAGCTTTATTGCTAGCCTGTCACTAAGCACTCACACTAAACTACACTGTTCTACCCCCTATACCGGCGCCCCCGGAGCCCCCCGCAACTAAATAAAGTTACTAACCCATAAACCGCCGCTCCTAGACCCCGCCGCAACTCTTATAAATGTATTAACCCCTAAACCGCCGCTCCCGGACACCGCTGCCACCTACATTATACCTAGTAACCCCTATCCTGCCCCCCCTATACCGTCGCCCTCTATTATAAAATTATTAACCCCTATCCTGCTGATCCCGCACCTCTCCGCAACTAAATAAATAGTTTAACCCCTAAACCGCCGCTCCATGAACCCGCCACAACCTATATTAAACCTATTAACCCCTATCCTGCCCCCCCTACACCGTCGCCACCTATAATAAATTTATTAACCCCTAATCTGCCCCCCACTACGCCGCCGCCACTGTAATAAAATGATTAACCCCTAAACCTAAGTCTAACCCTAACCCTAACGCCCCCCTAACTTAAATATTAATTAAATAAATCTAAATAAATTAACTCTTATTAACTAAATGAATCCTATTTAAATCTAAATACTTACCTTTAAAATAAACCCTAATATCGCTACAATATAAATAATAATTATATTCTAGCTATCTTAGGATTTATATTTATTTTACAGGTAACTTTCAATTTATTTTAACCATGTACAATAACTATTAAATAGTTATTAACTATTAATAGCTTACCTAGCTAAAATAAAGAGAAATGTACCTGTGAAATAAATCCTAACCTAAGTTACAATTACACCTAACACTACACTATACTTTAATAAATTATTCCTATTTAAAAATAAATACTTACCTGTAAAATAAACCCTAAGATAGCTACAATGTAATTAATAATTATATTATAGCTATCTTAGGATTTATATTTATTTTACAGGTAACTTTGTATTTATTTTAGCTAGTTAGAATAGTTATTAAATAGTTATTAACTATTTAATAACTACCTAGCTAAAAGAAATACAAAATTACCTGTAAAATAAATCCTAACCTAAGTTACAATTAAACCTAATACTACACTATCATTAAATTAACTAAATAAACTACCTACAAATAACTACAATTAAATACAATTACATAAACTAACTAAAGTACAAAAAATAAAAAAAGCTAAGTTACAAAAAATAAAAAAATAAGTTACAAACATGTTAAAAATATTACAACAATTTTAAGCTACTTACACCTAATCTAAGCCCCCTAATAAAATAACAAACCCCCCCAAAATAAAAAAAATCCCTACCCTAATCTAAATTAAATAAATTTCAAAGCTCTTTTACCTTACCAGCCCTTAAAAGGGCCATTTGTGGGGGCATGCCCCAAAAAGTTCAGCTCTTTTGCCTGTAAAAGAAAAATACAACCCCCCCCAACATTAAAACCCACCACCCACATACCCCTAATCTAACCCAAACCCCCCTTAAAAAAACCTAACACTAATCCCCTGAAGATCATCCTACCTTGAGTCGTCTTCACTCAGCCGAGCCACCGATGGAACTGAAGAGGACATCCGGAGCGGAAGAAGTTAATCCTCCAAGCGGCGCTGAAGAAATCTTCCATCCGATGAAGTCATCATCCAGGCGGCGCTGAAGAGGTCTTCTATCCGGGCGAAGTCATCTTCCAAGCCGGGTCTTGAATCTTCCTTCCGCCGACGCGGAACCACCTTCTTCACCGACGGACTACGACGAATGACGGCTCCTTTAAGGGACGTCATCCAAGATGGTGTCCCCTCAATTCCGATTGGCTGATAGGATTCTATCAGCCAATCGGAATTAAGGTTGGAAAAATCTGATTGGCTGATTGAATCAGCCAATCAGATTGAGCTCGCATTCTATTGGCTGTTCCGATCAGCCAATAGAATGCGAGCTCAATCTGATTGGCTGATTGGATCAGCCAATCGGATTGAACTTGAATCTGATTGGCTGATTCCATCAGCCAATCAGATTTTCCTACCTTAATTCCGATTGGCTGATAGAATCCTATCAGCCAATCGGAATTGAGGGGACGCCATCTTGGATGACGTCCCTTAAAGGAGCCGTCATTCGTCGTAGTCCGTCGGTGAAGAAGGTGGTTCCGCGTCGGCGGAAAGAAGATTCAAGACCCGGCTTGGAAGATGACTTCGCCCGGATAGAAGACCTCTTCAGCGCCGCCTGGATGATGACTTCATCGGATGGAAGATTTCTTCAGCGCCGATTGGAGGATTAACTTCTTCCGCTCCGGATGTCCTCTTCAGTTCCATCGGTGGCTCGGCTGAGTGAAGACGACTCAAGGTAGGATGATCTTCAGGGGATTAGTGTTAGGTTTTTGTAAGGGGGGTTTGGGTTAGATTAGGGGTATTGTGGGTGGTGGGTTTTAATGTTGGGGGGGGTTGTATTTTTCTTTTACAGGCAAAAGAGCTGAACTTTTTGGGGCATGCCCCCACAAATGGCCCTTTTAAGGGCTGGTAAGGTAAAAGAGCTTTGAAATTTATTTAATTTAGAATAGGGTAGGGATTTTTTTTATTTTGGGGGGGGTTTGTTATTTTATTAGGGGGCTTAGATTAGGTGTAAGTAGCTTAAAATTGTTGTAATATTTTTAACATGTTTGTAACTTAATTTTTTATTTTTTGTAACTTAGCTTTTTTATTTTTTGTACTTTAGTTAGTTTATGTAATTGTATTTAATTGTAGTTATTTGTAGGTAGTTTATTTAGTTAATTTAATGATAGTGTAGTATTAGGTTTAATTGTAACTTAGGTTAGGATTTATTTTACAGGTAATTTTGTATTTCTTTTAGCTAGGTAGTTATTAAATAGTTAATAACTATTTAATAACTATTCTAACTAGCTAAAATAAATACAAAGTTACCTGTAAAATAAATATAAATCCTAAGATAGCTATAATATAATTATTAATTACATTGTAGCTATCTTAGGGTTTATTTTACAGGTAAGTATTTATTTTTAAATAGGAATAATTTATTAAAGTATAGTGTAGTGTTAGGTGTAATTGTAACTTAGGTTAGGATTTATTTCACAGGTACATTTCTCTTTATTTTAGCTAGGTAAGCTATTAAATAGTTAATAACTATTTAATAGTTATTGTACATGGTTAAAATAAATTGAATGTTACCTGTAAAATAAATATAAATCCTAAGATAGCTAGAATATAATTATTATTTATATTGTAGCTATATTAGGGTTTATTTTAAAGGTAAGTATTTAGTTTTAAATAGGATTCATTTAGTTAATAAGAGTTAATTTATTTAGATTTATTTAATTAATATTTAAGTTAGGGGGGCGTTAGGGTTAGGGTTAGACTTAGGTTTAGGGGTTAATCATTTTATTACAGTGGCGGCGGCGTAGTGGGGGGCAGGATAGGGGTTAATAAATTTATTATAGGTGGCGACGGTGTAGGGGGGGGCAGATTAGGGGTTAATAGATTTATTATAGGTGGCGACGGTGTAGGGGGGGCAGATTAGGGGTTATTAAATTTATTATAGGTGGCGACGGTGTAGGGGGGGCAGGATAGGGGTTAATAGGTTTAATATAGGTTGCGGCGGGTTCAGGGAGCGGCGGTTTAGGGGTTAATACATTTATTATAGTTGCGATGGGCTCCGGGAGCGGCGGTTTAGGGGTTAATATGTATAGAGTAGCTTGCGGTGGGCTCCGGGAGCGGCGGTTTAGGGGGTAATAACTTTATTTAGTTGCGGCGGTGTAGAGGGGGTCAGATTAGTGGTGTTTAGACTCGGGGTACATGTTAGGGTGTTAGGTGCAGACAGCTCCCATAGAAATCAATGGGATGTCTGTCAGCAGCGAACTTGTACTTTCGCTATGGTCAGACTCCCATTGATTCCTATGGGATCCGCCGCCTCCAGGGGTGGCGGATTGAAAACCAGGTACGCTGGGCCGTAAAAGTGCTGAGCGTACCTGCTAGTTTTATGATAGCTAGCAAAAGTAGTGAGAATGTGCCGCACTTGTGTGCGGAACATCTGGAGTGACGTAAGAATCGATCTGTGTCGGACTGAGTCCGGCGGATCGATGCTTACGTCACAAAATTCTACTTTTGCCGGTCTCGAGCCTTTGATAACTAAGGCGAATCAGCCTCGCCACAAATACGCTGCGGAATTCCAGCGTATTTGAGGTTGACGGCTTGATAACTACCCCCCTATGGGTTCATAAGTATAATGTAGGTGGCGGCGGTGTCCGGACCGGCAGATTAGGGGTTAATAATATAATGCAGGTGGCGGCGATGTTGGGGGTGGCAGATTTGGGGTTAATAAGTATAAGATTAGGGGTGTTTAGACTCGGGGTTCATGTTAGGGTGTTAGGTGTATACATAAATTTTATTTCCCCATAGGAATCAATGGGGCTGCGTTAAGGAGTTTTACACTGCTTTTTGGCAGGTGTTAAACTTTTTTTCAGCTGGCTTTCCCCGTTGATTCCTATGGGGAAATTGTCCACGAGCACGTTACACCAGCTCACCGCTGACTTAAGCAGCGCTGATATTGGAGTGCGGTAATGAGCAAAATTTTGCTCAACGCTCACTTCTAGTCTTTTAACGACGGGTTTCTGAAATAGCAGCGCTGCATGTAAGTGAGCAGTGAGGGAAAACTGCTCATTAGCACTGCACAGCCTCTAACGCAAAACTCGTAATCTAGGTGTTGGTGAGTTCTGTAAATAAGTGATCCCAATTAATAGAATCAATCGCTTTCTCTGCGTCTATTGCTAACAAGGCTAAATCTCCTTTGTTCTTATTATCCGCTCTCCTGTTTTTGTTATAGTAAAAATCCAAAGTTAACAGTACGCGTCTCACATTTTGCTCTGAGTTTCTACCTGGCATGGAACATTCCTGGTCTTTATGTATACTGTGCCCCATGACTCATTTTCTACGTTTAATAGTGATATGGGTCTCTACTAGTTCTTCCGGGTCCTAACCTTTTTTGTGGATGTAGGTAATTGTGGAGTCAGCAAAGTAAGATAAGTTCATATTATTCTTAACATAATAACAGTTGAAAAGTTTGGCTAGCGTGCCAGCTACTTCCTGTTTAATAATTCTATAAAATTCGGCAGGTAATCCATCAGGGCCCGCAGCCTTATTAGGTTTTATCTTTTTTATTGCAGCCATGATATCTTCTATCATGATTTCCTGATTAATACCCTGCAATGCCTCTCCTGATATTCTGGGTAGCTTTATTTTTTGCCAAAATCTCTCCTTCTCTGCTTCATCTACCGGTTCTTTGGAGTACAGTTTCTGATAATACCTAAAAAAGGGCTGTCTGATCTCAGAGGCCTGTGTATGTTTTTCATCTCCTTCCTTATATTAGCAATTATATTCTTATTCTTTTTGAGTTTGACAAGCTTTGCTAGATATTTAGCTGAGACCCCCTAATACCCCTTAAAGAATGCTCTTGTTTTCATATCTTCAAATGCCCATTTTCCTTTCAGAAAAAACTTCTCTCTCTAGCTTAGTCTTCATATACTTATCCCATGAAGTGGCATTAGGGCTATTTAAGTATCAGCTATACATGTTCTTTAATTGGTTCGCCAGTTGCGTTTCCCTAGCATGGTTCTTCTTTTTTACTTTGATCATATATGCCAAAATTTCTCCTCTAAGCATGGCTTTCCCTACCTCCCAGAAGGTCTCAGTCTTGTCTATATATGCATGATTTAGTTTACCATATTCTTTCCACCTATTAATCAACCAGTTACAAAATTGACTATTATTGCTTATATAGCTTGAGAGCCAGAAACTATTTTTAAACTTTTCTTTAGCCAATACAATTTTCATACAAACATTAGCATGATCTGAAAGTATGATCTGGTTAATATGGGACTCAATATCCAGATTCAGCAACTTATTTTCTACCAGGAACAAGTCTATCCTAGAAATATTTTTGTATGCTTTAGATTCACAAGATAAATTGTTTTCATCTGAATGTTGTAATCTCCAAATATCTTTCACCTGAAAGGTCTTACTAAATTCTCTGAATACTTTAGCTTCCTGAGCATAAAATTGGTTATTTTTTTGGCCACGTCTATCCATTTCTGGGTCCAGCGTCATATTAATATCTACGGTAATTACCAGATTTTGTCCCAGAAAAGGAATTAACTTTCTTTTATAATTTATTCCAGAATTCCCTATCCAGTTTGTTTGGTCCATACACATTACAAAATTACCACGTTTTTTTCCCCAATATCCACCTGCATAATCAGATTCCTCCCAGCGGGGTCTAATTCCTATTTTATTATGTTGTACCCAAGTGCTTACTTTTTACACTTGCAACCTGGGTTCCTAGTGAACCAATACAATACTTTACTCCTCTTATTAGATAACTTGACCTTACAAGCTTATATTTTTCTCCATGATAAATGCTTTAGCCTCTTCAATGGAGTTTAGTGTAATTATACCCTCAATACCTTCTACCATAATTTTAGCTGGGTATCGTAAACTAGCTTTAAAGTTATTCTTAATAAGAGTTGTGCAGAAGGGCGCCATGTTTTTTCTTTTAGTTGTAGTTTCTATTGAGTAATCTTGAAAAATATATATCTGTTTAGCCCCTATCATAAAAGGGTTACACTTCCTATATGCCCGAATTATGCCCTTTTCTCCTGGAAGCTCAGATATTTAACCATGATTATCCTTGGCTTTGTGTTCCCATCTGGGTATCTCTTACTAGAACCTGTTCTATGTGCCCTTTCTACCTATAGTTTCCCTCCTTGTACTTGCATCCCCAGTAGCTGTGGAAGCGTAATAGCTGCAAATGTCATTCAATCTTATAGTTATTAGATTATGGTAGGCCCACTATGCGAATATTATTGTGACGCAATATATCTTCTAAATCCTCTATCTTTGCCTGCAATGCTGCTATTGTGTCTAAGGATTTTTTATTAATTCAAAACAAACTAACACCTTACCCTACAGGGAATAAGTGTCAAAAGGAAGGGAGGTGCGCCAAATTCAACTAATACAACAAACAATAAATGCAAAAATAAAAACAATATAAGAGAAATAAAGGAAATAAAGTCCGGATTAAATTGGTGAGTGACAAAAAAGTCCATATAAACAATTCCTGTTGCTGGGGAATTGGCAGCTCTCTCCACAGATTATCGATACAAAAACAGTTCCTGAAACACAGAAAAAAGAGAGGCGCTCTTCGTGTAATATGTCCTAGAACGATGTGACCAGATGTATTAAGCAATGGAAATATACTCACAAACGACCATGCACCCACAGTGCAATAACGAGCAGGCCGAAACTTCGGAGCCGTTCGGCTGACTCACTAAGACGATAGGCACTTGGGACCAAAGCGAGGCTCACCAGAATGACCACTTCCGTTGGTGTGTGGGACCAGGATACCAAACTGCTGGCAAAAAGAATGTAACCCTTGGTGTGGGAGCTCCAACCAGGCGGAGGTCCCAAATCGTTAAAGGGAAAGATTAAATCCAATGTCCAGAGCAAGGATTAAACAGTAATTTCTTTATTAAAAACAATTAAAAGTTGTTGCTTAGCAACGCGTTTCTCGGCTGAGTGCCGTTTCTTCAGGCTAATACCTATTAGCCTGAAGAAACGGCACTCAGCCGAGAAACGCGTTGCTAAGCAACAACTTTTAATTGTTTTTAATAAAGAAATTACTGTTTAATCCTTGCTCTGGACATTGGATTTAATCTTTCCCTTTAACGATTTGGGACCTCCGCCTGGTTGGAGCTCCCACACCAAGGGTTACATTCTTTTTGCCAGCAGTTTGGTATCCTGGTCCCACACACCAACGGAAGTGGTCATTCTGGTGAGCCTCGCTTTGGTCCCAAGTGCCTATCGTCTTAGTGAGTCAGCCGAACGGCTCCGAAGTTTCGGCCTGCTCGTTATTGCACTGTGGGTGCATGGTCGTTTGTGAGTATATTTCCATTGCTTAATACATCTGGTCACATCGTTCTAGGACATATTACACGAAGAGCGCCTCTCTTTTTTCTGTGTTTCAGGAACTGTTTTTTTATTAATTACTTCTTGTGCGTTGCATGTGTCTTTCAAGTCAGAGACCCTTGTCTCTACTTCAGATATACCTTTAGAAAATTGTCTTACTTCTATTGTCAAGCTGGCTATTTCTTTCATAACCGATTCAAACGGTGGCATAATCATTTCAGCTAACTGGTTAAGCATCATTTGTGTTATAGTCCAAAAAAAACAGCAGCACTCACCAATTTATGCAAGAGATTCCATCTTTATTGGGATGTTCAAAGAATACAAGACAACGTTTGGGACCTTTAGTCCTTAGTCATGTCAATTGACATGACTAAGGACTAGAGGTCCGAAACGTTGTCTTGTATTCTTTGAACATCCCAATAAAGATGGAATTTCTTGCCTACCCAATAAAGATGGAATCTCTTCCATAAATTGGTGAGTGCTGCTGTTTTCTTTGGACTATATTACAAGTTTAGGGGTTTTGTGTGGTACCCCTACAGCCTGCACCACCTACTTATATTAGGTGCCACTTGGACTGTGTAAGCATCATTTGTCTGTCTGGTGTTGGGTTGTACTCTACTGAGTTTTCAGGGGAGGCCTCCTGGGCCGTTTTTGTCCTTTTATCTTTTTTCAAGGGCATAGCTGGTGATCTTGTCTTTGTATTTGTCATGTATTTACCCTTTTTTTTCTTCCTCTTTCTACCCTTTTTCCCCTTTTCCCCAAACTATATGCATGAATTATAGATTCCTCGTGTGGGGAAGTGGTAATGATATCTAATACTCTGTGTGAATATAGAGATGTGTCTATTTAGTCGCTTGTGTGCAAAATCACACAAAAACTAGTGACAAGATACTCTTATGCAGCCACTTTGCAGATTAAATTTAGCCAGTGCCCTTTCCGGCCAACCCCCCCACCCCCAGCATGCTCTACCCCTTCCATTGCTGAAAATGTATAATCTTCCCCCTATAATTCCACTATCCAGTTAAAGTGACCAGATATATTAACATCTGCTCTCTGGCCTCTCCTTTTGCCTAGGCTATCTGGTACCTCCCTTAATGGCTGCCACCTAGGTTAAGTTAACATTCATAAGTGTTTGTCAGTGTGTAACTTTTCTGCCGGCCTTATTTATATAGAGTAATGCTTCTGGGCTACTAGATAGATGTACAGTTAAGCTATTAACTCCGCCCCCCCCCCCATAGCATCCATCTGTAACTCGATAGTATTTCAGCAGACCTCTACTTCTCATATGTATTTTATATTATTGGTCTATCCCTCTACTCCACCACTACTAACTCCACCAAACGATATATAAATGCTTTCAGACACTATTATCTTGGCACTATATGCCGCTTATATATCGTCAAATTGCTCTTGACCTTATTTAGATCCCTGAACCAAAATACAAACAGTTAAGTTTTCTGTAGCATCTAACACCATATTCATCTAGTTTGGTCCATCAATAAAGACATTGTTATATGTATTTATCATATATAGCAGTGGTCTCTGCAGCCTGATATCCAGATGACTGGTTGTGAGTAGTCACATATGCCAAGTACCTCCCCGCAGGGGCCACCTTCTTTAAATCTTTACTTGGGGTTATATCCAAACCTGGGTTTACACACAGACCCTTCTGAACCTTTTAAACATGCAGCTGTATCCAGCGACACAGCATATAATAGTACCACTCTTGAGTCCCCTGTATGAGTGTGTCCTCACAAATATATATTAACTTTTCCTTTCCTCTAATGGGTCTACTGATTTCAGATATTACTTGGTCCCCCACAGGTTATGCAGTCTATATGTCCAGTGTTTCCAGTTAGGGACACTATAATCACTTCCCTTCTCTGAGTTGTGATTTCCAAAGTACCACCCAGATATGTATTACTCTCTCTTCCTTAATGGGTTGTGGTAAATAAGCGTTACTTTTATGTAAAGGTATTTTAACCGTAACCAGAAAAAAAAAAAGCTTTAGGCACCCGCTTTGTCACGACTCAATAATCCTCTGCTCTGAGAGTAGATTCTGTGCTCACACAGCCTTACTGAGCTCAAACAGCATGTTCTGTAATATACGGTCACTCCACCGTTTTATACTCCCACCACAACCAGGAATTATGTCCACCTTGCATAATATATATCGTATTCACAGTCTCCGCACACTTTACTTGCTACTTTAAATTAAACACAGTACTTGTGGGTTTTTTGTTTTTTTTCCTGATGCAGACATCCGTTAGACCCTTCGAGCCGTCTTTCCAGGCAGTTTCCTTGAGACAACGATCCCACCGTGATACCTCCCGTGCAGGGCCAAGTCCCTTTTCCGCTTGGCCACTTCAGACTTTTACTCCGCTGGGTTTTACAAACTGGCCGTGTCGCACCTGCTATCTTTTTTTAACCGCTGTGTTTCAAATAGCTGCTGTTTTCTCCGGTGTTTCTTGCAGCTATCTTCTGCACCTGGTTGTGGTATCAGATGCTATGACTGGTGTTGGCGCCACCCGACTGTCAAGGCATTTGCGTGACTTCCGTAACACAGCTGGACTCAATCCTTCTCCCAGGGCGGTTTTGATGTGATCCCGCCAACAGAAGACCGGCTGTAAGGTTGAGTTTAACTCACTCTTTTGTCCTCAAGCTTAGAGCTCTGCCGCTTGCTCACGCTCCACCTACTCAAAGCCCCTATTAAGTTTTTTTTTAATACTTTCCTAAAAATCACAGTATATTAATTCTGATGACCATCATTTTTAATCATCGACATTTTAAAATAATGTTTATAAAGAAAGTTTAAGCACTTTCTTACTGTTGCTTTAGAGGTAATTATTTTTCTTCTCACCTTTTCTTTGTGTCTTTAATATGAAATCATTATTTAATTTTCTATTTAATTTTTATTCAAGGTTTCCATACAAAATACAACAAGATGACTCAGGATAGGCTTGCAAATCTCTATAGACAAAGGTGATTGTACAAAATTAATCAAGTTCTCTCCATTGAAACTATACAGCATAAATATGTAATCGGTCTCCTTAAATTATAAATATTGCTGCAAAGCGTACATATATGCTTCAATACTCAGCAAAACAAATAAATCCTATTATGAACACATCAATATATTAGGAGCTGAGCACCTAAGGGTAGATTGTATAAACTCAACATTAGTAAACAAAAATAAGGTACAAACTAATATCAGCAGCAACCAAATAGTATGAAAATTAATTTTTCAATATAAATATATCTGAATATTCACCATAGTATGAACTTTAAAGGGACAGGAAACCCAAATTTGTATTTCATGATTCAGATAGAGCATATCATTTAAAAAAACTTTCCAATTTACTTTTATTATCTTATTTGCTTTATTATTTAGGTATTCTTTGTTGAAAAGCAGAGCTAGGTAGGCTCAGCACCTGGGTGCTATTTGCAAATAGCACCCAGGTGCTGAGCCTACCTAGCTATGCTTTTCAACAAAGAATACCTAAATAATAAAGCAAATTAGATAATAGACGCACATTGGAAAGTTGTTGAAAAATGTTATGCTTTATCTGAATCATGAAAGAAAAAATTGGGGTTCCTGTCCCTTAAAGCATTTCCTAATATCCATGTATGTCGCAATACTAATCTAGCATATGTTCTGGGTATTCTAGCATTCTATAGTACCCATGTATGTCACAATACTAATCTAGCATATATTCTGGGTATTCTAGCATTCTATAGTACCCATGTATGTCACAATACTAATCTAGCATATATTCTGGGTATTCTAGCATTCTATAGTACCCATGTATGTCACAATACTAAACTAGCATATGTTCTGGGTATTCTAGCATTCTATAGTACCCATATATGTCACAATATTAAAATAGCATATGTTCTGGGTATTCTAGCATTCTATAGTACCCATGTATGTCACAATACTAAACTAGCATATATTCTGGGTATTCTAGCATTCTATAGTACCCATGTATGTCACAATACTAAACTAGCATATGTTCTGGGTATTCTAGCATTCTATAGTACCCATGTATGTCACAATACTAACCTAGCATATGTTCTGGGTATTCTAGCATTCTATAGTACCCATGTATGTCACAATACTAATCTAGCATATGTTCTGGGTATTCTAGCATTCTATAGTACCCATGTATGTCACAATACTAATCTAGCATATGTTCTGGGTATTCTAGCATTCTATAGTACCCATGTATGTCACAATACTAAACTAGCATATATTCTGGGTATTCTAGCATTCTATAGTACCCATGTATGTCACAATAATAAACTAGCATATGTTCTGGGTATTCTAGCATTCTATAGTACCCATGTATGTCACAATACTAACCTAGCATATATTCTGGGTATTCTAGCATTCTATAGTACCCATGTATGTCACAATATTAAAATAGCATATGTTCTGGGTATTCTAGCATTCTATAGTACCCATGTATGTCACAATACTAATCTAGCATATGTTCTGGGTATTCTAGCATTCTATAGTACCCATGTATGTCACAATACTAAACTAGCATATATTCTGGGTATTCTAGCATTCTATAGTACCCATGTATGTCACAATAATAAACTAGCATATGTTCTGGGTATTCTAGCATTCTATAGTACCCATGTATGTCACAATACTAACCTAGCATATATTCTGGGTATTCTAGCATTCTATAGTACCCATGTATGTCACAATATTAAAATAGCATATGTTCTGGGTATTCTAGCATTCTATAGTACCCATGTATGTCACAGTACTAAACAAGCATATATTCTGGGTATTCTAGCATTCTATAGTACCCATGTATGTCACAATACTAAACTAGCATATGTTCTGGGTATTCTAACATTCTATAGTACCCATGTATGTCACAATACTAATCTAGCATATGTTCTGGGTATTCTAGCATTCTATAGTACCCATGTATGTCACAATACTAATCTAGCATATGTTCTGGGTATTCTAGCATTCTATAGTACCCATGTATGTCACAATACTAAACTAGCATATGTTCTGGGTATTCTAGCATTCTATAGTACCCATGTATGTCACAATACTAATCTAGCATATGTTCTGGGTATTCTAGCATTCTATAGTACCCATGTATGTCACAATACTAAACTAGCATATATTCTGGGTATTCTAGCATTCTATAGTACCCATGTATGTCACAATAATAAACTAACATATGTTCTGGGTATTCTAGCATTCTATAGTACCCATGTATGTCACAATACTAAACTAGCATATGTTCTGGGTATTCTAGCATTCTATATTACCAATGTATGTCACAATATTAAAATAGCATATGTTCTGTGTATTCTAGCCTTCTATAGTACCCATGTATGTCACAATACTAAACTAGCATATATTCTGGGTATTCTAGCATTCTATAGTACCCATGTATGTCACAATACTAAACTAGCATATATTCTGGGTATTCTAGCATTCTATAGTACCCATATATGTCACAATACTAAACTAGCATATGTTCTGGGTATTCTAGCATTCTATAGTACCCATGTATGTCACAATATTAAACTAGCATATATTCAGGGTATTCTAGCATTCTATAGTACCCATGTATGTCACAATACTAAACTAGGATATGTTCTGGATATTCTAGCATTCTATAGTACCCATGTATGTCACAATACTAAACTAGCATATATTCTGGGTATTCTAGCATTCTATAGTACCCATGTATGTCACAATAATAAACTAGCATATGTTCTGGGTATTCTAGCATTCTATAGTACCCATGTATATCACAATACTAAACTAGCATATGTTCTGGGTATTCTAGCATTCTATAGTACCCATGTATGTCACAATATTAAAATAGCATATGTTCTGGGTATTCTAGCCTTCTATAGTACCCATGTATGTTACAATACTAAACTAGCATATATTCTGGGTATTCTAGAATTCTATAGTACCCATGTATGTCACAATACTAAACTAGCATATATTCTGGGTATTCTAGCATTCTATAGTACCCATATATGTCACAATACTAAACTAGCATATGTTCTGGGTATTCTAGCATTCTATAGTACCCATGTATGTCACAATATTAAACTAGCTTATATTCAGGGTATTCTAGCATTCTATAGTACCCATGTATGTCACAATACTAAACTAGGATATGTTCTGGATATTCTAGCATTCTATAGTACCCATGTATGTCACAATACTAAACTAGCATATGTTCTGGGTATTCTAGCATTCTATAGTACCCATGTATGTTACAATATTAAACTAGCATATATTCTGGGTATTCTAGCATTCTATAGTACCCATGTATGTCACAATACTAAACTAGGATATGTTCTGGATATTCTAGCACTCTATAGTACCCATGTATATCACAATATTAAACTAGCATATATTCTGGGTATTCTAGCATTCTATCGTACCCATGTATGTCACAATACTAAACTAGGATATGTTCTGGATATTCTAGCACTCTATAGTACCCATGTATATCACAATATTAAACTAGCATATATTTTGGGTATTCTAGCATTCTATAGTAACCATGTATGATGCAATACTAAACTAGCATATGTTCTGGTTATTCTAGAATTCTATAATACCCATGTATGTCACAATACTAAACTAGCATATGTTCTGGGTATTCTAGCATTCTATAGTACACATGTATGTTGCAATACTAAACTAGCATATGATCTGGGTATTCTAGCATTCTATAGTACCCATGTTCTATAATACCCATGTTCTATAGTACCCATGTCCTGCGGTACCCATGTCCTGCTTGAGTACGAAGTACGCTAACTTGTTTACATAACTGAATTTGCTATTGACTCACAGAGGAGGATGAGAAGCTATGATTAGTTTAATGGATCACACAGTGACTGTGGTTTCTAGACGTGGAGTCCAGATTGGATAAAGTCCCACTAACTATTCTGGGTGCTACAACTGCTTGTAAAGCACTACAGAAGTAGGGTGTTATATTGTGTTCTATTATTGAAATATGTATTTCCTTGTATTGAATGTTTATGCAGGGAATAAATACTAAGACACTTAGATCCTCAGGTACTATACTTCCTAGGTACAGCTCCCTTGGGTGTTACAAGGGGGTCCTAGGGTAAGTAGGAATGTAGTGCTCTTAGTTCTATTTCTCATTTCTCATTACTTCCAATTTTAAATTGTAGTCCGCTATATGATGCCTGTATATCTTGCCTAATTGAGTTTTTCAGCCTGTTACCCCCGCACATATCTGGCCCAGTTTTACCCCTTTTAAATTCTCTAGGGGGTCTAGGTGTACAAATGGGGTTAAGCTGTTCACTGAGACATTTATTTCGATAGCTGCTATTATGACGCTTAACTTTGATCACTTTGTTTTAATAATCACTGTGACCGGTCACTTTATGGGAATAGACTTTTGTTTGAATTTATGGTTATTCCTTATTTTTTGATGTATACAATTTACATTAAATTGCTTATGTGTACTCGGTGAGTCTAATGCCATTCTTAAAGCTGCAATATATAATCACCTATGAGGTGCTATATCTAATCTGATTAACATATAGAAAATAAATTTGTTAAAAGAGTGCTGTATTCCCTGTCTTTTTTTTAAACATATATGTATGTGCCTTCCTCTCTGCTTAATTATTATGCATATGAGTATAAAGGGTTTGCACCACAGTCTCATATAGACCTTACTGTCGCGGATTTACCTGCTTAGAAGTGCCAATCTCAGATTAGAATAATTAATATATGAATGGTCTGCCTTGGTTCTTTTTTACCCCCTATTATTATATTCTAGCATTCTATAGTTCCCATGTATGTCACAATACTAAACTAGCATATGTTTTGGGTATACTATATTGTTTGAATAGAAAAACACAAAGACAAATTACATGAACAAATTTGACAGTAAACAAACAGAATTCAACAATATAATGCCCAGCTATTTTAGCAATGGTAATGTTGGAATACTAGCATACACTTTACTCAAGCAAATATAAAATAATTACAGAAAAGTAATTGTTATATGTATCATAACAGGTAATGAGGATTTACTTTATGGGTAATGTAGCCCTTAAACGTGTAATTCATTCTATGAGCTATCAGATGAGAATAAGCTAGATATGTGCAATTTGTTTTGGATCGATTCGGAAATTCGAAAAATTCGGCTAATTCGGAGATTCGGAATAAAATACTGCCGAATTTACCGAATAAATCCGAATTAGTTCTGATTTATTCTGTAAATTCGGATGGCCATGGATTACACTAGTATTGTACAGTTTATTAGGTTATATCACTCTGCTATGGGTTACACCTAATATACAATACATAATACTAGTCTAATCCCACCTAACACTTACCGAAATTCCGAATTTCCAAACCGAACCGCATCAAACTGAATCCAGCCAAATTTCTTCGAATCCGAATTAATCCAAAACGAATCCGAACCGAATCGATTCAAAATTTTCCAAATTCGAATCGATCCGAACCAAAATTCGAAAAATTCCGAATCGATCCGAACCGAACCAAATTTTTTCGCCATGCACATATCTAGAATAAGCCTTGTTTCAAAACTTATAAAAGAAGTCATCTACAATAAACCCTATGAGGAAAACAGATAGGGAACCATGAAAAAGAAAGCAAATAGATGTGGGAATGCCCTATATATGAGAACTATTAAATATGAATTTGATTATATCAGGCTAGAATGATTGTGCATTAATTCAATTTAAACAGACCAAAAGGTCAGAAGAGTCTGGCCCATAGAATGCACTTGTTAGCACTTTATGTTCCCTGGTTATATCATGGAAATCATGGTGTGGAATTAAACTGAACTCAAATGTAACCTTTATTTATATGCATTAAAAATGAATGACCTTGTTAAAAACACAAAACGGTCTCACTTATGATATACAAAAGTATGATGTATACTGGATGTATTTTTAAACATATCTCAACCTGTTATGGCCGCTGCCCGGAAGCTATCCCAAATCATTATATTCTTAATATTAACTTTAACTCACAGAATATTTTCTGTAGAAAAAAAGGTTTTAAACACAACTCCTCAGTACATGCAATCACAGAAACCCTATTCCCTATATAAATGCTACTATCTAAATCCCTTCTGTCTTACTCTAAATCCTCAGTCTAGAGCCTGTCAATTAGTGATTGACCAGTAACAGACAATACAATGTCATTCAAAAGGAAGAGAGAGGAGACAGCTGTTAGTGAAAATACTTTCCTTTAATTACATGTATCTTATGCCTCAATTATCTTGTAGCCTCTGACAACATCTGGGTTATTTAACACATTAAATAATAGCAATACCAATCAAATATCATAGTTTTGAATAAATGTGTATGTATCTGAGTATAGGCTCATGGGAGCCCCCATGTTCTAAACAACGTTATATAACTATACCCAAATGCCCTTATTTATATGAGGATAACCTCTTTTTCTTTTGACTATAATGTTTAGAAAAAAAAAACACACAAACACTTTTTTACAATCTTGTTTATTAAAATGATCCAAATATACTTTTTTCACACATTTTGATGAAGATTTCTTACATATAATATATATCTAAAATAATGGAATAGTTTAAATCTGCTAGGTCTGCTGAAAAAACAAAAATAATAAATAATATTTGTGGTTTCTTACTGAAATATGTACTTCAGTGAGGCTTAAATCTGAGCAGCATTTAAAAACTCCAAAACTGTTAAGCACAGCATTGGAAATGGTTCAGCAGTAATGAAGTTAATCATAAACTCATATAAGAATAAACAATTATGATAGATCCAGGAAGTATTGGGTAACTATCCTCAAGATCCAGGAAGTATTGGGTAACAATCCTCAGCCTATTTTCTTACAGAATTTATACTCATCAGCTTGTTAATAGTATAAATGCAAAGGAAATATACATACTCAGTTTTCTTTCACCAATCTGTAACACATATAGTTGATTCTACTTAATTTTACACATGTATAGTATTATGTCCTATAGGATGACATAATATAAACTAATATAAACTGTACATCTCCCTATTGCTTTGATTGCTTTGGACAGCTGTTTTGTATTTATTTATTTATTTATTTATTTAACAGTATATATTATATATATATATATATATATATACTGTATATATATATATATATATATATATATATATATATATATATATATATATATATATATATATATATATAAAATAATGAAGAGTGCACTCACCAGGACTTTTCAAAGTTTTATTCCAACTATGTGAACATTTTCGGGGGATTAGCCCCTTCCTCAGACATACAAAATACAATGGCCTAGATTTAGAGTTGGGCGGTAGCTGTGAAAACCAGCGTTAGAGGCTCCTAACGCTGGTTTTTACCACCCTCTGGTATTTGGAGCCAGTCATTAAAGGGTCTAACGCTCACTTTTCAGCCGCAACTTTTCCATACCGCAGATCCCCTTACGTCAATTGCGTATCCTATCTTTTCAATGGGATCTTTCTAACGCCGGTATTTAGAGTCGTGGCTGAAGTGAGCGTTAGAAATCTAACGACAAAAATCCAGCCGCAGAAAAAAGTCAGTAGTTAACAGCTTTCTGGGCTAACGCCGGTTTATAAAGCTCTTAACTACTGTGCTCTAAGGTACACTAACACCCATAAACTATTTATGTACCCCTAAACCGATGTCCCCCCACATGGCCGCCACTCTATTAAATTTTTTTAACCCCTAATCTGCCGACCGCATGCCGCTGCCACCTACGTTATCCCTATGAACCCCTAATCTGCTGCCCCTAACACCGCCGACCCCTATATTATATTTATTAACCCCTAATCTGCCCCCCTCACCGTCGCCTCCACCTGCCTACACTTATTAACCCCTAATCTGCCGAGCGGACCGCACCGCTACTATAATAAAGTTATTAATCCCTAATCCGCCTCACTCCCGCCTCAATAACCCTATAATAAATAGTATTAACCCCTAATCTGCCCTCCCTAACATCGCCGACACCTAACTTCAAGTATTAACCCCTAATCTGCCGATCGGAGCTCACCGCTACTCTAATAAATTTTTTAACCCCTAAAGCTAAGTCTAACCCTAACCCTAACACCCCCTAAATTAAATATAATTTTATCCTAACGAAATAAATTAACTCTTATTAAATAAATTATTCCTATTTAAAGCTAAATACTTACCTGTAAAATAAATCCTAATATAGCTACAATATAAATTATAATTATATTGTAGCTATTTTAGGATTAATATTTATTTTACAGGTAACTTTGTAATTATTTTAACCAGGTACAATAGCTATTAAATAGTTAAGAACTATTTAATAGTTACCTAGTTAAAATAATTACAAAATTACCTGTAAAATAAATCCTAACCTAAGTTACAATTAAACCTAACACTACACTATCAATAAATAAATTAAATAAACTAACTAAAGTACAAAAAATAAAAAAGAACTAAGTTACAAAAAATAAAAAAATATTTACAAACATTACAAAAAAATTACAACAATTTTAAACTAATTACACCTACTCTAAGCCCCCTAATAAAATAACAAAGACCCCCAAAATAAAAAAATGCCCTACCCTATTCTAAATTACAAAAGTTCAAAGCTCTTTAACCTTACCAGCCCTTAAAAGGACCTTTTGTTGGGCATACCCCAAAGAATTCAGCTCTTTTGCCTGTAAAAAAAAAACATACAATACCCTCCCCCCAACATTACAACCCACCACCCACATACCCCTAATCTAATCCAAACCCCCGATAAATAAACCTAACACTAAGAATCTGAAGATCTTCCTACCTTGTCTTCACCATGCCAGGTATCACCGATCGTTCCAGGCTCCGAAATCTTCATCCAAGCCCAAGCGGGGGCTAGACATCCATCATCCGGCGGCTGAAGAGGTCCAGGAGAGGCTCCAAAGTCTTCATCCTATCCGGGAAGAAGAGGCGATCCAGACCGGCAACCATCTTGATCCAAGCGGCATCTTCTATCTTCATCCGATGACGACCGGCTCCATCTTGAAGACCTCCACCGCGGACCCATCTTCTTCTTCCGATGACTTCCCGACGAATGACGGTTCCTTTAAGGGACGTCATCCAAGATGGCGTCCCTCAAATTCCGATTGGCTGATAGGATTCTATCAGCCAATCGGAATTAAGGTAGGAATATTCTGATTGGCTGATGGAATCAGCCAATCAGAATCAAGTTCAATCCGATTGGCTGATCCGATCAGCCAATCAGATTGAGCTCGCATTCTATTGGCTGTTCCGATCAGCCAATAGAATGCGAGCTCAATCTGATTGGCTGATTGGATCAGCCAATCGAATTGAACTTGAATCTGATTGGCTGATTCCATCAGCCAATCAGAATATTCCTACCTTAATTCCGATTGGCTGATAGAATCCTATCAGCCAATCGGAATTTGAGGGACGCCATCTTGGATGACGTCCCTTAAAGGAACCGTCATTCGTCGGGAAGTCATCGGAAGAAGAAGATGGGTCCGCGGTGGAGGTCTTCAAGATGGAGCCGGTCGTCATTGGATGAAGATAGAGGAACCGTCATTCGGCGAGTAGGCGTCAGTTGAAGAGGATGTTCCATGTCGGCTTGGAAGAAGATGGCTCCGCTCCGGAAGAAAGAAGATTGAAGATGCGTCTTGATAGAAGACTTCATCCCGATGATGGACTTCCGACTTCAGCCCGATAATGGAGTTCTTCAGCCGCCGCTTGGATCCAGACTTCAGCCCGAGGATGGACGTCACTCTTCAGCCCTGGGCTTGGATCAAGACTTCGGACCCTCTTCTGGACAGATCGGGACCCGGTGAAGTGAAGACAAGGTAGGGAGATCTTCAGGGGCTTAGTGTTAGGTTTATTTAAGGGGGGTTTGGGTTAGATTAGGGGTATGTGGGTGGTGGGTTGTAATGTTGTGGGGGGTATTGTATGTTTTTTTTTACAGGCAAAAGAGCTGAATTCTTTGGGGCATGCCCCGCAAAGGGCCCTTTTCAGGGCTGGTAGGGTAAAAGAGCTTTGAACTTTTTTATTTTAGAATAGGGTAGGGCATTTTTTTATTTTGGGGGTCTTTGTTATTTTATTAGGGGGCTTAGAGTAGGTGTAATTAGTTTAAAATTGTTGTAATATTTTTCTAATGTTTGTAAATATTTTTTTTTATTTTTTGTAACTTAGTTCTTTTTTATTTTTTGTACTTTAGTTAGTTTATTTAATTGTTTTTATTTGTAGGTATTTTATTTAATTAATTTATTGATAGTGTAGTGTTAGGTTTAATTGTAGATAATTGTAGGTATTGTATTTAATTAATTTATTGATAGTGTAGTTTTAGGTTTAATTGTAACTTAGGTTAGGATTTATTTTACAGGTAATTTTGTAATTATTTTAACTATTTTAGCTATTAAATAGTTCTTAACTATTTAATAGCTATTGTACCTGGTTAAAATAAATACAAAGTTGCCTGTAAAATAAATATTAATCCTAAAATAGCTACAATATAATTATAATTTATATTGTAGCTATATTAGGGTTTATTTTACAGGTAAGTATTTAGCTTTAAATAGGAATCATTTATTTAATAAGAGTTAATTTATTTCGTTAGATAAAAATTATATTTAACTTAGGGGGGTGTTAGTGTTAGAGTTAGACTTAGCTTTAGGGGTTAATCCATTTATTACAGTAGCGGCGAGATTCGGTCGGCAGATTAGGGGTTAATAATTGAAGTTAGGTGTCGGCGATGTTAGGGAGGGCAAATTAGGGGTTAATACTATTTATTATAGGGTTATTGAGGCGGGAGTGAGGTGGAATAGGGGTTAATAACTTTATTATAGTAGCGGTGCGGTCCGCTCGGCAGATTAGGGGTTAATAAGTGTAGGCAGGTGGAGGCGACGTTGTGGGGGGCAGATTAGGGGTAAATAAATATAATATAGGGGTCGGCGGTGTTAGGGGCAGCAGATTAGGGGTACACAGGGATAATGTAGGTAGCGGCGGTTTACGGAGCGGCAGATTAGGGGTTAAAAAAAATATGCAGGTGTCAGCGATAGCGGGGGCGGCAGATTAGGGGTTAATAAGTGTAAAGTTAGGGGTGTTTAGACTCGGGGTACATGTTAGAGTGTTAGGTGCAGACTTAGGAAGTTTTTCCCCACAGAAAACAATGGGGCTGCGTTAAGAGCTGAACGCTGCTTTTTTGCAGGGGTTAGGTTTTCTTCAGCTCAAACTGCCCCATTGTTTTCTATGGGCGAATCGTGCACGAGCACTTTTTTTAAGCTGGCCGCGTCCGTAAACACCGCTGGTATCTAGAGTTGCAGTGGCGTTAAATTATGCTCTACGCTCCCTTTTTGGAGCCTAACGCAGTGAAAACCCAGCCATTCTGTGAACTCTAAATACCAGCGGTATTTAAAAGATGCGGGGGGAAAAAAGCATGCGTAGCTAACGCACCCGTTTGGCCGCCAAACTCTAAATCTAGCCGAATATGAGCAAAAACCCACACCAGACACCCTTATAAAGGTGGGCCAGCCAATCACATGCTCTCCACAGTAAGGTGCCTCCCACAAGTGAGGACACCCCCATGGCAACAAATGAGTCAGACCCAAACAGTAAAAATAGTGAACATAAATACATAAAATGAACATCAGGACAAGATTGGTCATAAGCAGGGCAATACAAAATGTATAAGTTAAATACATTGTATAGAACAAATCAAAGTTCCTATCCAAATAAGATCAGCATCTTTAAACATGAAATCAATAAATCATGAAAGCGCATAAATACATAGGTAAAGTGCATCAAAGGCATTGAAGGCATAATGTGTGTTAATCTGTGTTAACATATGGGCATGTCAGAAACTCAGAAGAGGGGGGGGAGGGGATGCTATGTGAACACCGTGCTGCAGAAAAGCCAACAAGATTGGTCATAAGCAGGGCAATACAAAATGTATAAGTTAAATAAGTTTAATACATTGTATAGAACAAATCAAAGTTCCTATCCAAATAAGATCAGCATCTTTAAACATGAAATCAATAAATCATGAAAGCACATAAATACATAGGTAAAGTGCATCAAAGGCATTGAAGGCATTAATGTGTGTTAATCTGTGTTAACATATGGGCATGTCAGAAACTCAGAAGAGGGGGGGGGAGGCTATGTGTACACTGTGCTGCAGAAAAGCCAACAGTCAACATTGTTAAACCAAATAATTGCAAGTAATTGAAAATAATTGACAATAATTCAAAGGTCTGCAAATGATGTGTGTCCCCCTAAAAGCATTAGTAACCAATATATACACATGTACATACCAATGTCTGTAAGGGCCAGGGTTCAGATTTGTTTAAGGCAGATGTAAGGCAGTTGCAGAAAATGGCAGTTGCAGAAAAAAACGGGAAATTCAAAAAGGCTCTGTCTGCTGGTTGTCATGGCAACCCATGTATACAAGAAAAGGGGCCATAAAACTATGTAGCAAAGCAGTAGCAGACAATGGAGAGTAGTTATGCACAGAGAAGTGCAACATCACGGCGCTATGTATTCAATTGTTACATTTGTCAGTTTACTACTTATTACATATAGCGATGTGCGTGTATATAGTCAAAAAGGCATATCACATACCAAGGTCCATTACGTTCTCCAGCGCTGTGAAACATCGGGGGGGGGGGGGAGAGAAAAACCGGGAACGTCATTGAAAGCAGCAAGGCAGCGTTACCGGTCGGTTGCCATAGCAACCCAATCAAACAGTTACCATAAGCATTTAAATTACAGCGCTGAGGAGGGGCTTATTAAATAACGATAAAAAGTAAAAAGAAATGTCAGCCAAGCAACAAGTAAAGCCCGTGCCTGATGTAAAAAAATAGCAAAGCATGTAATGTAATGTGGTCAGAAGCAGCACCTGGTTGGCTATGTGCATGTAAAAATCATCCTAGGGGATTGTCAATGAAAGTTATATAGTACATTGAAAGTTATATAATACAAGTTATACAATACAATGAAAGTTATATAATACAATGAGAAGGTGGCAGACCCTCCAGTGGATGAAATATGGGAGGATGTAAGAGCAGATTAAATCAGACATACTTCATTGTATATCACAAATATGAACTACAATTAATCAAGCATTGTAAACATTTGTAAACATAAATACATATCAGAGCTATCAAAATGGAAATTGATAGAGTCCCAAAGTCAAAAATCACAAACACACCTGCCAATCTAGATGTGTTTGTGAAAAAAGGTTACCAATGGCACTACAGATATATATAGGACCTGATTTATTTAATGTCTGGCCAATTTGTGAGGCCTTTTATGTTCTCAGCCAACTGAATGGCTCGATTTGGTGCTATGTGTATAATATTGATTTCTGGAGCAAAAAAGGGAAAGAATACACTTGGAAGCACTCACAGGTCACTAATTGTGTGATATTAATATGGAGAGATCAAAAGATGAAATCCAAGATTAGAGGAGACATAAACTTAACTATAATTAAAATTTAACTTTTATTGGGGTTCGAAAATAAAATAGGAAAAAACTTTAAAAACACACTTATGTACCGATTGTAGTCTATTTGGCTTATCGTGTCACTGTACAGAATACTTAGAATTCTTCTGCAAATACTCCTATGTATAATTGGGGTTGCAGTTAATTAACCTACTTGTGTACCGCTATTCGCTGCTGTCAGTGTATAGTATATTTATATATACCTTAGATAGGGTATGACCGTTTTCGGTTAAATTAGATATATTACCAATTTTAACCATCTACAGAAAAAGAGCAGTTTTTAAGTATAATCTTTCTTCGCTCAGTTATCTGAGAGGTTGATTATATCTCTATTCCCACATATGTATGTGTTTCAGTCTGAGTATTTAGTAATGATACAGTGTCTCGAATCCACTGTTATGTAATAGTAATTCACAAGACTTTTTGTGTATTAGCGTGTGCTGATGTCACACCCACAAGCATATCAGAAATTAACTATGTCTCTGTTGCCACACGTTCACGTATTTCAGTCAAATTATTAAGTAATGATACAGTGTCTCAAATACACTGTTAAATACTATTAATTCACAAGACTGTTTGTGTATTAACGTGTGCTGGTGTCACACTTTCATGCATATCACGATCTAAATATTTCTCATCTGCTCTGTTATGTATCAATAATTCAGCAGAGTGTTTGTGCATTAGAGTGTGCTGATATTCGCTGCTTTCAGTGTGTAGTAAACTTATATATATCTCAATTTAAGCAAAATACTTTGTTGTTAAATTAGGTATATTACCAACTTTGACCATCTATAAATTATACCAAGGCAGTTTATAAGTATAGTAATATTTATTCAGTTGTCTGAGAGGTTAACTGTGTCTCAGTTTTCACACGCATATACAAATTTCAGTCAGGAATGTTTAATAATAATCACAGTGACTCGTGTCCTGTTATGTAATAGTGATTCACACGACTGTTTGTGTATTAGCGTGTGCTGATATCAGCTGCTTTATAAATGTCATAGATTTATATATATCTCCATTTGGGCAGAGCCGATCACCATTCAGTTAGATATACTAACAGTTATGACCATATGCAGATCTAAAACGGCCGGTACTGAGTATAATACTTATTTACCTGCTCAATTTTATAAGAGGTTAGCTGTGTCTATATTTACACCCACTTATGTCTCATAGTTTAAATGTTTGATAATGTTGCAACGACCCAACTGCACATTTGTGATCGTGGTTCACAAGACTATTTATGCATTAGCGTGTGCTGACATTTGCTGCTGTTTTTGAATTGATATGCTTATGTAAATCTCAGTTTTGTACATACATGTAATCCGTGAGATTCGGTATACTGATTATATTGACAGCTGTAACCGTTACCTGCCTGAAAGAGTAATCTGCTCTCAAGCGTTCTCAAGTACTAGGTTAGTTAATAAAACATGATTGCCAGTGACACTTAGCTAGCCAGATCAATGTTAGTATTTACACATTCATAGCCATCAGTAGACTTCGAATAAGTTAAGTGAAAAAGACTACAGTAATTGAATCGGTAGCTTAAGGCTTACTAAAAACACAGGAGCTCCTAGGACTCCTCACCATTGCCCTAACGTCCCTGACATGTTTCGCCACGTAACGTGGCTTTTTCAAAGGTGAACGCGCCGCACTGTGGACGACTATTTAAGTCTGCTGATTGTCACACCCCCAATGGGCGTATCATTGCCTGCTAACCTATCGATGTAAGGTATAACCATTCGTCATAGATGGGTGGATATTGGTGAATTATCGTCGATAGAATTTAACTGTTTCTTAACCAACTAAAGGATTGGGCATGATTTTAAGATTGAAACTTTCATTTTAATGGAGTTGGGAATGGAGAACCTGAATTTACTATTTTTCGATGTCTATTGAACTCGGTGTAGTTAAATACTTTTGCATTTGGAGTAAATTTACATGATTTACTACCTAAATTAATTTTCATGATGCTAATTCGGTGAAATTGGGTATGATCTTGTAGTGTGCTTGTATCGATTCTTTTGTCTCCGTACAATACATGGGATTGTGAGTAAATCACAGAAAACTCAGATTGAACTGAGTTACTGCTGTCATACCAATATTGATAGATTGTATAGAGTTACAAAATTAATTGTTTTGATGTGGATACAATAGAGTAACATTGAAGCGTGTGATTAACTCATGAGTGTAACTATGAAATGTTACCATTATCGTACATGCGACTGCTCTACTTTGGAGCGTTGTTGAAATTACTTTTTTGTTTCAAAATTATGAGCTCCCTATCAAGTTTGGGATACATAAGTGAGTGATACATAATCGTTTGGATTTAAATGTGAAGTGTTATGTGAGCCGTCTTGGCTTATACTAATGTGTGACATTGTGATGTTAGTCATTCAAAAGTGATTAGTAGTGCATACATTTAATGCATATATGAAATAAGAGTGTATGTTTACTGTTGGGTATCTATAACAGAATCTACTAGTGTATAGGGTCATCCCACATAAAAATTATTTTTGGGACATTTAAAAAAAATAACAAATTAAAGTGATACAAGATATTTTTGTGTGAAATTTTAAATGAAGAAATGTCTAAAGCAATCCATTGAGAGCAATGCTGTGAAATTAGATTAGGAAGTGAAACAAAACGTGTGTGAATTTGTGAATATCGTTTGATTAACTGTCTTTAAAGGGAAAAAAAGGGGGGAGAGTATGATTTTGAGCTTTATGATAATTCAATAGTTTACCCTTGATTGTCAGAGGTAATATTGAAAAAGCACATTATATCTACATAATTTGGTAGTATTCAATTTGATAAAAGCATTTCCTTTACTATAACAGGTGTTTACACGAAGTTCTTATAGAAACAAGACAAAGTTATTGAATTCATTTAGTCCATAGGGTTGTACAGTATTCAATAGAAAGATCCATTTACTCTCTGCTTGGAGTAACATATTCTCCAAGTTTCCGCCTCTTATGCCCAATTCTTTCTTTTCGATGCCAAAGCATTTGAGATCCGATTGTTTTGAATTGTGACGCTTGAGAAAATGGCGTGCTACAGAGGTCACATTTTTACCCTCCTGTGCATCTTTAGCAGCATTTTTAATATTCCTCAGATGTTCTTGAAGTCTAATTCTGATTTTCCTCGTTGTCATCCCAACATAGAACATATTACATGTACATTGCAGGGCATAAATTACACCCTCTGTATGGCAATTGATGTAAGATTTAATCTTGTGCCTTTTGTTGAATCGATCACAGAGTTCGTCTTTTTTAATCATAAAACTGCATGTGCTACAGGTACCGCATTTGAATGAGCCTTGTTTAAATGCTCCCTTGGTTTTCGGGCCTTGTAGATGACTGGGACTGATTAAGTCCTTAAGATTTCGAGTTCTCCTGTATCCCGTGTGGACCCTATCTCCCATGATTTGTGATAAAATCGGGTCTGAGGTTAGTATGTGCCAGTTGTTCTGTAGGATATTCACAATTTGGGTGCTCCTTGGATTGTAAGTGGAGATGAATCTGATTTGGTCTTGCTGAGATTTATTTTTCTTTTTTAGTAGGTCCCGTCTAGATGTATTTCTAGCTTTGGATTCTGCTTTTTTGATGGATCTACGACTATATCCTCTGGATATAAGTCTTTCGGTAACCTCTTGAGCTCTCTGTTTGTAGTTGTCCTCAGTGGAACAATTGCGTCTCATTCGAAGAAATTCACCTCCTGGTAGAGCTTTAATTGTATTAGGAGCATGTGAGCTTGTACTATGAAGTAAGCTGTTGGTAGCTGTACTTTTGCGGTGAACGTCCATTGCTAATGTACCTGTTGCAGTTTTTATGATTTGAAGATCAAGAAAGTTGATTTTTGTCTGATCAGCTTCATATGTGAGTTTGATGTTAATATTGTTAGAATTCAACCTTGCCATGAATGTATCTAATTCGTTTTTGGTGCCTTCCCAAAAGAAGAGCACGTCATCAATGTAACAAATCCATAATGGGATTTTGTTTAGGTTGTCAGTGTTGTCATCTGAGAAAACAAATTTGTGCTCCCACCAGCCTAGAAAGAGATTGGCATAGGTGGGAGCACAGGCAGTACCCATCGCGGTACCCCTAGTTTGGAGGTAAAAACTATTGTTAAATGTGAAGAAGTTATGTGTGAGAATGAACTTCAACAATTGTAAGATAAAGTCATCATGAGCAGGGTTTTCTTCTGAGCCCATTGCTAGAAACCACTTAACAGCTTGAATTCCCAATTCATGTTTGATGCATGTATATAATGATTCTACGTCAGCAGTAACTAGCCATGTTGTTGATGATAGATGTACATTATCTAGTTGGATGAGGACATCCGTTGTGCCCTGTACGTAAGATGGTAGTTGGGGAAGAAAATTTCTTAATCTGAAATCTATATATCTGCTGGCTTTTTCAGTAAGGCTGTTAATACCTGAAACAATTGGACGGCCAGGCGGATGATTTTTATTTTTATGAATTTTAGGGATCAAGTAAAATGTTGCCACTGTTGGATCGTTCACTTTCAAGAATTGGAATTCTTTACTTGTAATGATGTTGTCATATTTTGCCATATTTAGAATATTCATGTATTCTTGAAGGAATATTTGGTTGGGATTGAATCCCAATTTCTTGTAGCAAGAGGTATCTTTGAGTTGTCTATCCGTCTCTTGTTTATACATGTTGATTGGCAATAGCACAATGTTGCCTCCCTTGTCAGAGTTGCGGATAATAACATCATCCCAGTTTTTAATCTCATGCAGTGCTTTCTGTTCCTCGTGTGACAGATTGTGTTCAGGTTGTGTGTTTGATAATTTAATTATTTGTTCACAAACCACATCTGTGAATGTCTGAAGTTGGGGGCATTGTTTGAGTTTAGGCATGAAAGTGGATTTGTTTGATATCTTGTCCCTCCATTTTATTTCTTTAGATGACTCGGATTCCAATTCTTCCTCTGGGTTATTTTCAGATAGTAAAGATTCCATCATTTCCAGGGTGGATGTTTCCTCATCAGACCATTGATGGATAGATGTTGCATCACTAGAATTTGATCTACCACTATAGAATCTTTTTAAAGCTATCTTGCGAACAAACAGCTGCACATCTTTAATGGTTTCAAATTTATCAAGATTCGAAGTGGGACAGAAAGACATTCCTTTGGATAATAAAGATCTATGTGCTTCTGACAGTAATTTCTGGGAGAGGTTTATTATTCTTAATGAGTCAGTCTCATTTGTGAGAAGGGGCTCGGAGCTCTCTGGTAAGGCTTTCGGTTCCTGTTGTTTGTCTTGTTCGTTGTTTGACTTTTGTTTTGCCTTTTTGGTTTGCCCCCTGCCTCTTCTGGTGTGTCTGTTTGTGAAGAGGCGCCTGCTCCTAAAAAAACCTTCCTTTTTCCTTGTGTTATTCTTATGTTTCTTTCTGAGTTTGATGTTGATGGTTCTGTGTCTGATTCCTGAGTTTCTAACTCTTCCCCTTCCGTGTCAGAAACATCACTTTGAACTATGTTTACTCTTGATGGTCTCTCTCTATTGAAGTTAATTTTAGTTTTCCATTTGTATACTTTTTTGTTCTCGTAATCAGTTTTGTCCCTGTTCAGTTTGCCCTGTTTGGTTTGTTTTATTTCATTCTCATACTTGTCTAACTCCTTTTGGTATTGTTTGTAGTTTTTCTCAAAATCTGTTAGCGTCTCAAATTCTTGTAATTGAGTGTTTAGTTCTTGAACCTTCGTCTCTAAGAGATCATATTCTTCTGTATCATGTTTGATAAGTATTTTCATTAATTTTGTTGAGCACTCAGATAGTGCATCTTCCCATTCGATGTTATGTTGGGGATTTCGGAACTCAAATGCTGGAAACAGTTGTATCCTCAGCCCTCTTGGAATAAGCTTAAGTTCTATATATTTCTCAAAAAAATGGTGATTCCACCAATGTTTGTCTTGTTTAAACATAAGTTTATGAATTTCCTTGAGGGCTGAGTTCATTTTATCTTGTATGTTTAGAGTGTTGGTTGAAGGATTTTTAAATTATTATGACCCTGGGGAAGTCTCCCTATGGGTGATGGGGGAAACCAGACGTGGACTCCTTGCCCAGTGTGCTTAGAGGAATGTGGCTGCACCTCACTGACGAGGCCCATAGGAGGCCGAAACGATCGTCTGGGGTTGTCATTTTCCTTGTTCAGAGGAGAATTGCCTGGTATTTCGGGGCTGGACTGACCTTACTTGGCAGGATCAGACTGATATACTTCAGGAGTTTTCTTCTGTGAAAAGCACACTGGTCTAAAAGAGGCTGCTTCCGGGTGGTAAATCGCCATAGAACAAGCCACTGAGCTGTTGTTCGTTCCTGGTAGAGCGCTTCTCTCTTTGTATGCAAATTATTATGACCCTGGGGAAGTCTCCCTATGGGTGATGGGGGAAACCAGACGTGGACTCCTTGCCCAGTGTGCTTAGAGGAATGTGGCTGCACCTCACTGACGAGGCCCATAGGAGGCCGAAACGATCGTCTGGGGTTGTCATTTTCCTTGTTCAGAGGAGAATTGCCTGGTATTTCGGGGCTGGACTGACCTTACTTGGCAGGATCAGACTGATATACTTCAGGAGTTTTCTTCTGTGAAAAGCACACTGGTCTAAAAGAGGCTGCTTCCGGGTGGTAAATCGCCATAGAACAAGCCACTGAGCTGTTGTTCGTTCCTGGTAGAGCGCTTCTCTCTTTGTATGCAAATTATTATGACCCTGGGGAAGTCTCCCTATGGGTGATGGGGGAAACCAGACGTGGACTCCTTGCCCAGTGTGCTTAGAGGAATGTGGCTGCACCTCACTGACGAGGCCCATAGGAGGCCGAAACGATCGTCTGGGGTTGTCATTTTCCTTGTTCAGAGGAGAATTGCCTGGTATTTCGGGGCTGGACTGACCTTACTTGGCAGGATCAGACTGATATACTTCAGGAGTTTTCTTCTGTGAAAAGCACACTGGTCTAAAAGAGGCTGCTTCCGGGTGGTAAATCGCCATAGAACAAGCCACTGAGCTGTTGTTCGTTCCTGGTAGAGCGCTTCTCTCTTTGTATGCAAATGAAGGATTTTTAAATACATCGTTAAGATCAGTTTCTCTTTTACGTTGTCGAGATAGTCTGTCTTGCTCCCACTTGGATGCCATAATGGAAAATATGCAGGAATAATAACTGTTTTATTATACCAGTCTGACTGTGTGCTCTATTGGAAGGAAACCTGAGAATCAGGTATAGAACTAGAGTTTGTAAAAAAAGGTTACCAATGGCACTACAGATATATATAGGACCTGATTTATTTAATGTCTGGCCAATTTGTGAGGCCTTTTATGTTCTCAGCCAACTGAATGGCTCGATTTGGTGCTATGTGTATAATATTGATTTCTGGAGCAAAAAAGGGAAAGAATACACTTGGAAGCACTCACAGGTCACTAATTGTGTAATATTAATATGGAGAGATCAAAAGATGAAATCCAAGATTAGAGGAGACATAAACTTAACTATAATTAAAATTTAACTTTTATTGGGGTTCGAAAATAAAATAGGAAAAAACTTTAAAAACACACTTATGTACCGATTGTAGTCTATTTGGCTAATATGGGAGGATGTAAGAGCAGATTAAATCAGACATACTTCATTGTATATCACAAATATGAACTACAATTAATCAAGCATTGTAAACATTTGTAAACATAAATACATATCAGAGCTATCAAAATGGAAATTGATAGAGTCCCAAAGTCAAAAATCACAAACACACCTGCCAATCTAGATGTGTATTGAGCCCTTTTGGTATTAGGGTCTCCAGAGTATAGGTCCAGCAGGCTTCCTTTCTAAGTAGAAGTGTATTTCTGTCACCCCTCTGCTAAGGAGAGGGACATGGTCAATAATAGTGTACCTGAGGTCCTTGACTGTGTGGTTGCAGTTGGCGAAATGGCGTGCCACCGGTTGCTCTGAAGTTCCATTTTTTATAGTCAATCTGATGGCCGACCGATGGTTAGCCATTCTTGTGCGTAGGTCATCTGTCGTTTTACCCACGTAAAAAAGACCACAAATACAGTGTAGCAAATAAACTATATGTGCAGTGGTACAAGTTAATCTGTATTTGTGGTAGTACTTTTTCCTCTTATGTGGGTGCGTGAGGTAATTGCCAGTTGTTAAGGCACTACACGTAGTGCAGCTGATGCACCTAAATACACCTTTTTTATCCAATTTGAGCCAGGTACCCTTGGTATAACTCTTAACTTGGTCAGTTTTTACCAATATGTCCCTTAGGGATCTGGATCTCCTAAAGCCAATGCGGGGTGGGGGCATTTGTTGAAACGGTAAGGTGGGGTCCGTGTTAATGACATGCCAATTGTCCTGTAGGTGTTGGCTGATTTTCTGTTTGTCCCCAGTATAGGTGGTCACAAAGGTCATCCTAGGGGTATTTTTATCATCCATATTAGTATCTTGATTAGTCAATAGTTGTGTTTTTTGTTGTGCCAGAAGTTTTGGAGGATAACCCCGCTGTGTGAATCTATTAGCCATTTCAATTAGTTGTAGATCCTTGTGCGAGTCCAGAGAGTTATTTCTAATGACCCTTTGTAGTTGCGATTTTGGTAAAGCGCTTTTTAGCGCTGGGGGATGGCAAGATGTGTAGGATAGGAGTGAATTCCTATCTGTATCTTTCCTGAATAGGGTGGATTGTAGTTTATCACCATCCTTAATCAGGCGTATATCCAAAAAATCAATAGAGGCAAAAGAATAGTTAATTTTAAATTTCAAAGCCATAGATGCACTGTTTAGTTGTTGGAACCAAACGAGTAGTTCTTGTTCTGAACCGCTCCACATCAGTAGAAGGTCATCTATATAGCGTTTGTAGAATTTAATCCGCTGGTCTTTGAATAGGTCCGTATCTGTTGTTTCAAAGTGTGCCATGTAGAGGTTGGCATATGACGGTGCCACATTAGACCCCATGGCGGTCCCTTGTTTCTGTAAGTAGAAATGCTTTTTAAACTTAAAATAGTTTGTTGTTAGGCAGAATTCTAGTAGATGGATCAGTACCTCCACAGGTGGCCCCACATAGGGGTAATGTAGGAGGTGTTGTCTTGTAGCTTCTATACCATCTCTGTGGGGTATAACAGTATAAAGGCTGGGGACATCCAGGGTCACCAGCAGATCTGTATCAGTACAAGAAATGGTGGATAAGCAATCCAAGAGCATAGAAGAATCACGTATAAAACTCTCCATATCCCTGACCAAAGGCTGCAAATAGTAATCCACGAATCTTGCGATGGGTTGGAGAATGGAGCCCATAGTAGAAACAATAGGTCTGCCAGGGGGGGACACCATGCTTTTGTGGATCTTTGGTAGCGTGTAAAGGATTGGAATAATGGGGTGATTCACAAGTAGAAACTCCAAAGTTTTCTGGGAGATGATGCTGTGCTCTGACAGTTCTGTAAGGTAGGAGTCAATTTCTGCCTTGTAGGTGTCTGTGGGATCACCCCTGAGCCTGCAGTATGTTGTTGTATCACTTAATTGGCCAAGAATTTCAGTCCTGTAGTCACTGTAATTTAAGAGTACCAGTGCTCCACCCTTGTCCGCCTCTCTGATGATTATGGAGTCGTCCTCAGTGAGGAGTTTGAGAGCCAATCTTTCTTCCTTATTCAGGTTGTTAAAGGTGCTGTATCTGTGTTCAGCAATGGATTTTTCCATACCTGAATATGCCAAACGTGCATAGGTCTGTATGCTAGCGTTTTGTGAACCAGGGTCATAGGTTGATATTTTGCGAAAGGGTTCCATTTCAGATTCTTGTCCCTGGAATCTTTCCTTGAGGCGCAGTTGTCTCTGAAACCTTTGTTGGTCCACAAATAGTTCAAAACTGTCAGTTTGGCAAGTCGGGATAAACGAAAGTCCTTTATTGAGTACACAGAGTTCTATTGTGGTTAATATGTGGTTGCTGAGGTTAACCACTATGTGCTCTGCTAAAATCTCCGTTGTCGTGGGGGTCTTCTGTATGAACCCCCCCCCCCCCCGCCTTGTGTGGGCCCTCGGCCTAACCTGTTTTTTGACCATGTCTGTACTCCACTCTGTGCTTCCAGGGTATCTCTGGTTGGGCCTGCTGCTGGTTCACCATCTGAGCCTGAGCAGGAGCTGTCCACAGTATTGAGATTGCGTGGTCTTTGGTAGCGTTGCCGTCTTGGCCTTGAGTAGTAATCCCTCTGTCTTTCTTGACCAACGATACACCCTTTTGTCACGGTAATCCTCAATCACGATCTCCATCTTATTATTTTTAAATTCCAATAGTTCAGTCTCATATTTAGGTAAGATCCTCTTTTAGTTTATTCATCCATTCTGATGAGGTATCAGCCAGGAGTTTGTTTAGTTGTAGTTGTTCATACTGTGTAATTTCAGCCCTAGTTTGGGCCAGTAATCTTGAGACCTCCTGTATGACCAACAATATTAGATCCATAGAGCATTTATTCAGGATTTGGCACCATTTTTCACAGAAGGCCGTATTTGTTCTGCCCAAAGTAGGTACATTGCGTATCCTAAAGCCCCTGGGTATGTAGCCCTTCCTGTAATATTCAGACAGAAAGGTGCCATGTAGTGTTAAGTCCTGTTCCTTCTGCTTTAATTTCAGCAGGTGTGTAAATGTAGAGTGGTTTCTCAGTAGTAGAGCCTGTTGTCAAGGCCCCAAAAAGGATTTGAGTGGCATCCTCCTCAGTAAAATGGAAGGTAGTAGCTCCAGCCACTGTACCCTCCGTGGGTATTGCAGGCTCCTGTTGTGACATGCCTTAGTAATTTAGGCCAGTCTGTCCTTGCAAAGTCCTGCTGTGTAGTGAATAAACCACCACCAACTAAAAACAATGTAGCAAGATGAACGGATATGTCCGATGTTCCAATGGTGACGGGTACTATAGCCAAAGTATAGATAAAGTTCAAAGTAGACAAGCACTCCAGAAATCCAAATCACATGCCCAGGGTGCAGCAGAAAGGTAAATAGAAAGTAATGAAGAGTGCACTCACCAGGACTTTTCAAAGTTTTATTCCAATTATGTGAACGTTTTCGGGGGATTAGCCCCTTCCTCAGACATACAAAATACAATATGAGCAAAAACCCACACCAGACACCCTTATAAAGGTGGGCCAGCCAATCCCATGCTCTCCACAGTAAGGTGCCTCCCACAAGTGAGGACACCCCCATGGCAACAAATGAGTCAGACCCAAACAGCAAAAATAGTGAACATAAATACATAAAACGAACAGCAGGACAAGATTGGTCATAAGCAGGGCAATACAAAATGTATAAGTTAAATACATTGTATAGAACAAATCAAAGTTCCTATCCAAATAAGATCAGCATCTTTAAACATGAAATCAATAAATCATGAAAGCACATAAATACCTAGGTAAAGTGCATCAAAGGCATTGAAGGCATTAAAGTGTGTTAATCTGTGTTAACATATGGGCATGTCAGAAACTCAGAAGAGTGTGGGGGGGGGGGGGGGGCTATGTGTACACTGTGCTGCAGAAAAGCCAACAGTCAACATTGTTAAACCAAATAATTGCAAGTAATTGAAAATAATTGACAATAATTCAAAGGTCTGCAAATGATGTGTGTCCCCCTAAAAGCATTAGTAACCAATATATACACATGTACATACCAATGTCTGTAAGGGCCAGGGTTCATATTTGTTTAAGGCAGATGTAAGGCAGTTGCAGAAAATGGCAGTTGCAGAAAAAAACGGGAAATTCAAAAAGGCTCTGTCTGCTGGTTGTCATGGCAACCCATGTATACAAGAAAAGGGGCCATAAAACTATGTAGCAAAGCAGTAGCAGACAATGGAGAGTAGTTATGCACAGAGAAGTGCAACATCACGGCGCTATGTATTCAATTGCTACATTTGTCAGTTTACTACTTATTACATATAGCGATGTGCGTGTATATAGTCAAAAAGGCATATCACATACCAAGGTCCATTACGTTCTCCAGCGCTGTTATTTAACTTATACATTTTGTATTGCCCTGCTTATGACCAATCTTGTTGGCTTTTCTGCAGCACAGTGTACACATAGCCTCCCCTACCCCCCCCCTTCTGAGTTTCTGACATGCCGATATGTTAACACAGATTAACACACATTATGCCTTCAATGCCTTTGATGCACTTTACCTAGGTATTTATGTGCTTTCATGATTTATGGATTTCATGTTTAAAGATGCTGATCTTATTTGGATAGGAACTTTGATTTGTTCTATACAATGTATTTAACTTATACATTTTGTATTGCCCTGCTTATGACCAATCTTGTCCTGATGTTCATTTTATGTATTTATGTTCACTATTTTTGCTGTTTGGGTCTGACTCATTTGTTGCCATGGGGGTGTCCTCACTTGTGGGAGGCACCTTACTGTGGAGAGCATGTGATTGGCTGGCCCACCTTTATAAGGGTGTCTGGTGTGGGTTTTTGCTCATATTCGGCTAGATTTAGAGTTTGGCGGCCAAAGGGGTGTGTTAGCTACGCGTGTTTTTTTCCCCCCGCACCTTTTAAATACCGCTGGTATTAAGAGTTCACAGAATGGCTGGGTTTTCAGTGCATTAGGCTCCAAAAAGGGAGCGTAGAGCATAATTTAACGCCACTGCAACTCTAAATTCCAGCGGTGCTTATGGACGCGGCCAGCTTCAAAAACGTGCTTGTGCAGGATTCCCCCATAGAAAACAATGGGGCCATTTGAGCTGAAAAAAAACCTAACACCTGCAAAAAAGCAGCGTTCAACTCCTAACGCAACCCCATTGTTTTCTATGGGGAAACACTTCCTAAGTCTGCACCTAACACCCTAACATGAACCCCAAGTCTAAACACCCCTAACCTTACACTTATTAACCCCTAATCTGCCGCCCCCGCTATCACTGACACATGCATATTTTTTTAAACCCTAATCTGCCGCTCCGTAAACCGCCGCTACCTACATTATCCCTGTGTACCCCTAATCTGCTGCCCCTAACACCGCCGACCCCTATATTATATTTATTAACCCCTAATCTGCCCCCCTCAACGTCGCCTCCACCTGCCTACACTTATTAACCCCTAATCTGCCGAGCGGACCGCACCGCTACTATAATAAAGTTATTAACCCCTAATCTGCCTCACTCCCGCCTCAATAACCCTATAATAAATAGTATTAACCCCTAATCTGCCCTCCCTAACATTGCCGACACCTAACTTAAATTATTAACCCCTAATCTGCCGACCGAATCTCGCCGCTACTGTAATAAATGGATTAACCCCTAAAGCTAATTCTAACCCTAACCCTAACACCCCCCTAAATTAAATATAATTTAAATCTAATGAAATAAATTAACTCTTATTAAATAAATGATTCCTATTTAAAGCTAAATACTTACCTGTAAAATAAACCCTAATATAGCTACAATATAAATTATAATTATATTATAGCTATTTTAGGATTTATATTTATTTTACAGGTAACTTTGTATTTATTTTAACCAGGTACAATAGCTATTAAATAGTTAAGAACTATTTAATAGCTAAAATAGTTAAAATAATTACATCCAAGATGGCGTCCGTCGAATTCCGATTGGCTGATAGGATTCTATCAGCCAATTGGAATTAAGGTAGGAAAATTCTGATTGGCTGATGGAATCAGCCAATCAGATTGAGCTCGCATTCTATTGGCTGATCGGAACAGCCAATAGAATGCAAGCTCAATCTGATTGGCTGATCGGATCAGCCAATCGGATTGAACTTGAATCTGATTGGCTGATTCCATCAGCCAATCAGAATTTTCCTACCTTAATTCCGATTGGCTGATAGAATCCTATCAGCCAATCGGAATTCGACGGACGCCATCTTGGATGACGTCATTTAAAGGAACCGTCATTCGACTAGTAGGCGTCGTTAGAAGAGGATGGATCCGCGTCGGCTGGGAAGAAGATGGCTCCGCTCCGGAAGAAAGAAGATTGAAGATGCTGCTTGATGGAAGACTTCATCCCGATGATGGACTTCCGACTTCAGCCTGATGATGGATTTCTTCAGCCGCCGCTTGAATCCAGACTTCAGCCCGAGGATGGACGTCACTCTTTAACCCCCTGCTTGGGCTTGGATCAACAATTCCGAGGCTTGGATCAAGACTTCCGAGGACGGATCGGTGAACCTGGCATGGTGAACATAAGGTAGGAAGATCTTCAGGGGCTTAGTGTTAGGTTTATTTAAGGGGGGTTTGGGTTAGATTAGGGGTATGTGGGTGGTGGGTTGTAATGTTGGGGGGGTATTGTATGTTTTTTTTACAGGCAAAAGAGCTGAATTCTTTGGGGCATACCCCGCAAAGGGCACTGTTCAGGGCTGGTAAGGTAAAAGAGCTTTGAACTTTTTTAATTTAGAATAGGGTAGGGAATTTTTTTATTCTGGGGGGCTTTGTTATTTTATTAGGGGGCTTAGAGTAGGTGTAATAAGTTTAAAATTGTTGTAATATTTTTCTAATGTTTGTAAATATTTTTTATTTTTTGTACTTTAGTTAGTTTATTTAATTGTAGTTATTTGTAGGTATTTTATTTAATTAATTTATTGATAGTGTAGTGTTAGGTTTAATTGTAGATAATTGTAGGTATTTTATTTAATTAATTTATTGATAGTGTAGTGTGAGGTTTAATTGTAACTTAGGTTAGGATTTATTTTACAGGTAATTTTGTAATTATTTTAACTAGGTAACTATTAAATAGTTCTTAACTATTTAATAGCTATTGTACCTGGTTAAAATAATTACAAAGTTGCCTGTAAAATAAATATTAATCCTAAAATAGCTACAATATAATTATTATTTATATTGTAGCTATATTAGGGTTTATTTTACAGGTAAGTATTTAGATTTAAATAGGAATAATTTATTTAATAAGAGTTCATTTATTTTGTTAGAATAAAATTATATTTAACTTAGGGGGGTGTTAGGGTTAGGGTTAGAATTAGCTTTAGGGGTTAAAAAATTTATTAGAGTAGCGGTGAGCTCCGATCGGCAGATTAGGGGTTAATACTTGAAGTTAGGTGTCGGCGATGTTAGGGAGGGCAGATTAGGGGTTAATACTATTTATTATAGGGTTATTGAGGCGGGAGTGAGGCGGATTAGGGGTTAATAACTTTATTATAGTAGCGGTCCGGTCCGCTCGGCAGATTAGGGGTTAATAAGTGTAGGCAGGTGGAGGCGACGTTGAGGGGGGCAGATTAGGGGTTAATAAATATAATATAGGGGTCGGCGGTGTTAGGTGCAGCAGATTAAGGGTACATAGCTATAATGTAGGTGGCAGCGGTGTACGGAGCGGCAGATTAGGGGTTAATAATAATATGCAGGGGTCAGCGATAGCGGGGGCAGCAGATTAGGGGTTAATAAATATAATATAGGGGTCGGCGGTGTTAGGGGCAGCAGATTAGGGGTTCATAGGGATAATGTAGGTGGCAGCGGTGTACGGTCAGCAGATTAGGGGTTAAAAATTTTAATAGAGTGGCGGCGATGTGGGGGGACCTCGGTTTAGGGGTACATAGGTAGTTTATGGGTGTTAGTGTACTTTAGAGCACAGTAGTTAAGAGCTTTATAAACCGGCGTTAGCCCAGAAAGCTCTTAACTACTGTTTTTTTTCTGCGGCTGGAGTTTTGTCATAGATTTCTTAAGCTCGCTTCAGACACGACTCTAAATACCGGCGTTAGAAAGATCCCATTGAAAAGATAGGATACGCAATTGACGTAAGGGGATCTGCGGTATGGAAAAGTCGCGGCTGGAAAGTGAGCGTTAGACCCTTTAATGACTGGCTCCAAATACCAGAGGGCGGTAAAAACCAGCGTTAGCAGCCTCTAACGCTGGTTTTGATGGCTACCGCCCAACTCTAAATCTAGGCCATTGTATTTTGTATGTCTGAGGAAGGGGCTAATCCCCCGAAAACGTTCACATAATTGGAATAAAACTTTGAAAAGTCCTGGTGAGTGCACTCTTCATTACTTTCTATTTACCTATCTGCTGCACCCTGGGCATGTGATTTGGATTTCTGGAGTGCTTGTCTACTTTGAACTTTGAACTTTATATATATATATATGCAAGTCCTTCAAGAAAGCCTAGAACATTAAAACTATCCTAATACTGAATTTATACATTATAACTCCACACCTTCTTCAACAGACAACTAATATACAATACTCAGCAAGCTTTTGTCTACCACAGATTAACTTATAGCAAAATATGGACCCACAATTACAACTGTAATATCCATGTGAGCTAAATTGCACTGGTTTTCTTTGGGTTTTAAACTAAAATTCTACATTGCTCCAAAACCTTGTGTCACAGATAAGTATTAATAAGCCTAATAGTGTAGTAATGTGCTTGCAAAACTACTAGACAACACAAGCTGCTGATATAATTGAACAGGATACCTTGAGCTATATCGGAGAAAACATAGTAAGTAGTTAGCTTGTAGGACAGTTCCAAAAGCGAAAATCCAATAAATAAATCTGAAGTTAGGGCAAGCAGCTATGATTCATAAACAGTAGTCAGGCAGAAGATCAGGGCAAGTGTCTATGATTCATAAAGTTTAAGAGGCAGCTATGGTTTTTAAATGGTTAACAAGCAGAAGGTGAGGACAGATAGTTATGGTTCATACACAATTAACAGGCAGAAGTTCAGGGCAGTATAAGAGCTACAACTAAACAAAAGGATTGCTCTTTAACAACTGAGCATAGAGCTCTCTGAGCTGCATTGCTTTATAGGCATCTGTGATGATTGACAGCTATCAAATGAGGCAAAGCATTGTGTCTATAAACACATGCCTCCTCTGCAATAGCTTGTTTATAAATCTAAATTTGATGCTGACAATAATAACCTAATCAGTAATCACCTCAGACATGACCACATGATGTTGGGAAGACTACACAAGCTCACCAAAGCCGGATGGGAATTACCCAGCTTCCTGCATGTACACCCCAGGATTTGATCACCAGCAGAGGACCCATATCAGAGACATCAGCGGCTTTGGAACTACAGGTATATTACATCATCAGACTAGTTTTCTAATGCTCCTCAAAATGTGTGCCTATTTTTTCAATAAAAAAAAAGTTATTTTACATTCAACAAGAAGTTTTAAAAAAATTGAAACAGGACTGTAATGTTGTCACAGAATGCATCAGTGTTTCTCATTGAAAGTAATGGAAAGCTTGATGCCTTGAGTCCTGTTCATGTGGAGGTTAAATTATTCTTTTACACCAAGATTCTTATAGTTACAGGTTGCATCTTTGACAGGAATTTAATTATCAGAAATGATTGAGCCAGGACTGATATTCATCCCTTTGTAATGACAAAAGTATGTTATGTTTCCCATAGAGCATAATTAGTGATTGATAGCTTGAGGCATGTTGAATTTAGTGATAATTTTCTTTTTTTACATCAGGACTGACTACTAATGAGTTGCATTTAAGACAGTGATGCCTATATTTTAATTATATATATATATATATATATATATATATATATATATATATATATATATATATACAGAGTTTAAGATTATAATTTCTATTAACAGAAAGCTGAAATTAGGAAATGTTGTTCTTTTTACACACGTGTAACAATTTATAGGGACGTAATACATCTACCACCTACCAATTATGGTAGAGCCAATCCACACTTGTTCCTGCAATAGACACGGCTTGCGATTGTCATTTTATTAACACAACATGTTTTTCAGTATGTTATTTTATCATCTCTGATTAGGTTACTTAGGGACATATAAGAAGCAGGGTTAGGCATGTGAAGTCTGCAATTTTCAGAATTAAATTACACAAAAATATGGCAAAACAAATAATAAAAATATATTGGAAACTATATTTTAACTAAACATAATTAAAAATATTATATGACATTTTTAAAGTACTACATAACCCCTTAAACACTGGCTATTGATATTTTAAAGATATAGGGCAACTTTAAATGTCATGAAACACTTGGGTAAAATGCCAACAATAATCTGTTTTAAAGGTGCTTAATTTTTTTTCCTAAAATTAAATACATTTTGGTTAATTGATAAATTATATGATGTTTTTTCAGATGCTAGCGCAACATTATTGGTTAATAACAACATCTCACCCTTTATATAGAGGAACCTCTCCTCTTTGATCTGGTCCTAGAACCTTTGGCTGTTAGATTCAGAGATTTTTTTATTGGGTCACAAAAATGGCAAAGAGCTTTTTCAGATTTCACTCTTTGCGGATGGCCTACTTTTGTGTATAACGTCCCCAGATGAACAAATCACTGAAACTATAAAACAATTAGAAGAGTATGGTAAAGTTTCAGGATATAAAATTAATTATTAAAAATCCAAAATACTATGGTTAAAAAAAGAGAACCCAGATCAGATACAGGGAGTGCAGAATTATTAGGCAAATGAGTATTTTGACCACATCATCCTCTTTATGCATGTTGTCTTACTCCAAGCTGTATAGGCTCGAAAGCCTACTACCAATTAAGCATATTAGGTGATGTGCATCTCTGTAATGAGAAGGGGTGTGGTCTAATGACATCAACACCCTATATCAGGTGTGCATAATTATTAGGCAACTTCCTTTCCTTTGGTAAAATGGGTCAAAAGAAGGACTTGACAGGCTCAGAAAAGTCAAAAATAGTGAGATATCTTGCAGAGGGATGCAGCTATCTTAAAATTGCAAAGCTTCTGAAGCGTGATCATCGAACAATCAAGCGTTTCATTCAAAATAGTCAACAGGGTCGTAAGAAGCGTGTGGAAAAACCAAGGCGCAAAATAACTGCCCATGAACTGAGAAAAGTCAAGCGTGCAGCTGCCAAGATGCCACTTGCCACCAGTTTTATCCATATTTCAGAGCTGCAACATCACTGGAGTGCCCAAAAACACAAGGTGTGCAATACTCAGAGACATGGCCAAGGTAAGAAAGGCTGAAAGACGACCACCACTGAACAAGACACACAAGCTGAAACGTCAAGACTGGGCCAAGAAATATCTCAAGACTGATTTTTCTAAGGTTTTATGGACTGATGAAATGAGAGTGAGTCTTGATGGGCCATATGGATGGGCCCGTGGCTGGATTGGTAAAGGGCAGAGAGCTCCAAGGTGGAGGTGGAGTATTGGTTTGGGCTGGTATCATCAAAGATGAGCTTGTGGGGCCTTTTCGGGTTGAGGATGGAGTCAAGCTCAACTCCCAGTCCTACTGCCAGTTTCTGGAAGACACCTTCTTCAAGCAGTGGTACAGGAAGAAGTCTGCATCCTTCAAGAAAAACATGATTTTCATGCAGGACAATGCTCCATCACACGCGTCCAAGTACTCCCCAGCGTGGCTGGCAAGAAAGGGTATAAAAGAAGAAAATCTAATGACATGGCCTCCTTGTTCACCTGATCTGAACCCCATTGAGAACCTGTGGTCCATCATCAAATGTGAGATTTACAAGGAGGGAAAACAGTACACCTCTCTGAACAGTGTCTGGGAGGCTGTGGTTGCTGCTGCACGCAATGTTGATGGTGAACAGATCAAAACACTGACAGAATCCATGGATGGCAGGCTTTTGAGTGTCCTTGCAAAGAAAGGTGGCTATATTGGTCACTGATTTGTTTTTGTTTTGTTTTTGAATGTCAGAAATGTATATTTGTGAATGTTGAGATGTTATATTGGTTTCACTGGTAAAAATAAATAATTGAAATGGGTATATATTTGTTTTTTGTTAAGTTGCCTAATAATTATGCACAGTAATAGTCACCTACACACACAGATATCCCCCTAAAATAGCTATAACTAAAAACAAACTAAAAACTACTTCCAAAACTATTCAGCTTTGATATTAATTAGTTTTTTGGGTTCACTGAGAGCATGGTTGTTGTTCAATAATAAAATGAATCCTCAAAAATACAACTTGCCTAATAATTCTGCACTCCCTGTATATCCATTTATTGAAAAAAATACTTTAAAGTACCTAGGAATCCACTTATCTGCAAATACAAGCAATTGGTATAGAGAAAATATTATTCCCATCCTTCGCTATAATGCTGATAAGTTGAAGAATTGGGTGAAGCTCCCCCTCTCCATTTCCTAAAAGCCTTGAGATACTTTCTTTGGCAAGGTAGAAAACCCAGGATTAGGTTGGATAGGTTATCCCTACCCTATATTAGGGTGGTTTTCCTTACCCAACTTAAAACTGTATAACTATGCAACCCTTTTGAGATTCCCCCTAGATTGGCTTTTTCAAACTGATAAGTATACAAACCCAAGTATGAATGAAACAATATTTTTCTTTAAATTTTATTCTCCATGCCTCTAATAGAGAATTGGGGTACATAATTCATTCACATCTGCTATTAAAAGATGTTCTTGCAACTTGGAGAGCCTCAATGAAACTTATGGGAATAGGACACAGGGTTTCCAAATTCCTTCCCTTACTTGGGAATAATCAGTTTCCATCAGGTCTATACAGCAAGGTGCATAAATAAAAAGAGAGAAGCGCTCAACCTGGGAACGAACAATTATTATTATTATTATTATTATTATTATTATTATTATTATTATTATTATTATCATTTATTTGTATAGCGCCGCCAAATTCTGTAGCACGTAGTGCAGAACAATAGAATAATAGCTTGTTCTATGGCTAGTAACCACCTTAGAAGCAGCCTCTTTTTGCTCAATATGTGACTTTCACAGCGAAGAACTTTGCTGTAGCATATCAGTCTGATCCTGACATAACAGTGCAGTCCACCCCCGAAATACCGGGCAATCCCTCTCTGAATGAGAGAAACGGCAAAACCCCAGACGTACTTTTCGTAATTCATTTATTAGAAAAATAATCATATACTTATATATACAAAATAAAATCATAATAACAAATGCAAACAAAATATCTCTTGTTACAAAACAAACTGAAATATTGACCCAAACTTTTGTCATCAGAAAAAAAATATGCAAACATAAAACTAAAATAGTCACACAGAATAAAATTAAAAATATTTCAAATACAGACAAAAAAAAAACAAAAAACAAAAAAACGAAATAATCCAATCTTTCCACTTCTTTGTCTTCCAGATGCCTTCAGAATCAAATTCCCCATATTGCCTCCTATCAAAAGAAAAATACAAAAACAACTTCCCACGAATCATATCCACACAATTACCTACAGTAACTACCTCTTTCTTAAAAATTAAAATATTACGCACATCCCACAACACCTCCTTCACACAACATGCCAACAACCATATCGATCTTGCTTTCTCCTTTTCCACACCACTTCCACACAAACCATACCTCATCATATTAAAAGTAAAAAACTGCACTCCAGTCAGACCATTAATCATCATTTTCAAACTTCTCCAAACATCCCTAGCATACTCACAATTCCAAAACAAATGAATAACACTCTTACTTTGACAACAACCATCTATAGGACACACTTCTGAAGCCACTAAATGACGCACTCTCTGAAAATCCCTTGTCAGCAAACACTTATGCACACTCATCCAACTAATATCTTTCTGCCTATTCATCAAATACTTATTACACACATTTTTCCATACCAAAACACATTCATTCTCATTCAAACCCCCATCAACTCAAGACCTTCCTTCTTCTCCAACATTTTCAACACCATTCTGTTTGCACACCACATCTCCCTACTAACATTCTCCAAACCATATTTTTTAATCCAACATTCCACCCTTACATAAAACCACGAAACAGCAAAACATACTGGTTTCTTTCTATCGATTTCAAACAAACCATATCATCTTAAAACATTTCCACAAGCATACTTTACCATACAACCAGCCAAGCTATCCTTACCACTCAGAACCACACATCTACTAACATATTTCACAGCCAAAAATCTCTCCACATTTGGAAAACACTTACCACCAACATTCTTACTCTTAACAACAACATCTCTTTTCAAATGCTCCATACCAGAACTCCATAAAAAAGAAAACAACACTCTCAAAATTCTCCAAAAAATCCTCTCAGGAGGCGGAAAAACTAAAGCCAAATATAACATAATAGGGATCAAAACCGATTTATTAACTAACATTTTTCCTTCCAAAGATAAAGTCCTTAAAGACCAAAACTGAAGTGTTCTACTCACTTTATCAAAAACATTCTCCCTACTTTCCAAGCCTTTCAAATCCACATCAAATTTCACACCCAACACCTCAATTGCACCGTCAGTCACAGGCCATCCACAGGAATCAATCTCCCTATGATTACCAAAAACTTTAACTTTACACTTATTCCAATTAACTCTGAAACCACTTTCCATACAAAAACATTCAACCAAAGTTTTCACCCTCCTCAAACCAGCCTGAGTCTCACATACCACACTCACATCATCCATATACCCAATCACTTTTAAACATCTTCCATTACTGCCAGGAACACTCACACCTCTAACTAATTTATCCTTCCTCAAACTAGTTAACAATGGCTCAATGACACATACAAATAACACAGGAGACAAAGGACATCCTTGACGCACTCCAGATTTAACACAAAATTCCTCAGTCAAAAAACCATTAACCTGAACTTGACTCACAATATCACAATACAAACATTTAAACCATCCAATAATCTTACCAGAAAAACCTAAACGTTCTAAAACATGAAACATAAAATCATGCACTACCTTATCATACGCTTTTTCAAAATCCACAATAGCAACAGCAACAGACCTCATCCTCTCCCTCACATACCACAGTACATCACATAGTAACAACAAACTTTCAGAAATCTGATGCCCAGGAACATCACACACTTGCTCTTCACCCACAACCTTACCAATCACTCCACGTATTCTATTTGCCAGCAACTTTGCAATAACCTTATAGTCAACATTCAACAACATAATCAGCCTCCAATTCCTCAAATCTCTCTTATAACCCTTTTTAAATAACAAAACAATCAAACTTTTCCTCATTGAAACAGGCAAAACATTCATTCTCAAAACAAACTTACAAACATCCAACATATCCACCCCAATCAAATTCCAAAAACAATTATAAAATTCAATAGGCAAACCATCACAACCAGGTACCTTCCCATTCTTAAAACTTCTAACAACCTCTGCAATCTCATCAAAACTTAGATCCCTTTCTAACAAATCATTATAATATTTTTCCAACTTAACCTCAATGTTTTCCAACAACTCCTTTTCCAATAAAACATCTCTTGTCTTTTCTTTATACAGCTCACTATAAAACTCATGAACTTCACAAAAAACACCATCCGTACCATTAATTTCACACTCAACCTTATCAAAAACATTAACAAAACCAGTCTTTCCTTCAAAAGCTTTCTTAAAAAAATATGTACTAAAAGACTCATCCTTTTCCATTTTCTCCAATCTTGCTATAAAAAATGTTTCTTTCCTTTTTGATGCATACACTTTTTAATTATCTTTCTTGCTTCAGCAATTTCCTCATGCACATCAATACCACAATTTCTCAATTCATACAAATACAACAACCTCAGATACCATTAATCATACAACTCCCTTTCCATTCTAGCTTTCTCACAGCCTTTCTTAATAAAAAAAACTCTTTATTTCCACCTTCAACCATTCCTACCACATAAGCACATTACTAAAATCACATTTTCTTTCACGCCACCTTTCATACATCCAAACAAACTGACACTTAATCTTCTCATCTTCTAACAAATCCACATTCAGTTTCCAAACACCCTTACCATACTTGATCTTCAAATCACAATTCACCTTACACATCAAAAGGGCATGATTCGTAAAGGGCATCTGCTTTAAAGAAAAATCATCAACACATAAAAATTTAGATAAAAAACAAAAATCAATTTGAGATTTTATCCCACCACTAACACTAAAGAAAGTAAAACCCTCCCCTGAAAAAGAAACAGACCCGAAGGCATCCTTCAAACCGAAAGATTTAAGCAAATCAAGTAAAAACTTCCCTAAGCTATCCACCCTACAATCACTCCCACCCTCTCTGTCCCCATTCTTAATAATACAATTAAAATCCCCAACCAAAAAGTTGGCTCTCGACCTGGCAGAAAAAACTTTAAAGTTTCAAAATTAAGCAAACGTTCTACCCTATTTGGAGAAGCATATACATTAAACAAACGAAAAACAGTCCCACAAAAACTAAAAGTAACCAAAAGTACCCGACCTGGGACAATATGAACTACATTAAGGATAGAAAAACAAAACCCCTTAAACAATACCCCCCCCCCCATTCCTATCAGAAGAACAAGACCATACTTTAGGACCATATTCCCAGTCAGCACATTTAGGATGTTCAGAGAGACCACATTCCTGCAAACAAAAAATATTAGCAGAACATACAGATAATAACTTAAAAAATGCAGCTCTCCTTGCTATAGTTTTCATACACCTGGCATTAAGGGAAGAAATGGCCAGAAACATCACAAAAATAAATTAAAGAAAAACAAAAAAAAAAATAACATCATGACTTCTTCTTTCCTTTCTTTTTCTTAGGACTCAAAGGAGATCCTTTAAATCTGCCTCTGTGATGTTCCGACCTCCTAGGCTCCCCCTTGCCAGCCTCATAACCAGTAACTTCAGCAAGTTGGTTCACATCTCTTTTATCTAGATAACCAACAAAAGAGGCATCAGAAAAGACACCTATACACTAGCTTGAGTCAGAAGGAACGTCTTTAGTAGAGACAGAAGGAAACTCTGAAATTAAAGAGTCAGCATCACTTTTAGTATCTGGATCTGCACCCTTAACTACTGGAAGATCCAAATCAGGACTCTTCCATCCATCAGAATCTGCATCTTTTTTTCGCTTGGAGGCAGATTTTTTCCCTGCAGTGTCCATATCCGACTCAGAACTAGAGGACACAACAGCAGACCAATCAATGTTCTCCCCTTCACCAAGAACAGCATCAGGAGCAGGATCACAAGATGACACAGTGAAGGAAAAATTCTCTGTCCCAGGAACAGCAACAGTATCATCCACAGAATTGGGCAACAGGGCTTCAAGAACATCTGAAGCAGCTATCACATTAGATGTAGCAAGATCCACCTCCTGAAGATGAGATTGGGCTTCCTCCACCTTCTTATCCACAGGAACCACCACAGGAGCATCAGACACCTCTCAGACAGGGACCCCAACTGCAGATTTCTTACACAAAAGAGGTAATATAGAGTTCAATGCCTCATCAGAGACCTCCTCCTCATTCACAGATGGCTCAACTGCAACTGAAGATGTTTTTTTGCAACATCAGCATAGGAAGGCTTCACTCTATCAAGCCCCTGCAACATCATCAAAGGACACATCCTGCACAGATGACTTGAAGAACCACACAGGTCCAGCGTTTACTACAGTGGGCAACAAGATGATCCTCCTCACTGCAATTTTGACATCTGGCACCTGGGCAATTTTTAGCAATGTGACCAAACAGGTTGCAACTACGGCAAAAAAGAGGCATGTCATCATAGTATGGGAAACCTCTATTTCCACCAATGGTGAAAGTTTGTGGAGGGTGTTTCCACCAATACCTAATTCATCTAGCACAAACCACACCCAGAACCTGCGCTTTCCATTGAAAGTCCCAAACTGATTCTTCAGCTTGCTACCTCCTTGAACATCCTCAAAGTAGTGACAAAGAAACAGATGAATTTCCACATCAGTGACCCAAGGGTTGTACATATGTACTGTCACCAGGATTCTTCTCTCCCCCTGCACAGAGGCAACAAATTTCATGCCAACCAACTCTGGAGCAGCAGCCATATCAATAGTCCATTGATAGCAGGTCTGTAAATAATACTCATCGGTGAAAGCCACATCAAAAATCCCTCTTGAAGGGAATGACTGAACACAATGCAAACTTGCTCTTGGCATCTTCAAAACACCCTCCAAAACCACCTGCTGAACATGAGCCAAACCAATCTTCTCTCGAGTGCCCCCCCAAAAGCAGCATGTGGCTGAAGTCCAGGGACGATGCCACAAGGCCAAGGGGATGGCCCTACTAACCAGTTGCTCTACGCCTAAGGAGTTGCCACCCCCCCAATAGCAGCAGGAGCCCAAACCCCAAAGGGAAAGGACCCCAGGCCGTAGGAGCAGGTCTCCAGATAGCAAATCTTTCAACCAAGACCAAGCACAGAAAACTGCACTTGATCCAAGCCAAAGGCCCGAGAAGCGACCTCAGCTGGTCATTTCGGCCTATTGTGGGCCTCGTCAGTGAGGTGCAGCCATATCCCTCTAGGCACACTGAGCAACGGGTCCACGTCTGGATTCCCGCATCAAACTTAGGGAGAATTCCCTAAGTGTCATAATTTGCATAATTAAAATGAGAGAAGCGCTCAACCTGGGAACGAACAATAGCATAATAGCTTGTTCTATGGCTAGTTACCACCCTAGAAGCAGCCTCTTTTTGCTCAATATGTGACTTTCACAGAGAAGAACTTTCCTGTAGCATATCAGTCTGATCCTGACTTAACAGTGCAGTCCAGCCCTGAAATACCAGGCAATCCCTCTCTGAACGAGAGAAACGGCAAAACCCCAGACGTACATTTCGGCCTATTGTGGGCCTCGTCAGTGAGGTGCAGCCATATCCCTCTAGGCACACTGAGCAACGGGTCCACGTCTGGATTCCTGCATCAAACTTAGGGAGACTTCCCTAAGTGTCATAATTTGCATAAATAAAAAGAGAGAAGCTCTCAACCTTGGAACAAACAATAGCATAATAGCTTGTTCTATGGCTAGTTACCATCCTAGAAGCAGCATCTTTTTGCTCAATATGTGACTTTCACAGAGAAGAACTTTCCTGTAGCATATCAGTCTGATCCTGACTTAACAGTGCAGTCCAGCCCCAAAATACTAGGCAATCCCTCGCTGAACGAGAGAAACGGCAAAACCCCTGATGTATGTTTCGGCCTATTGTGGGCCTCATCAGTGAGGTGTAGCCATATCCCTCTAGGCACACTGAGCAACGGGTCCATGTCTGGATTCCCGCATCAAACTTAGGGAGACTTCCCTAAGTTTCATAATTTGCATAAATAAAAAGAGAGAAGCGCTCAACCTGGGAACGTTCTATGGCTAGTTACCACCCTAGAATCAGCCTCTTTTTGCTCAATATGTGAGAGGGCTTGCCTGGTATTTTGGGGCTGGACTCTACTGTGAAGTCAGGATCAGACTGATATGCTTCAGGGAAATTGTTCTCATTGAAAGGCACATGTTGAGCAAAAAGAGGCTGCTTCTTGGGTGGTAACTAGCCATAGAGCAAGCTATTATGCTATTGTTCGTTCCCAGGTTGAGCGCTTCTCTCTTTTTATTTATGCAAATTATGACATTTTGGGAAGTCTCCCTAAGTGTGATGCGGGAATTCAGACGTGGACCCGTTGCTCAGTGGGCCTAGAGGGATATGGCTGCACCTCACTGGCGAGGCCCACAATAGGCCAAAACGTACATCCTGGGTTTTTCTGTTTCTCTTGTTCAGAGAGGGATTGCCTGGTATTTAAGGGCTGGGCTGGACTGTACTGTGAAGTCAGGATCAGACTGATATGCTTCAGGAAAATTCTTCTCTGTGAAAGGCACATGTTGAGCAAAAAGAGGCTGCTTCTTGGGTGGTAACTAGCCATAGAGCAAACTATTATGCTATTGTTCGTTCCCAGGTTGAGCGCTTCTCTCTTTTTATTTATGCAAATTATGACATTTTGGGAAGTCTCCCTAAGTGTGATGCGGGAATCCAGATGTTGACTCGTTGCTCAGTGGGCCTAGAGGGATATGGCTGCACCTAACTTATGAGGCCCACAATAGGCCGAAATGTACGTCTGGGGTTTTGCTGTTTCTCTCGTTCAGAGAGGGATTGCCTGGTATTTCGGGGCTGCACTGTACTGTGAAGTCAGGATCAGACTGATATACTTCAGGAAAATTCTTCTCTGTGAAAGGCACATGTTGAGCAAAAAGAGGCTGCTTCTTGGGTGGTAACTAGCCATAGAGCAAACTATTATGCTATTGTTCGTTCCCAGGTTGAGAGCTTCTCTCTTTTTATTTATGCAAATTATGACATTTTGGGAAGTCTCCCTAAGTGTGATGCGGGAATTGAGACATGGGCCTAGAGGTATATGGCTGTACCTCACTGACGAGGCCCACAATAGGCTGAAATGTACGTCTGGGGTTTTGCTGCTTCTCTCATTCAGAGAGGGATTGCCTGGTATTTCGGGGCTGGACTGTACTGTGAAGTCAGGATCAGACTGATATGCTTCAGGAAAATTCTTCTCTGTGAAAAGCACATGTTGAGCAAAAAGAGGCTGCTTCTTGGGTGGTAACTAGCCATAGAGCAAGCTATTATGCTATTGTTCATTCCCAGGTTGAGCGCTTCTCTCTTTTTATCTATACAGCAAGGTATTTCAATCTTGGAAGGACAAAAAGGTGACTAATCTAAGCCACTTGGTTGATCCCTCAAGTAAACATCCATATAACTTTGAATAATTTCAAAGAAAATATGTTGTTCCTAATAAAGACAGATTTTATTTTTTGCAGCCAAGCACTATCTACTTTCAAAAATTTTCCTATTTTTAAAAAAACATTCATTATTAGACTGCTATAAGGCTAAGGATGGTTCCTTATCTCTTATTTATAAAATACTACAAGCCACTTTAGAGGAGGGAATTATAAAGGACTATACTGCTAAACTCTCCCCAATCCTAATAACGATAGAATTATAAAAAAAAGGCCTCTCTACAACACACTGTTTAACAATTTAGACTCATCCATCTTGATTACTTTATCCCTAGAAGAGCACCAAAATGGAGAAAGGAAATTGAAGAAATACTCGGAGCCTGACCCTAACATACTTCACTTGATATACAATTGCCCGAGATTGATTCAATTATGGGCAAAAATTGAATATCTTTTGTCATCCATGCTGAGCAAGAAAATTAACCTCATAAAAGAGATTATAATAATTTTAACTAGGGTTCCAAAATGGAGATCAAATAAATAATGTATTAAACTGGCAATTTTGATACATTTGGACAGTAAGGAAAATCCCTTCAAATAGTCAAGTAAAAAAATCGGCTTTCTAAAAAGGCAATCCTGGAGGCTTATGATACTAAGATTTATAAAACAAACAGTCTTAATGGCTATGTTAAAATATAGGGAAAAATGTATAACATATATGGGGACCGATTTTAAGAACAAAATCAATCTGATTCTCCCAGTAAGAGAGATTGAATGGCAATAAAACCAGGGGAGATTAGGGGGGAGAGAAAGCTTTCTATTATATATATATATATATATATATATATATATATATATATATATATATATATATATATATATATATATATATATATATATATATATATATATACATATATATATATATATATATATATATATATATATATATATATATATATATATATATATATATTTATTTATTTATTTTTTCTCAGAGGAGCACAAAAAGATTAGTTAGATATTCAAGTTGTGGGATTAAGGGGTTCTTTTGAACCTTAATTATCGCTACACACTAAATAGGATTAATTATCTTCTAAATGTTTGATGTAAACCTTTGAACCTGTAAAATGCCTACAGATTTTGGAACCAATGTAAATAACAAAGATTTATGTTGCATTTTGATAATGCACTATTTTAATCTATGAATAATAAACGATTATTATTTATTTTATTTTATTAAATTATATGATCAAACTTGGTAGTTACACAAATATTTTCACAAAATTCATGGGATTGGGAGGAAGTGTTCTTTTTTTAAGGATACATTTTCATGGATGAGCAATGTAAAACTCTTCTGGGTTTGATACATAAATGATGTAATACGATGTATACTTAACTGTAATAATTTTAGTGCATTGCAACACCCAGTATTACATCCCACGTAGACAACATCTGAGATTGCATTAAAACTGAAGAAAAATAAAAAGCATTGCATTTTGCTCTTGAGGCTTGCCAAATGTCATATAATTAATTTTTTCTGTTTTCTTTACAGCTATATACTTTATACTTTAGTTAACCTACTCTGATTTTTTCATGTTATATATTTAAATAAGTAAAAATAAAATTCTTATTGAAAAATAATTAAAAAATTATAATGTTTAGGTCTCCAAATGAACCTTTCATGAAATGGCCTAAAGGTTCAAATGGAGATGAAAAATGTTTTAGTTTTCTGTTAGTCATTGAATGAATTTAAGTTTTCTCACAGTTTTAAGCTTTGCACAGACACAATTTTGTAAATATGATGGTTGGCAATTTGTAGCATTGCAATGTTTTGACAGGATGCCAGCTCATGCGACAGTCTATAAATGTCTGCAACTGTCATATATAAAGAGCATTGAATAAACAAGCTGAAATGCATTCCCATGAGTGAACCAAGGCAGCATATAAAAAAGTGCTAAAATGATAAAAAGTAACTTGTCTAATGTGGTTAAAGAGAAAGGAAAGAACTGTCCTTCTAAGTATGTAGTTACATGGACTGTGCTTTCCTTGCATTAGACAATTATTATGGCACTAGTTTACATGATTCTCCAGTTCACTTGGGCATGTGCATTCCTTTCCAGCTTATAGATTTATAGATTGTTACATACATTGGCATGCTGTCAAAACAATGTTATGTCACATTATCACCAGCCATGACATCTCACCAGAAATATCAGGGATGGCTATTTAGTGGCTCACAAATACAACCAGCAAATATATAACTACTTATTTTGTAAGACATTATTGTAGGACAGCAATGTAACAATTTTTACAAAGAGAAGGGTATGGGCTTTCCTGTATTACAAAAAAATAATAATATTTTAAATGTTTTCTGTACAAAATGAACAATATGGGACTGTTTAGCCATTACAATCCTCCCCCAAAGTAAGCTAAAAAGCTTGCTTGAGTTTCAAAGTGACTAGCATTAAAGGGACAGTCTAATCAAAATTAAACTTTCATGATTCAGATTTTAAACAACTTTTACTTTTATCTTCAAATTTGCTTTGTTCTTTTGGTATTCTTAGTTCAAAGCTAAACCTAAGTAGGCACATATGCTAATTTCTAAGCCTTTGAAGATTGCCTCTTATCTGAATGCATTTGTCATTTTTTTTCACAGCTAGATGGTGTTAGTTCATGTGTGCCATATAGATAAAATTGTGCTCACGCCCATGGAGTTACTTATGAGAGGACACTGATTGGATAAAATGCAATTCTGTCAAAAGAACTGAAATAAGGGGGCAATCTGCAGAGGCTTAGAAACAAGGTCATCACATAGGTAAAAAGTATATTAGTATAACAGTGTTGGTTATGCAAAACTGTGGAATGGGTAATAAAGGGATTATCTATATTTTTAAACAATAGAAATTCTGGTGTAGACTCATACTCATACCCCGGCACACACACACTTATACACACAATCCTAGGTGTTTCCTATCCATAAACCTCAAACCCTTAGACAATTTCTCAACATTATACCTCCCACATTACACCTCCCAGGTGCTCTCCCACCTTACAACCACAAGACACTCTACCACTCATGTGCACTGACCAGAGGCTCTCCAAGTATTATGTTCATTCTTTATTTTCTCATTTACCCACCCCACACACACATGCAGATTCTATCTTTACATACACACTTACATTTCACTTGTCCACATTCCAGATGCTCTGTCATCTTTGAATGCACCCCCTATGCTTGTTCACGTCTATGTCATGCTGAATAATTCTGGGTCCTTGGTAGCTATGGGGTTAAGAAAGCATACATGTTTGGAATCTATCACCTAGATTATGAGTTTTGCATTAGAGGCTATGAGGTGCTAACGAGCAGTTTTCTCTCACCGCTCACTTACATGCAGCCCTGGTATTACGAGTTTTCAGAAACCCGTTGTTAAAAGACAAGAAGTGAGTGTTGAGCAAAATTTTGCTCATTATCGCACTCCAATACCAGCGCTGCTTAAGTCAGCGGTGAGCTGGTCGTACATGCTCGTGCACGATTTCCCCAAAGGAATCAACGGGGAGAGCCAGCTGAGAAAAAGTCTAACACCTGCAAAAAAGCAGTGTAAAGCTCCCTAACGCAGCCCCATTGATTCCTATGGAGAAATAAAAGTTATGTCTACACCTAACACCCTAACATGAACCCCGAGTCTAAACACCCTGTTCCAATCAGCCAATAGAATGCAAGCTCAATCCTATTGGCTGATTGCATCAGCCAATAGGATTTTTTCTACCTTAATTCCGATTGGCTGATAGAATTCTATCAGCCAATCGTAATCTAAAGGACGCCATCTTGGATGAAGCCACTTAAAGGTACATTCATTCTGTTTTAGTCGTTGGATGAAGAGGATGCTCCGCTTCAGATGTCTTGAAGATGGACCCGCTCCGTGCCGGATGGATAAAGATAGAAGATGCTGTCTGGATGAAGACTTCTGCCAGTCTGGAGGACCACTTCTGCCTGACTTGGATGAAGACTTCTGCCCATCTGGAGGACCACTTCGCCTTGGCTTGGATGAAGACCTGCCCGTCTGGAGGACCACTTCGCCCGGCTTGGATGAAGACGTCTCCCGGTAAGTCGATCTTCAGGGGGTTAGTGTTAGGTTTTTTAAGGGTGTATTGGGTGGGTTTTATTTTTTAGATAAGGGTTTGGGTGGCAAAAGAGCTAACTGCCCTTTTAAGGGCAATGCTCATCCAAATGCCCTTTTCAGGGCAATGGGGAGCTTAGGTTTTTTTTAGATAGTATTTTATTTAGGGGATTGGTTGTATGGGTGGTGGGTTTTACTGTTGGGGGGGTTTACAGGTAAAAGAGCTGATTACTTTGGGGCAATGCCCCGCAAAAGGCCCTTTTAAGGGCTATTGGTAGTTTAGTTTATGCTAGGGTTTTTTTTTATTTTGGGGGGGCTTCATTATTTTAATATGGCTATTAGATTAGGTGTAATTAGTTTAAATTTCTGTAATTTGTTTATTATTTTCTGTAATTTAGTGGGGGGGGGTTTGTACTTTAGCTAATTTAATTTTATTTAATTTAGGTAATTGTATTTAATTTAGTAAATTTATTAATTATAGTGTAGTGTTAGGTGTTAGTGTAAATTAAGTTAGGTTTTATTTTACAGGTAAAGTTGTCTTTATTTTAGCTAGGTAGTTATTAAATAGTTAATAACTATTTAATAACTATTCTACCTAGTTAAAATAAATACAAACTTGCCTGTAAAATAAAAATAAATCCTAAACTAGCTACAATGTAACTATTAGTTATATTGTAGCTATCTTAGAGTTTATTTTACAGGTAAGTATTTAGTTTTAAATAAGAATAATTTAGTTAATGATAGGAATATTTATTTAGATTTATTTAAATTATATTTAAGTTAAGGGGTGTTAGGTTTATGGTTAGACTTAGGTTTAGGGGTTAATAACTTTAATATAGTGGTGGCGACGTTGGGGGTGGCAGATTAGGGGTTAATAAATGTAGGTAGGAGTCGGCAATGTTAGGGACGGAAAATTAGGGGTTAATAAAATGTAACTAATGTTTGCAAGGCGGGAGTGCGGCAGTTTAGGAATTAATATGTTTATTATAGTGGGGGTGGCAGATTAGGGGTTAATAAGTGTAGGTAGGTGGCGGCAACATTGGGGCGGCAGATTAGGGGTTAATAAATATAATTTAGGTGTCGGCGATGTTGAGGTCAGCAGATTTGGGGTTCATTCATATAATGTAGGTGGCGGTGGTGTCCGGAGTGGCAGATTAGGGGTTAAAATTTTTATTTTAGTATTTGCGATGCGGGAGGGCCTCGGTTTAGGGGTTAATAGGTAGTTTATGGGTGTTAGTGTACTTTTTAGCACTTTAGTTATGAATTTTATGTTACGGCGTTGTACCATAAAACTCATAACTACTGACTTTTAAATGCGTTAGGACTCTTGACAGGGTAAGCTGTACCGCTCACTTTTTGGCCTCCCAGGACAGACTCGTAATACCGGCGCTATGGAAGTCCCATAGAAAAAAGACTTTAAGAAGTTTACGTAAGTCGTTTTGCGGTAAGGCCAAAGAAGTGTGCAGTGCCCCTAAACCTGCAAGACTTGTAATAGCAGCGGGCGTAAAAAAGCAGCGTTAGGACCTCTTAACGCTGCTTTTTTACCCTAACGCACAACTCGTCATCTAGCCGTATGTGTTCAAAAATTAGGAGGTCATCTTATTTATCATTTTTTCTGAAACAAGATGAAAATGATTTGACCTACTACTAGCTACGTAACGATCTGCAGAGAATCTGAAATAAGTAAGGCATTCCTTTGAGAAACAAAATTAAAGCAAATTAAAGCATTCACATGATAGATATTAGGGAGGTATTCCCATGAGTGAAGGTCTCTTTAGTAATTTGATAATTCCTAAATATTTGATAATAATTTAATATTCCTTTAAGTGTGTAGTTTTAAATATGTATGTTTAAGCTTAAAGGGATATGAAACCCAAATGTTTCTTTCATGACTCATTCAGATAGAGCATGTCATTTTAAACAAATTTCTAATTTACTTCTATTATAATATTTTTCTTCCTTCTTTTGGTATTTTTTGTTGAAATGCAGGAATGTATGCTTAGGAGCCGGCCCATTGCTGGAGCACTATATGGTTTTGCAAGAATATTATCCATTTGCAAGAGCACTAGATGGCAGCCCTATTTCTTGCCTTGTAGTGCTCCAGATCCTACCTGGATCTCTTCAACACAGAATATCATGGGAACGAAGCAAATGTGATAATATAAATAAATTGGAAACATTTCTAAAATGGTATCCTCTGTCTAAATCACAATTTTGTTTGTGGTTTCATATCCCTTTAACCCCTCAGCCCATCAAGACGTAAATACATTGTGCAGTACCTTGCTTATCTTACTGCACAACGTATATATATATATTATATCCAAAAAGTTGCAGTAGTCAGTCTTCATAAAAGAAAGTCTTTATGAACAACTCGTTAAAAACATAATCCAGGAGGTACACAAAGCAGCATTCAGATCACAGTATCTGCTAACATGTTTCAACCTTCAGGCCATAATCATAGCTGTAATACTTAGCACCTGTACCCTTTAAAAAGCAACAGAGCCACCTTGATTGGTCTAAAAACAAAGGGTGTGATCGAAAATGCAAATTTCCTTAATACAATATATCTAAAGGTGCTGTCAAAATTCAAAGACCCTGCACACTGGGAGTAGCACTATATTTAAATAAATGGATATATATAAGGGGTATCATAGTATTGACGGCAAAAAATATACTACTTTAGTATATAATGAAAATAAGAAGAGATGAACAATATCAGAAGAGTATATAGTATGAGTAACATATTTTTGTATTTAGACAATGCATTAGTTAAACTACAAATGCATGTTAGTTACTCAAACAAATGTTCATCATTAACCATTTACATTATTATTCTTGCTGTCTTTTGTTATTCTTATTATCACCAACAAAAAGAGTGAGAGAAATATAATCTTAATATGATTGAAGTAAAATTAAAATGTAAGATGAAATAAGCATGAGATAATCATGAAATAATCATGTAATAAAACAACCTAGGCTAGACCAAAGATAGACTGCATATTTACATAGAGATTGTTTCACATGTATATGCACATACTTAAACAAACTTAGATCTGAACATCCTAGATGGACACGCTAACAAACTCAATAAATGAACAGAAAGTAAAAAATAAATAAATATATGTAAATATAAAGTAAATGAGAAAATGTGAAAATCAATTCAAAGTACATCAATAGTATCTTTTGGTTATATACCCATACACACATATATATATATACATATGTACTTCTTTGAAAAGAGCACATAAACTTTATTTTATTTTTATTTTTATCTTTATTTATATTTTTTATTTTACTTTGTTCGATCTTGTATAGACCATAGTTTTATATTCAATGTAGAGGAAACACAACAAAGGGCCAGTACATATGTATATATATGTGTGGAAAACCTGCAATGTTCATAACCTATGTCTGTCTACCTATGTATATAGATAAAATAGATCATTAAACCCATTTGATGAATTACTATTAAATTTATTGATAAATTTATTTATTATTATGTCCATCTTATTATCCAGTCTCGCATAACATGATGATTAGGCATAATCAAACTCTATCTATTAGTTCTAACCGAATTAAATCCTATCTAAAACCTAGGCTGTTCATGGTCTGCTGGAGAAGAGGGAAAAAGGGAGCCATTACTGCCAATGGTTAATGAGATCATATTCAGAATTTAATCCTTTAGGTACCCTCGTTTGTAATTTGAAGATCCAATACATTTCCCTCTTCCCCAGCAGACGATCCCTGTCTCCCCCTCTAGGGGGACAGTATACTCGTTCAATATCCTGCCATCTCAGAGTTTGGAGACTTTTTTGGTGTTTATTTGCAAAATGTTGTACAAGCGGTGTAGTTGCCTGTCCAGCCTGTATTGTAGACAAGTGGTTTTGCATTCTCACTTTTATCTCATTGGTCGTTAACCCCACATACTGAAAATGACATGCTGTACAGGTATGGAGATAAATAACGTATGTAGAAGTGCATTTGAGACAACTTTCTATTGGAAATGTTTCACCTGTATATTCTGACCTAAAGATGTTAGATGGTAAAACATATTCACATACCTTGCATTTACTAAGACATTTGAAGATGCCTTTATGTATGAGCCAAGAGCTTTTTGGTTCTTTTAGAACCGGAAGCACTGAGGGAGATAGAATATTCCCCAATGTAGTAGTTCGTCTATATCAGGGGTGTCCAAACTTTGCTCTCCAGAGGTTTTGGAACTAAATTTCCGATGATGCTCAGCCAGCATTTTATCTAGCTGAGCATCATGGGAAATGTAGTTCCAAAACCTCTGGAGAGCAAAGTTTGGACACCCCTGGTCTATATGAACAACGTAAACCTTTAGAGATACACTGTTCCAATTTGTCATCGGCTGCCAAAAATTTGAAATGTTATTTTACAATGTTACATATTTCAGGGTACTCTTCACTATATTCAGTAACAAAGGTAACACCTTTGTGATCATTAGATTTATTTTTATCTGTATGGATTAGTTTGTTTCTATCTATTGAATCCACTTGACGTTTTGCCTTAGAGATTATTTTCTCCTGATAACCTCTATTTCTTAATCTCATGGATAAATCTAGAGACTGCTGTTTATATACTTTAGCTGATGAACAATTGCATTTGACCCTGATGAACTGACCCTTAGCCACTGCAAAAGGCACGTGACTAGGGTGACAACTTTTGCCATGCAAGAGAGCATTGCCAGCTATGGGTTTACGATATATCTCAGTTTGTATATTACCCTCTCTTGTACCAATCAAAGTAATGTCTAGAAAATGCATGGTATTGTCACTCAGTTCACTGGTGAATTTTAAATCAATTGTGTTCAAATTGATGTATTCAATAAATAATGTAAAGTCTGAGCTAGAGCCCTGCCAAATCAAGAGAAGGTCATCAATAAATCTACCATAGTAGAAAATAGAGCTTCTGAACGGGTTTCCATCTCCATAGACGTGGGACAGCTCCCACCAACCCATAAATAGGTTGGCATAGGAGGGGGCAAACTTCGCCCCCATCGCTGTCCCACGTCTCTGGAGATAGAATATTCCCTCAAAACAAAAATAGTTGTGAGTAAGCAAATATTTTAATACTCTCAGAATGTAAACTTGAAAATCTCTTGAATACTCTGAGTGAAATTCAAGGAAGATTTCAATAGCCTTAAGCCCCTCCTCATGGGGGATAGAGGAGTAGAGACCTACCACATCTATAGTGGTCCATTTAAAGATATTATATTCCCACTTTACATTCTCAAGAATATTTATGACACTTTTAGTATCAGGAATGTAGCTGTACAAATTAAGAACCAATGGTTGCAAAAGGCTATCCAGCCATTGTGATGCATGTTCAGTTAAATAATTAATACCACTATCAATAGGGCGCCCTCTTACCTCTGTGAGGGATTTATGTATCTTGGGCAAATGGTGGAAGATGGGCACAACTGGGTTATCAACCACCAGATATTCAAATGTTTTATGATCAATGTGCCCATCCTCCAAACCATCGTCCAAGATGCTCATAAGTTCACTCCGGAAAGCATTGGTGGGATCTGTATGTAGGGGAATATAATCCTCAATGTTGCCTAATTGGCGTAGTGCTTCATTAATGTATTCTACCCTATCCATGATGACCAGAGATCCACCTTTATCAGCAGAACGAAAAACGATGTCCTTCATCTGTTTAAGTTCTTTAAGTGCTGCTCTCTCTGAGTATGTTAAATTCAATTTGTCATTAGTCACAGTTGTTTTGAGTCTGATTAAATCTCTTTCTACCCTCTTAAAAAAAGTCTCCAAAGTATTTCCTCTGTTGTGGATGGGATAAAATTGAGATGGATTTTTAAGGGTATTTGAAGTATTTAATCCATTGTCATCAATGGTCATGTTACTTTCTCCAGCCAAGTTCTCTAAAGTGACTAAATCACATGATTCATTAAACGTCATATGTTGTCTGGGCATTAAACTGGTAGTTTGCTGGTCACTATTAATGTTTTCTGGGCCTTCTAATTGTGCCATACTGTAAAAATGTCGTTGTAATGTCATATTACGTATTAATTTATTGACGTCTAGAATAGTGTTAAAGACATCAAAGTGTCGTGTTGGACAGAAATTTAAACCCCTATTCAGGAGTGAAATCTGTGCCTCAGTAAAAGTGTGTGAGGAAAGATTTACTACATTATTTATTTGTATTTTTGTCTCCCCCTGTTTCCCCTTAGATGGTATTGACTTTGGTCCTATTCCTGTTTTCTGTATGGGAATGGAAAAAACCTGTTCTAATTGTCTTTGGTCCTCATTTTGTGGTCCCTCATGTTGTGGTCTGGGTACAGTGTCTTTCACATATATGTATCTGGAGGTGGGAGTCATGGGAGCGTTTTGTTTATTTTTAGATTTAACTACCTGTGTTTCACTGTCTTTACTGTGTGTTGTTTGTTCTGATAACACCTGTGAAGTGCTTTTTAATATACTCTTAGGTTGTTCCTCCCCCCCCCCCCCTGAGGCTCCTGTATCATCTCCTGATTCACATTCAAATTCACTGTCTATATAGGTGACTTTTTTACTAGTATTTTTATCCTGTACTTTCTCATTATTGTTACTACCAACATTGCGTCTATTTCTAGATCTAGACCTCCCTCGATTGTATCTCCTGTTTACTGCCTTGTCTGACCTCTTCCAAACATATACACTGTTGTTACAATAATCAGATTGATCCCTGACAAATTTATTGTGTCAGAGCTGCAGAAAGCTCCAGCAGTCTCGGCTGTTAAGTTACAGCCGAGAGCTGGAGTTCTTGAGCTCTAGGCATCATGATTGGTTATCCGCTTCCATATGAAGGCAGATGCCAGATCGTTATAGACAGTGACACTGGGAGGTGGGTGGGTGGTCCACCAGTGGAGGGGGGAGGGAGGCAGCAGAAGTGGGATGGCCCTATATAAAAAATAATAATAATTATAATAATAAATGGAGAGGGAGGGATGGGAAGCTACACTACAGAAAAAAGGTGGGGTGAGGGGTGATGGAACCCTAACTAAGGATTGTGGGAGGGGGGAAGTGGGGGACCACTACACTACAGAAAGTTAAAAAAAAAACATTTATAAAAAATAAACAAATTAAACATAAAATAGTGTTTTATAGGTATTGGCAGACAGTTGCCAGTACCTAAGAAGGCAGGCACTAGTTAGAGAAGGGGAGGGTTAGAGAGCTGTTTGGAAGGGGATGGTAAGGGGGATCCTACACTACAGAAAATAAAAAAATTAAAATATTTAAATTAAAAAAATTGCCTTAACTTTTTGTATAAGCAGGCTGTCTGCCACCACCTAAGATGGGGGTGACCAGTGTGTGTGTGTGGGGGGGGGGGGGTGAGGGAGGGAGGGAAGAGAGCTGTTTGGGAGGGATCAGGTAAGAATCATGGGGTGGGAGGTGGCAGGAGTGAGGGTAATTTATACACTAAAACTAAAATTAACCTTACAAGCTACATGATTAAACCCTTAACTTCCAGGGATTTTAAATGTTTGGTGCAAAGCTGCAATTAGCAGCCTTCTAATTACCAAAAGGCAATGGCAAAGCCATGCATGTCTGCTATTTCTAAACAAAAGGGAACCCATAGAAGATTTTACAGCCATTTGTGTCATGATTGCACAAGCGCTATGTAAGTAATTTCAGTGAGAAACACATTTGTGAAAATATGTTTTTAATATGAGCACATTTGGCAGGGAAATGGTGGCATTAAATATATAACCATAATGGGCCTAGATCACTAGTTTTCAAACCTGTCCTCAGGCCTCCCTGACAGGTCAAATTTTGAGGATATCTGAACTAGAGCATGTGGAGTTATAAAATATAGAATATGGAATGTAGAGTTATAAATGTAATTAACATAGATGGGATTAGTGAGAATTCAGTTAGAAATTGGTTAATCCCTTTCAAAACCTTTGAATTTAAGAACTGTGACATTTACATTTAGTTACTCTTGTCAATCAAAACACTATTTTGTAATTGTATACAGGAACTTATTATTAACTCACTATAGACTGCGCATGAACAAAAGCTAAAATAGAATTGTCTAAATGTCAGCCAAAATTATAAAAACTTTTAAGGAAGTTAACATATATAGAATTAGCCTTTCACTTATGGTATAAATATAATCTGATTGGTTTAAATTGTGTATATAAGCTTTGAATTTGTATTAACCTCTTAAGGACATATGACGGAATTTTTCCGTCATAAAACAATTGAGCAAACTGAAAGCTGTGTCCTTAAAGGGTTAAGCTGTTGTTATCTGTTATCTTAGATCTCAAGGTATGTATTGATCTTTTGATTACAAAAATAATTTGTGTCAACTAATATTTGATATATTTGAGTATTAATTTAATCTGTTAGATAACCCAGATTGAATATTTGTCTATAATTAGTTTACCTAATCAAGGCATTTAATACTGATACATAAAAGAATATAATCTGACAGCATATTTTTCTTTCCTCTTGTTCCCTTTGTGAGAATCATACATACATCTGTTGCTAAACAATCATTTAGTGACAACCCCTAGGCTGAGGAATACGACAGAGCACATGTGAAACAATTATCTGATTAGTAAACATGGTTATTTTACCTGCTCTCATCCAATGTAATCCAGAAAACCAGGACTGTTGGGAAGGCCTAAGGACAGGTTTGAAAACCTGTCCTAGATCAATACATAGGCATCAATTTATCAAGCCGTCAACCGCAAATACGCTGGAATTTCGCAGCGTATTTGTGGCGAGCCTGATTCCCCTTAGTTATCAAACCCTACAGACCGGCAAAAGTATAATTTTGTGACGTAAAATACGATCCGCCGGACTCAGTCCGACACAGATCGATGCTTACGTCATTACAGATGTACCGAATGCAAATTTGGTACAATCTGACTACTTTTGCTAGTTATCAAATATCTACCAGGTACGCTCGCCACTATTCCAGCCCAGCCTACCTGGTTTTCAATCCGCCGCCCTGGCGGCAGATGTCATAGGAATGAATGGGAGTCTGAAAGCAGCGAAAGCTCATGTTCGCTGCTGCCCGATATCCCATTGATTCCTATGGTAACGTTTACACCTAACACCCTAACATGTACCCCGAGTCTAAACACCCCTAAACTCCCGCCCCCTACACTGCCGCCACCTACATTATACTTATTAACCCCTAATATGCCGCCCCCTACACCGCCACCACCAACATTATACTTATTAACCCCTAATCTGCCGCCCGCCACCGCCGCCACCTACATTATACTTATTAACCCCTAATCTGCCCCCCCCTACACCGCTGCCACCTACCTACATTTATTAACCCCTAATCTGCTGCCCCCAACGTCGCTACCACTATATTAAATTTATTAACCCCTAAACCTAAGTCTAACTCTAACACCCCCTAACTTAAATATAATTTACATCTAAATAAATATTCCTATCATTAAATAAATTATTCCTATTTAAAACTAAATACTTACCTGTAAAATAAACCCTAAGATAGCTACAATATAACTAATAGTTACATTGTAGCTATCTTAGGGTTTCTTTTTATTTTACAGGCAAGTTTGTATTTATTTTAACCAGGTACAATAGTTATTAGTTATTAACTATTTAATAACTTCCTAGTTAAAATAAATACAAATATACCTGTAAAATAAAACCTAACCTAAGTTACAATTACACCTAACACTACACTATAATTAAATTAATTCCCTAAACTAAATACAATTAAATACAATTAAATCAAATTATCTAAAGTACAAAAAAAACCCCCACTAAATTACAGAAAATAATACAAAAATTACAAGATTTTTAAACTAATTACACCTAATCTAATCCCCCTAACAAAATAAAAAAGCCCCCCCAAAATAAAAAGCCCTACCCTACACTAAATTGCAAATAGCCCTTAAAAGGGCCTTTTGCAGGGCATTGCCCCAAAGTAATCAGCTCTTTTACCTGTAAAAAAAAAATTACAAACCCCCCAACATTAAAACCCACCACCCACACAACCAACCCTACTCTAAAACCCACCCAATCCCCCTTAAAAAAACCTAACACTAACCTCTTGAAGAGAAGTCTTCACCCAACCGGGCCAAAGTCCTCAACGAAGCCAGTAGAAGTGGTACATTCAGCCAATAGGATTGAAGTTCAATCCTATTGGCTTATCCAATCAGCCAATAGGATTGAGCTTGCATTCTATTGGCTGTTCCAATCAGAATTCTATTAGCCAATCTATCTTGGATGACGTGATGTCTTGAAGATGGATCCGCTCCGCGCCGGATAGATGAAGATAGAAGATGCCGCCTGGATGAAGACTTCTGCCCGTCTGGAGGACCACTTCTGCCCGTCTGGAGGACCACTTCTGCTGGCTTCGTTGAGGACTTCGGCCCGGTTGGGTGAAGACTTCTCACGGTAGGGTGATCTTCAAGGGGTTAGTGTTAGTTTTTTTAAGAGGGGATTGGGTGGGTTTTAGAGTAGGGTTTGTTGTGTGGGTGGTGGGTTTTAATGTTGGGGGGGTTGTAATTTTTTTTTACAGGTAAAAGAGCTGATTACTTTGGGGCAATGCCTTGCAAAAGGCCCTTTTATGGGCTATTTGTAATTTAGTGTAGGGTAGGGCTTTTTTTTTATTCTGGGGGGGGGTATTTTGTTAGGGGGATTAGATTGGGTGTAATTAGTTTAAAAATCTTGTAATTTGTTTATTATTTTCTGTAATTTAGTGTTTAGATTTTTTGTACTTTAGATAATTTTATATCATTGTATTTAATTGTAGTTAATTTAGGGAATTAATTTAATTATAGTGTAGTGTTAGGTGTAATTCTAACTTAGGTTAGGTTTTATTTTACAGGTATATTTGTATTTATTTTAACTAGGAAGTTATTAAATAGTTAATAACTATTTAATAACTATTGTGCCTAGTTAAAATAAATACAAACTTCCCTGTAAAATAAAAAGAAACCCTAAGATAGCTACAATGTAACTATTAGTTATATTGTAGCTATCTTAGGGTTTATTTTACAGGTAAGTATTTAGTTTTAAATAGGAATCATTTATTTAATGATAGGAATATTTTTTTAGATGTATTTAAATTATATTTATTTTTATATATAATTTAATTACATTTAAATTATATAGCGCTGCGGAATCTGTTGGCGCTCTACAAATAACCGATAATAATAATAATAATAATAATAATAATAATAATAATAATAATATTTAAGTTAGGGAGTGTTAGGGTTAGGGTTAGACTTAGGTTTAGGAGTTAATAAATTTAATATAGTGGCAGCGACATTGGGGGTGGCAGAATAGGGGTTAATAAATGTAGGTAGGTGGCGGCGGTGTAGGGGGGGCAGATTAGGGGTTAATAAATGTATGTAGGTGGCGGTGGTGTAAGAGGCGGCAGATTAGGGGTTAGTAAATATAATGTAGGTAGCGGCGGTGTAGGGGGGACAGATTAGAGGTTAATAAATATAATGTAGGTGGCAGCGGTGTAGGGGGCGGCAGATTAGGGGTTAATAAATATAATGTAGGTGGCGGCTGTGTTGGGGGGGCAGATTAGGGGTTAATAAATATAATGTAGGTGGTGGCGGTGTAGGGGGCGGCAGATTAGGGGTTAATACGCATAATGTAGGTGGCGGTGGGCTCCAGGAGCGGCAGTTTAGGGGTTAAAGACTTTATTTAGTTGCGGCGGGGTCCGTGGGTGGCAGTTTAGGGGTTAATACATTTATTAGAGTTGCGGTGGGCTCTGGGAGTGGCGGTATAGGGGGTAAACAGTATAGTATAGTGTCACTACCCTGTAGTGACAGGGTTCCAATAAAGCTGGGAAAAAGCCGAAGAGCAACGAGATCGATGACTGTTAGTTAACAACAGTCCGTTGCTCATTGCCCCGTCCTTGGTGCGTGGCTTTTTGACAGCTTTTTTGGTAATTTTGGAGAATGTATTCAGGTCAGCGGCAGCGATGTTAGCCGATCTTAGGCGAGCGTATTGGTGCCGTCGAATGCAAGTAAGTTGATGGCTTGATAAATAGATGCCATTGGGTTGTCTGCTAAACAAAACAAATATATAGTTTTAACAGGTAAATAAAAAAAACAGGCTCTATTTCTGTTTAAATTATTTTGGGCAAGTTCTTCTCTCAACGTCCTGGTAGTGAATTGGTTAAGACATGTGCTTTTAGGTCCTTAAGCCCTGATTAGTGACATATAGCAACTCTAGTTATGTTTTGAAAACAGCATGCTCGTGAAGGTCTATGACATTGCCTAGCATGAGGTTTGATTGCTATGGGATTAGTAGTCCAGAGATGATAGGAGAACAGAAAAATCTAATTAAGTTACCATAAACCAGCCATCATTGCTCTAATTAGATATATATAGTTTGGCCGGTCTCCATATTAATTGCGACTAGGTATAATATAACTTCAATTCTTACCAGTCTAGCTACCGATTGCATGATAACCGGTTAGAGTGTCTCTCACTGCATTCCACTTCAGCTTAACCACTATATTCACATTTTCTATGTGCAGATCTGTAGCTGCTGACTGCCTTCTTCAATTTTTTAGCATAATTCACAATTCATTGGCTGTGGGCCTGATGTAAGCAAGCTAAAATTTCTGTACTGATGAGACTTTTTACATAATCTCACCAGACCAGAGAGCTATAGATAAACAGGCCCACAATGTTACTCTGTAATGACAATGAAATTCTGCCATCCCAAAACCACTTCAGTCCCATGTCTATGAGCTACTGCAGCTCAAAGATAAGTGCCCAATTTGAGACACCAAATGGTGACACTGGCCTCTTCTGTATAAAAGACCTTTTTATTCACAAAAAAAGTGAATGAAATACAATAATATGAATATGGTTTTAATATGAAAGCAGAACAGAGAAATATTGGCTTGTAAAAGCTGCTTTTATTACCCAAGGTCTGCTACACTGCTTGTCTCTTGTCAGGCACACACAACCTGGTAATGTGTCTGTCTAACAGTCTCTTCCGTGCATTTCTCTCCCTTTTTCAAAGATGCAAATCATAACAATCCTACTTTATAGTTATTACGTCCCAGTGATCTGTATAAACATTTTAACCTTTTTGACTTCTATACATTTCTTCTTATATTGGCACTGAAATAGAAACATAAAAATCTAGATTACATGACAAATTAAATCGATAATACAGGGTGTGTTATCTTGCCCTCTGATCCATGCTAAGAATAGTGCAAAACCTGGTATAACAAGTGGATGGTAAGAATAATTAACCAGAAAATGTTAATGTGACTGATATTGTTTTTAGCACATGGAATACTTTTAATACTCAGGGAGTGGGATTAGAACTCATATAAGTGGCGAGTTAAGTGTTGAACCCGGGCACAACACAAAATAGAGCTGGAAAAATGTTGTGTTTTTGGAGCATAAAGTATTAACTCTTGAAACTGTGCATAACAAAACACATGCAAAATGTATTAAAATAAAGTATTTAGATTTATACAAATTAAATGTAAAATAAAGGTTTATTATAAAAAAAAAGATATTAGTGTGCCCTAGACTTTCTCTTGAGCGCTAAAACATACTTTAAACTAATATGAGCACAAAAATAAAAGTACTCCACTTGTAATATAGCCCAAAATGTATAGAAGTAAATAAAGCTTTGAAACTTAAATGGATAGGAAAGTCAAAATTAAATTTGCATGATTCAGATTGAGCATGTAATTTTAAAATACTTTTAAATGGTGTTAGGACTAATGGTCATATGACATTTGGTCATAAGGACTTATGGTCATAAGACATATGGTCATAGGACATTTGGTCATAAGACATTTGGTCATAGGATAATTGGTCATAGGACATTTGGTCATATGAATTTTGGTCATAGAAATATTGTGCTCCCAGGGAATAATTTTTTTTTCATTTTTTTCCCCTCTCTCTCATTGTTTATCCACCCCCCGCCCCCTCCGGGCACCAGCCCATGGCAAGAATGCGTGGTTATTCTGTAACATTATTTAGTGATGTCTAATCTTAAAATTTTATCATGGAATGTAGGAGGCATATCTTCCCCCACAAAACGTAAACTAATTATTAAACTCCTAGCTAAATTTAATCCTGAAACGTGGCGTGGCAATTTTGATTAACAAAAATATTGTCTATAAAACGGTATATGTTGATCTAGATCTAGATGCTAGATTTATAATAGCCCAATTATGTATTAATAACTAGTGATGTCGCGAACCTAAAAATTTGCGTTCGTGAACGGCGGACACGAATTTACGCAACTGTTCGCGAACGGGCGAACCGGGCGAACCGCCATAGACTTCAATAGGCAGGCGAATTTTAAAACCCACAGGGACTCTTTATGGCCACAATAGTGAAGGAAAAGTTGTTTCAAGGGGACTAACACCTAGACTGTGGCATGCCGGAGGGGGATCCATGGCAAAATTCCCATGGAAAATTACATAGTTGATGCAGAGTCTGTTTTTAAGCCATAAAGGGCATAAATCACCTAACATTCCTAAATTGTTTGGAATAACGTGCTTTAAAACATCAGGTATGATGTTGTATCGATCAGGTAGTGTAAGGGTTACGCCCGCTTCACAGTGACAGACCAAACTCCCTGTTTAAAGGGACAGTCTACACCATAATTTTTATTGTTTTAAAAGATAGATAATCCCTTTATTACCCATTTCCCAGTTTTGCATAACTAACACATTTATAATAATATACTTTTAACCTCTGTGATTATCTTGTATCTAAGCCTCTGCAAACAAGCAGACTGATGTTTCACAGTCAAAAAAGTTTTTTTTTTTTTAAATTTACACTACTGTTACACCAGATATGAGTGATGGCACTGGGCAAGTGGGCAAAGTATACGCTGTGAGGCTGGCACACACGCTGGCAGGCAGGCAACTGCAATTAGATTAAACTAGCAGACTGATGTTTCACAGTCCAAAAAGTTTTTTTTTTTAAATTTACACTACTGTTACAACAGATATGAGTGGTGGCACTGGGCAAGTGGGCCTGGCACACACGCTGGCAGGCAGGCAACTGCAATTAGATTACACAAGCAGACTGATGTTTCACAGTCAAAAAAGTTTTTTTTTTTAAATTTACACTACTGTTACACCAGATATGAGTGGTGGCACTGGGCAACTGGGCACAGTATACGCTGTGAGCCTGGCACACACGCTGGCAGGCAGGCAACTGCAATTAGATTACACTAGCAGACTGATGTTTCACAGTCAAAAAAGTTTTTTTTTTTTTTTTAAATTTACACTACTGTTGCACCAGATATGAGTGGTGGCACTGGGCAAGTGGGCCTGGCACACACGCTGGCAGGCAGGCAACTGCAATTAGATTACACAAGGAGACTGATGTTTCACAGTCAAAAAAGTTTTTTTTTTAAAATTTACACTACTGTTACACCAGATATGAGTGGTGGCACTAAGCAAGTGGGCACAGTGTACGCTGTGAGCCTGGCACACACACTGGCAGGCAGGCAACTGCAATTAGATTACACTAGCAGACTGATGTTTCACAGTCAAAAAAGTTTTTTTTTTAAAATTTACACTACTGTTACACCAGATATGAGTGGTGGCACTGGGCAAGTGGGCCTGGCACACACGCTGGCAGGCAGGCAACTGCAATTAGATTATACAAGCCGACTGATGTTTCACAGTCAAAACAGTTTTTTTTTTTTAAATTTACACTACTGTTACACCAGATATGAGTGGTGGCACTGGGCAAGTGGGCACAGTATACGCTGTGAGCCTGACACACACGCTGGCAGACAGGCAACTGCAATTAGATTACACAGGAAAAAAACAAAACAGAATGATGTTCTAGCCCTAAAAAAGGGCTTTTTGGGGTGCTGTCCTTACAGCAGAGATCAGATGAGTCCTTCAGGACTGTAGTGGACACTGAATACACTAGCCTAGCTATCAATTTCCCTATTAAATCAGCAGCAGCTACACTGTCCCTCCTCTCACTAAGAAAGCAGCTTCTAAATGAATCTAAAATGGCTGCTGTCCAGGAGCTGGGAGGGTCTGGGAGGGAGGGTCTGCTGCTGATTGGCTGGAATGTGTCTGCAGACTGTGAGATACAGGGTCAAAGTTTACTCAATGATGACGAATAGGGGGCGGATCGAACATCGCATATGTTCGCCCGCCGTTGCGAACGCGAACAAGCTATGTTCGCCGGGAACTATTCGCCAGCGAACAATTCGAGACATCACTATTAATTACATCACAATGACTTTTTGTAATATATATGCGCCAAATAAATTTGTCTCGCAATTTTGGGATAAGATTAAAATAAAAATATTTCTATTTGTTAAAGAAAATTTGGTACTCGGTGGGGATTTTAATTTGACAATATGCCCACTAATAGATAGACTGTCAAATAAAATATGTTAGAATATAGAAAGGGAGCCGAATATCTCAAAATGTTTTGTCATAAGATCAATTTAATTGACATATGGCGAACTCTTAATCCAGATGTTTAGCGGTTCTCTTGTGAATCAAGAGCCCATAAAACGTTTTCCCGTATCGACCTATTTTTGATCTCCGAATCTCTTTCCATTCATAAAATGGAAGTCGATATAGGTGAGATTTTGATATCGGATCATGCGATCATTTCAATGTTTTTTCTTTTTGCTAGTAAAATAGCCTTCATAACCTCTATATTAGTTTACCCACGGCACCTTTATAATAACCCTAAATATGTTATCTGGTTAAAGCAAAAATGGCAAGATTATTTGGCAGACAATATCTCTTATCTTAATAAAATAGAAGTGTTTTGGGAGGCCTCTAAGGCAGTTCTGAGGGGCGAAGTAGAAGCTTATCTGAATATTTGGCATAAGAAGAAGAGAGCCAATGAATTTCAACTTTCTAACCAGGTCAGAAATGCGTATAAAAAATGTGTTTCAACCCGTTTAGATATTCACTGGAATAAATATATCCAATTGAAAAAAGAAAGAGAATTATTTTTTATTCATAAAGCACACGAAGAAGAAGTCAAACTTAATCACCATTTTCAAAGTTTTCATGACTGTTCTGCTAAGAATCTTGCCAGAATTATCAAGAACAGGAAGAAAAAAAACTATATAGTGGCTATTAAAAAGAATGGGAATTGATTTACTGCATCAGAGGAAATCAGCAGTGCCTTTATTAATTATTATCAAAAATTATATGCTAAGGTAGACATAAATATCCAGAAGCAAGATGCGTTTTGGTCACAGATCATTTTACCTAAAATCCAGCAGGATGATCTAGAGGCTCTCAAAGCACCAATCAAAAAGGAAGAGATACGTAAGGCTATAGCTCATTCCAAATTGACCAAAGCAGCAGGCCCAGATTGCCTTCCAGCTGAATATTATAGAAGTTTAGTGGAGGAACTTATTACTATTCTTGAGAAACTTTATAATAGCCATTTTTCATCAGATGCCCCTATTTCTGTATTGTTCTCTGCGACTAATTTCTCCCTGATTCCCAAAAAAGGTAAGGATTTAGAAGATCTAGCTTCTTATAGACCCATTTTGGTGCTAAACACTGATTATAAAATTCTTACCTCTATTATCGCCTCAAGACTCTCTTATGCATTAGACAAACTTATTCATCCTGATCAGTCAGGTTTCATGTCTTCTCGGAATCCTACAAAAAATGTTCGCAAACTTGTGACCCTGGTAGACTATATATGGAACATAGATCAATTTTAAAAAAGCCTGTTTATGGAGATTCTGCTATTTTGACCCTCGGTGCAGTTAAAACTTTTGACTGCATCATTTAGGAACATTTGTTTATAACATTAATCAATTTTGGTAAGAAGAATATTTTTTTTAGGCTTATAAAGAAGTTATACTCTAACCCAATTTTGTTTTTGTTAATAAATGGCCTAATGTCTTCTGCGATTACTTTGCAGAGAGGCACGCAACAAGGGTGTCCTCTTTCACCACTTCTTTTTAATTTGGCCCTTGAACCGTTAGCAATTCAATTAAGAACCATGTTAACAGGAATTTCAGTTGGCTCTTCTACCCTGAAAACACTACTTTATGTGGATGATCTGTTGATATTTCTAGAAAACACTACACAATCAATATCAATTGCAATGCAGTGTCTAACAGAGTTCAGTTAATTTTCCGGTTACAAAGTCAATCTGGATTAAAGTGAACTGATGAGGATTGGGAAACAGAGTAGGAAATCTTTATGTTCCCTGTTTAGAGAAGTGGATGCTATTAAATACTTGGGTTTAGAAATTCATAGAAATCCTAAAAATTGGTATAAGGACAACTTTATAACTTTAAGATCCAAGATTCCGCTCTCTATTACGGCTAAGGTTAATTTGATTAAATCCATTATCTCCCCTCGTATATTGTACCCTCTTCAAAATTTGAAAAAATAGAGAAAATGGACTCTCTAAAGAAGGTGCACAATAATTGAAAACCAGTTCTGGAATGAAGGTGGTCTTAGAGCAGCAGGTCACTCATATGGTTAGGCAGCACTCTTAGGAGTAGAATCATGAAGGAGAATCTGTGTAGACAGAAGAGAGAGGCGCCTTATGGGACAGTATCGTTCAACAATAAAGATACAAATATAGTACAGCAGCCCAGAGCGGGGGTACTCACAAAAGTAGCGGCATAAACGTATGCCTCACAGCACAAGACGGGACCTTTTGTCGCCCGACAGACACAACAAGCTGGATCAACACAAGGAATCCGGGACCCAATCGGCAACAGCTTGCAAGACCACGTCACAGGGGAGCTGTCTGTGAATAGCCCAATCACCGGCCTCGGTCAAACTTAGAACAGGATTATCACAAACTCTGAAGTTTATTTAAAAGTTTAAAAGATGTACAGCAACAAGCAACGCGTTTCCCGACCCTCAGGTCATTTCATCAGCCTTATCCTTGTGCTGATCCAGCTTGTTGTGTCTGTCGGGCGACAAAAAGTCCCGTCCTGTGCTGTGAGGCATATGTTTATGCTGCTACTTTTGTGAGTACCCCCGCTCTGGGCTGCTGTACTATATTTGTATCTTTATTGTTGAACGATACTGTCCCATAAGGCGCCTCTCTCTTCTGTCTACACAGATTCTCCTCTTCAAAATTTACCTCTCTTTATATTGAAGAAAGACCTAGTTAAGCTCTCTTCCTGGTTTTCTCGATTTATATGGAGAGGTAAGAAAGCTGATTTATCCTATTGAACTTCAATCCTATTGGCTGATTGTATCAGCCAATAGGATTTTTCCTACCTTAATTCCGATTGGCTGATAGAATTCCCGTTGGGGGCGGCAGATTAGGGGTTAATAAATGTAGGTAGGTGTTGGCAATGTTAGGGCAGGCAGATTAGGGGTTAATAATATTTAAATAGTGTTTGCGAGGTGGTAGTGCGGCGGTTTAGGTGTTAATATGTTTATTATAGTGGCGGTGATGTCCGGTTCGGCAGATTAGGGGTTAAAAAAATTATTTTAGTTTTTGCGATGTGGGGGGGCCTCTGTTTAGGGGTAGTTTATGGGTGTTAGTGTACTTTTTAGCACTTTAGTTAACAGTTTTATGCTACAGCGTTGTAGTGTAAAACTCTTAACTACTGACTTTAAAATGCGGTACCAGTCTTGACAGGAGAGGGTGTACTGCTCACTTGAACCATTGAAAATATAGGATACGCAATTGACGTAAGTGGATTTGCGAGATTTCCGAGTCTGGCCAAAAAAGTGAGCGATACACCTGTACCTGCAACACTCGTAATACCAGCGATCATTAAAAAGCAGCGTTTGGACCTCTCAACGCTGCTTTTTAACCCAAACGCACAACTCGTAATCTAGCCAATTAGTAATTAGCCCATTTGATGCTGAATAGTGCTACTCACTTGTCATGTTGATGGTAGATCAGGTGATGTGCTTGGTGGTAGGTGGGAGGGGGGGCAGAGAGGAGACCATAAGTCAGATTTTCTTGACCGTCGGGTCAATTTAATTCTCCTTTTTTTTTTTTTTTTACCCTGTGTGTGAGAATGACACACAAGTTGGGGGTTTTTTTTGTTTTTTTTCTCTCCTTTCATTATCTTTTTATTTATTTTTTACTCGAAAACGCCAGATAGCAGCGGCCTCATAGTCTAACAACTTAGAGATTTTTTTATGCAGGCTTGATTTATTTCATGATTTTGTCATTTGCTATTTCCTTTGTAAAGATTCATAGGTCTGTGTCCTGCGTGACACATTTTTGTATTGTTTTTTAATGATTGTTTTCTGTTGTTTCTCCTTTGCTACCAGTTTGGCAACAAAAAAATTAAGACCCCCCCAAAAAAAAAAAGAAATATGGTGATAGGCCTTTCGGTCATATGATATTTTGACATAGGAAATTTGGTCATAGAACATTTGGTCATAGGACTTTTGGTCATAAGACAAATGGCCAATATTGCTCATAGTAATATCACCTTTACTGACACATTCTCTCTCAGGTGCAAGCATCGGCTCCATACTGACGCTAGAACTCACTGAGGACCTCCATCTTCCTCTATATAGAGTAGATACAGGGAGAAAGTTCAGGTCTGTAACATCCCTCCGGTATAGCTATACACAGGGCGGCACAAGGCTCTAACTGGAGCAGTACTAAAGCAGGCTAATAGTCGAACAGTTCTATCCACACTGTAAGCACCTCCCTAGTAGAAAAAAGGGATTTACCCAGTCTTTAGTGCTGTTAGATGCTTCAACTGAATTAAACACTCAAAATAGCAATTAACCTCAGAATTGAAAACTACAAATGTAAGAAAAAAGGGGGGGTTGAGTGCGCCTATTACACTTGTGTAAAGTCTAAAAACTCAGTAGACACAAATTGTTAAAAATTGTAAATAATTTTTAGACACAAGAAGGTTTTTGAATTATAATCCCTTTACTCATATAAAATTCATCAAACGATAAAATTAAAAAATAGCAGTCATAATTAATTAGCGCCTAGATTTAGAGTTTTGAGGCCAAAGGGGTGCGTTAGCTACGTATGCTTTTTTCCCCCCGGAACTTTTAAATACCGATGGTATTTAGAGTTCACAGAATGGCTGGGTTTTCAGTGTGATAGGCTCCAAAAAGGAAGCGTAGAGCATAATTTAACGCCACTGCAACTCTGGATACCAGCGGTGCTTACGGACGCGGCCAGCTTCAAAAACGTGCTCGCGCACGATTCCCCCATAGAAAACAAAGGGGCTGTTTGAGCTGAAAAAAAACCTAACACCTGCAAAAAAGCCAAGTTCAGCTCCTAACGCAGCCCCATTGTTTCCTATGGGGAAACACTTCCTACGTCTGCACCTAACACTCTAACATGTACCCCGAGTCTAAACACCCCTAACCTTACACTTATTAACCCCTAATCTGCCGCCCCCGCTATCGCTGACCCCTGCATATTATTTTTAACCCCTAATCTGCCGCTCCGTACACCCCCGCCACCTACATTATCCCTATGTACCCCTAATCTGCTGCCCTAACATCGCCGACCCATATATTATATTTATTAACCCCTAATCTGCTGCCCCCAACGTCGCCTCCACCTAACTACACTTATTAACCCCTAATCTGCCGACCGGACCTGAGCGCTACTATAATAAATGTATTAACCCTTAATCCGCCTCACTCCCGCCTCAATAACCCTATAATAAATAGTATTAACCCCTAATCTGCCCTCCCTAACATTGCCGACACCTAACTTCAAGTATTAACCCCTAATCTGCCGTCAGGAGCTCACCGCTACTCTAATAAATTTATTAACCCCTAAAGCTAAGTCTAACTTTAACCCTAACACCCCCCTAAATTAAATATAATTTAAATCTAACGAAATAAATTAACTCTTATTAAATAACTTATTCCTATTTAAAGCTAAATACTTACCTGTAAAATAAACCCTAATATAGCTACAATATAAATTATAATTATATTGTAGCTATTTTAGGATTAATATTTATTTTACAGGCAACTTTGAATTTATTTTAACCAGGTACAATAGCTATTAAATAGTTAATGACTATTTAATAGTTACCTAGTTAAAATAATTACAAAATTACCTGTAAATTAAATTCTAACCTAAGTTACAATTAAACCTAACACTACACTATCAATAAATTAATTAAATAAAATACCTACAATTATCTACAATTAAACCTAACACTACACTATCAATAAATTAATTAAATAAAATACCTACAAATAAATATAATTAAATAAACTAACTAAAGTACAAAAAATAAAAAAAAATTAAGTTACAAAAAATAAAAAAATATTTACAAACATTAGAAAAATATTACAACAATTTTAAACTAATTACACCTACTCTAAGCCCCCTAATAAAATAACAAAGACCCCCAAAATAAAAAAATGCCCTACCCTATTCTAAATTACAAAAGTTCAAAGCTCTTTTACCTTACCAGCCCTTAAAAGGGCCCTTTGTGGGGCATGCCCCAAAGAATTCAGCTCTTTTGCCTGTAAAAAAAAACATACAATACCCCCCCACATTACAACCCACCACCCACATACCCCTAATCTAACCCAAACCCCCCTTAAATAAACCTAACACTAAGCCCCTGAAGATCTCCCTACCTTGTCTTCACCATGCCAGGTTCACCGATCAGTCCAGAAGAGGGTCCGAAGTCTTGATCCAAGCCCAAGCGGGGGGGCTGAAGAGTGACGTTCATCCTCGGGCTGAAGTCTGGATCCAAGCGGCGGCTGAAGAAATCCATCATCGGGCTGAAGTCGGAAGTCCATCATCGGGATGAAGTCTTCTATCAAGCCGCATCTTCAATCTTCTTTCTTCCGGAGCGGAGCCATCTTCTTCCCAGCCGACGCGGATCCAACCTCTTCAAGCGACGCCTACTAGCCGAATGACGGTTCCTTTAAATGACGTCATCCAAGATGGCGTCCCTCGAATTCCAATTGGCTGATAGGATTCTATCAGCCAATTGGAATTAAGGTGGGAAAATTCTGATTGGCTGATGGAATCAGCCAATCAGAATCAAGTTCAATCCGATTGGCTGATCCAATCAGCCAATCAGATTGTGCTCGCATTCTATTGGCTGTCCCGATCAGCCAATCAGAATCAAGTTCAATCCGATTGGCTGATCCAATCAGCCAATCAGATTGAGCTCGCATTCTATTGGCTGTTCCGATCAGCCAATAGAATGCGAGCTCAATCTGATTGGCTGATTGGATCAGCCAATCGGATTGAACTTGATTCTGATTGGATGATTCCATCAGCCAATCAGAATTTTCCTACCTTAATTCCGATTGGCTGATAGAATCCTATCAGCCAATCAGAATTCGAGGGACGCCATCTTGGATGACGTCATTTAAAGGAACCGTAATTCGGCTAGTAGGCGTCGCTTGAAGAGGTTGGATCCGCGTCGGCTGGGAAGAAGATGGCTCCGCTCCGCTCCGGAAGAAAGAAGATTGAAGATGCGGCTTGATAGAAGACTTCATCCCGATGATGGACTTCCGACTTCAGCCCGATGATGGATTTCTTCAGCCGCCGCTTGGATCCAGACTTCAGCCCGAGGATGAACGTCACTCTTCAGCCCCCCACTTGGGCTTGGATCAAGACTTCGGACCCTCTTCTGGACAGATCGGGACCCGGTGAGGTGAAGACAAGGTAGGGAGATCTTCAGGGGCTTAGTGTTAGGTTTATTTAAGGGGGGTTTGGGTTAGATTAGGGGTATGTGGGTGGTGGGTTGTAATGTTGGGGGGGGGTATTGTATGTTTTTTTTACAGGCAAAAGAGCTGAATTCTTTGGGGCATGCCCCGCAAATGGCCCTTTTAAGGGCTGGTAAGGTAAAAGAGCTTTGAACTTTTTTAATTTAGAATAGGGTAGGGCATTTTTTTATTTTGGGGGTCTTTGTTATTTTATTAGGGGGCTTAGAGTAGGTGTAATTAGTTTAAAATTGTTGTAATATTTTTCTAATGTTTGTAAATATTTTTTTAATTTTTGTAACTTAGTTCTTTTTTATTTTTTGTACTTTAGTTAGTTTATTTAATTATATTTATTTGTAGGTATTTTATTTAATTAATTTATTGATAGTGTAGTGTTAGGTTTAATTGTAGATAATTGTAGGTATTTTATTTAATTAATTTATTGATAGTGTAGTGTTAGGTTTAATTGTAGATAATTGTAGGTATTGTATTTAATTAATTTATTGATAGTGTAGTGTTAGGTTTAATTGTAAGTTAGGTTAGGATTTATTTTACAGGTAATTTTGTAATTATTTTAACTATTTTAGCTATTAAATAGTTATTAACTATTTAATAGCTATTGTACCTGGTTAAAATAAATACAAAGTTGCCTGTAAAATAAATATTAATCCTAAAATAGCTATAATAAAATTATAATTTATATTGTAGCTATATTAGGGTTTATTTTACAGGTAAGTATTTAGCTTTAAATAGGAATAATTTATTTAGTTAGATAAAAATTATATTTAATTTAGGGGGGTGTTAGGGTTAGGGTTAGAATTAGCTTTAGGGGTTAATACATTTATTAGAATAGCTGTGAGCTTCAGTCGGCAGATTAGGGGTTAATGTTTGAAGTTAGGTGTCGGCGATGTTAGGGAGGGCAGATTAGGGGTTAATACTATTTATTATAGGGTTATTGAGGCGGGAGTGAGGCATATTAGGGGTTAATAACTTTATTATAATAGCGGCGCGGTCCGGTTGGCAGATTAGGGGTTAATAAGTGTAGGCAGGTGGAGGCGACGTTGAGGGGGGCAGATTAGGGGTTAATAAAAATAATATAGGGGTCGGCGGTATTAGGGGCAGCAGATTAGGGGTACATAGGGATAATTTAGCTGGTGGCGGTGTACGGAACGGCAGATTAGGGGTTAAAAAATTTAATAGAGTGGCGGCGATGTGGGGGGACCTCGGTTTAGGGGTACATAGGTAGTTTATGGGTGTTAGTGTACTTTAGAGCACAGTTGTTAAGAGCTCTATAAACCGGCGTTAGCCCAGAAAGCTCTTAACTACTGACTTTTTTCTGCGGCTGGAGTTTTGTTGTTAGATTTCTAGCGCTCACTTCAGCCACGACTCTAAATACCGGCGTTAGCAAGATCCCATTGAAAAGATAGGATACGCAATTGACGTAAGGGGATCTGCGGTATGGAAAAGTCACGGCTGGAAAGTGAGCGTTAGACCCTTTAATGACTGGCTCCAAATACCAGAGGGCGGTAAAAACCAGCATTAGGAGCCTCTAACGCTGGTTTTGACGGCTACCGCCCAACTCTAAATCTAAAATATGAAAAATAAATAAATAAAGCATATATAAAAATAAAATTTTCCTATTAATTTGGAACACTCAGTTCAGAACACATGTATGGACATAGACTTTTATGCCGCTTTTTGAAAAAGTCTCATATAGATCCTTAAAATCACTCAAAGCAGAGGAGAGCCCACTTTTATTTTAGGTACTGTTTCACTGAGCAATTTGCAAACATCCAAGTCTGGATTTGGCTACAAGTTTAACTCACTAAAATAAAAGTGGGCTCTCCTCTGCTTTGAGCGATTTTAAGGATCTATATGAGACTTTTTCAAAAAGCGGCATAAAAGTCTATGTCCATACATGTGTTCTGAACTGAGTGTTCCAAATTAATAGGACATTTTTAGCATATATGCTTTTTTTTATTTTATCGGTTGATAAATTTTATATGAGTAAAGGGATTTTAATTAAAAAAACGTGCTCACGTACGGCCAATCAATTAATAGAATACACAAAATTTCAAGGAGCACAATTTCAAGGAGCGTAATGCGAGTTAAAAATCAACTTTTAGTAAACTATATTTAAAAAATGGGAGAAAACTAACCCCAAGGGATAAAACAGTGGATAACAAGGCAAGTAATAATACAGGCTGACGCGTTTCAGCTTGCACAGTACTCCTAGCCTCCTGTAAAAATTGTAATACAATCCATGGTTAAAACTACCTGCATGCCTATTGGTTAATTGGTCCACACCTCTACTAAGATTAACCCAATCAGGCTCCTCTATAGTATGCTGACAGTCTCTCCCTCCTTCTTTACGTATCATTTCAATATTGAATTCCAAGATAAGCATATATTTAAGGTTTAGATACACTAAACATTCTACTATTAAATATCGGTATCTGCTATTCAAAGACTCTAGATAGAGCTACCTAAGAAAAAGTACATACAATCTTGTTGTTATCCTTAGCTATATATGTATAAATATACAGTGGTTAAACTACAAATGCCCCTGCCTCAAGAATCTATCCCCGGTACGCTCTCTAGTCTGTTATTGGCACCACTACATTCAAGATAGACCTTACCCCGTCTGGTATCATAAGATGCTGAGAATAGTCAACTTTTTGTATTACAATAGTATTGTAACCCCATAGGCACCAAATGTTACCCTTACACTCCCTTCCATTGCTATATCTGGTGAATAGAGATAGATTATTCATCAATATAGGCTTGCTACTAATCTTCTCCAATGTCTTTTTACCAGAAATTTACTCACTTGAACTCTGAGTTCAGGCCCTCCAGAACCCTGGTCTTTAACCTAAAGATCAAGAAGGTTTCCCTATCAGCTAGTTTCCTAGCCCTATCCCCCCTTTCTTTTGGGGTAATACTCTTTCTATAATTGTCCATCTAAAGTTCTTCGCATATTTCTGGTGATAACCAGCAAAGTGTTTAATTAGTGGAGTGGTCAGGGTGCTAGCTCTGATGTCCAAAAGATGTTCCTTAATTCTGACCCTTGCCTCTCTGGTTGTGAGCCCAACATATTGAAGAGCATATTGGGCGCATGTAATCAAATATATGATATATGTAGATCGGCAATTCAGGCATAGGCATTTCTGGAAGCTTTCCCCTGTTATCATAGAGTTAAAGCCCCCCCCCCCCCCCATTCAACCTTCTCGCATGCCACACAGGCTGTATAGTTACAATGATATGTCCCATTAAATCTTAACCAAGAGGAGCCATCTCTTTCTTCCATCCTTAGCATAGTGGGGGCTATTCTGTTGCCAATCATTCTGCCCCTCTTATAGGCAAACCTAACACCCTTTTCTACTGTGTTCTGTAGACCACCATCTGCTGATAGTAAGATGAAGTGTTTCTTAAGTATTTGGCAAATTTGGAAATATTGCTGAGAGTATTTTGTAATAAATGTCACTTTATTCTCCATGCTTTTTTAAGACCTCTCTTTATTCTTCCTCAATAAGCTCTCTCTTGCTATTCGCTTTACTGACCTCCTTGCTCTAGATAAAGTTATTGATTTATATCCCCTTTCTCCTAATCTCTCTGCTAGAAAACTCTCTGAAGGTGACAGAAGGTGACAGCTGGAGGCATGTAAGAGATAGTTCCCTGAGATGGGTTTACGATATAATTCTCCCGTAATGGGAGTTTAAAAATCAAATTTTATTCAACTATATTTAAAAAAACGGGGTAAAACTAACCCCATGGGATAAAACAGTGAATAACAAGGCAAGTAGTAATAAAGGCTGACACGTTTCTGCACAAAAACACACTACCTGCCTGCCTATTGGTTAATTGGTCCACACCTCTACTAAGATTAACCCAATCAGGCTCCTCCATAGTATGCTGACAGTCTCTCCCTCCTTCTTTATGTATCACTCAAATATTAAATTCCAAGATAAGCATATATATAAGATTTAGATACACTAAACTTTCTACTATTAAATATCGGTGTTTGCTATTCAAAAATTCTAGATAGAGCTACCTAAGAAAAAGTACTCTAATTAAGGAGCCTGGGTTCACTGTAATCACAAATTTTTAAATAATTTACAAAATAGTGTACATACAATCTTGTTGTGGTTAAACTACAAATTTCCCTGCCTCAAGTACGCTGTCTAGAACTTTAGATGGACAATTATAGAAAGAGTATTACCCCAAAAGAAACGGGGGATAGGGCCAGGAAACTAGCTGAGAGGGAAACCTTCTGGATCTTTAGTTTAAAGACCAGGGTTCAGGAGGCCCTGAACTCAGAGTTCAATTTGGTAAATTTCTAGTAAAATGACATTGGAGAATCAAGCCTATAGAGATGAATAAGTAGCCTCTCTTCATCATGGAAAGCAATGGAAGGGAATGTAAGGGTAACCCTTGGTGCCTATGGAGTTACAATACTATTGTCATACAAAAAGTCAACTATTTTCAGCATCTTATGATACCAGACTGGGGTAAGGTCTTTCTTGATTGTAGTGGTCCCAATAACAGACTTAAGAGCGTACTGGGGATAGATTCTTGAGGCAGGGACATTTTAGTTTAACCACTGTATATTTATACTTATATAGCTAAGGATAACAACAAGATTGTATGTACACTATTTTGTAAATGATTTCAAAATTTGTGGTTACAGTGAACCTGGTTTCCTTAATTAGAGTACTTTTTCTTAGGTAGCTCTATCTAGAGTTTTTGAATAGCAGACACCGATATTTAATAGTAGAAGGTTTAGTGTATCTAAACCTTATATATATGCTTATCTTGGAATTCAATATTAGAGTGATAAGTAAAGAAGGAGGGAGAGACTGTCAGCATACTATGGAGGAGCCTGTTTGGGTTAATCTTAGTAGAGGTGTGGACCAATTAACCAATAGGCAGGCATGTAGTGTATTTTAACCATGGATTGTGTTACAATTTTTACAGGAGGCTAGGAGTACTGTGCAAGCCGAAACGCGTCAGCCTGTACTATTACTTGCCTTGTTATCCACTGTTTTATCCCTTAGGTTAGTTTTCCCCTTTTTTAAATATAGTTGAATAAAAGTTGATTTTTAACTCCTATTATGGTGCTCCTTGAACTTTTGTGTATTCTATCCATCTTCCTCTACCCAGGTGATTCTGCCAGGCACGTGGCTTCACACACAGCGTGGTGACGTCATGCGCATTGCCGCACAACTTTATTTAACACTGATTGTTAAGTGATAGAAATTGTCAGTGATAGAAAGATATGAGGCTCTGCTTAGATGCTTGTATCTCAGACATCTAAGCAGCTATTAGCCCCAAGACCCACCATTGAAAATGTACACTAATTTTGTGACATTTGCAATGGTGTAAGTCTTAGGGTGAAGAGAATAAATATAAAATATATAAAACTATTTATTTAAAAAAAAAAAAAATTATTATGGGGTCTCAAAAAGCACATAAATAAAGATAAATAAAAACTGCCTAGACACCCCGGTATTAATTTCCCTAAAATAATGAATTCCTCTTTAAAAGAAAAATATCTATTTAAGTATTTAAGCTAAATGATCACAACCGCAATCATCACCTAACTAAGAAAAGTGACATTCTCTTTTCCTATACCAGGGCTCCACAAATCCCAGGCACCATGTCACCATTGGTGTTTGTCAGCCCGTGCAATGCTGTTGAACCCGGCCTGCAAAACTCCTAACTAAGACAAGAGCTGCTTGTCAGCGCTTGTCTTATTTAGTTACAAAAGGGAGTGCATCTCAGAGGAGATTTGCATCCCTTCTAATAGCTATTCAGGCAATGTACACCTAGCAGGCAGACTGTGGGACTGCTTGCTATGCACTTAGGCTAAAGTGCATTGTAAGTAGTCTCACAGACTGCCTGCTGTGATTGCTGTTAGCTGCTATCATGTACAAATCCCACATATATCTATATTAAAAAGAAGTAAATTGCAAAGATAAATATTCATATATTGCATTATTTTAAAGCCATAAGTATATTTTTCCAGTGCTCTGGTATTACTATTAACTCTATTATAGTATATATCTATTACATTTAATTTAGTTTTAATAATAGTTAATGGTGTGTTTTACATATATACCAAAGGGAAGATTAATAAACTTGAGTTATAATGTTTATTTAAAAAAAAAAAAAACAACAAAAAAAACAATTCAATCTTATATAGTTGACAACACAAACATTCCACTAGTTTGAACTTACAAGTGTTGAATCCACCTGTACCAGAACAATTTGTTGCAACAACTTAAAAATTTGTAGCAAGCGTTGTATGATATGTTAGCTACAATGCGTTCAGAAATCCCATTAAAAGTATAGGCAGCCACAGCCTCTGGCTAATCTACAAGAGCTATTGCTACCATTTGTATCAAGTGAAGTGTGATAGCTGATGATTTGCTTCTTGTAGTTAGTGCTGGTAATTAAAAAAACGTGCTCACGTACGGCCAATCAATTAATAGAATACACAAAATTTCAAGGAGCACAATTTCAAGGAGCGTAATGCGAGTTAAAAATCAACTTTTAGTAAACTATATTTAAAAAATGGGAGAAAACTAACCCCAAGGGATAAAACAGTGGATAACAAGGCAAGTAATAATACAGGCTGACGCGTTTCAGCTTGCACAGTACTCCTAGCCTCCTGTAAAAATTGTAATACAATCCATGGTTAAAACTACCTGCATGCCTATTGGTTAATTGGTCCACACCTCTACTAAGATTAACCCAATCAGGCTCCTCTATAGTATGCTGACAGTCTCTCCCTCCTTCTTTACGTATCATTTCAATATTGAATTCCAAGATAAGCATATATTTAAGGTTTAGATACACTAAACATTCTACTATTAAATATCGGTATCTGCTATTCAAAGACTCTAGATAGAGCTACCTAAGAAAAGTACATACAATCTTGTTGTTATCCTTAGCTATATATGTATAAATATACAGTGGTTAAACTACAAATGCCCCTGCCTCAAGAATCTATCCCCGGTACGCTCTCTAGTCTGTTATTGGGACCACTACATTCAAGATAGACCTTACCCCGTCTGGTATCATAAGATGCTGAGAATAGTCAACTTTTTGTATTACAATAGTATTGTAACCCCATAGGCACCAAATGTTACCCTTACACTCCCTTCCATTGCTATATCTGGTGAATAGAGATAGATTATTCATCAATATAGGCTTGCTACTAATCTTCTCCAATGTCTTTTTACCAGAAATTTACTCACTTGAACTCTGAGTTCAGGCCCTCCAGAACCCTGGTCTTTAACCTAAAGATCAAGAAGGTTTCCCTATCAGCTAGTTTCCTAGCCCTATCCCCCCTTTCTTTTGGGGTAATACTCTTTCTATAATTGTCCATCTAAAGTTCTTCGCATATTTCTGGTGATAACCAGCAAAGTGTTTAATTAGTGGAGTGGTCAGGGTGCTAGCTCTGATGTCCAAAAGATGTTCCTTAATTCTGACCCTTGCCTCTCTGGTTGTGAGCCCAACATATTGAAGAGCATATTGGGCGCATGTAATCAAATATATGATATATGTAGATCGACAATTCAGGCATAGGCATTTCTGGAAGCTTTCCCCTGTTATCATAGAGTTAAAGCCCCCCCCCCCCCCCCCAATTCAACCTTCTCGCATGCCACACAGGCTGTATAGTTACAATGATATGTCCCATTAAATCTTAACCAAGAGGAGCCATCTTTTTCTTCCATCCTTAGCATAGTGGGGGCTATTCTGTTGCCAATCATTCTGCCCCTCTTATAGGCAAACCTAACACCCTTTTCTACTGTGTTCTGTAGACCACCATCTGCTGATAGTAAGATGAAGTGTTTCTTAAGTATTTGGCAAATTTGGAAATATTGCTGAGAGTATTTTGTAATAAATGTCACTTTATTCTCCATGCTTTTTTAAGACCTCTCTTTATTCTTCCTCAATAAGCTCTCTCTTGCTATTCGCTTTACTGACCTCCTTGCTCTAGATAAAGTTATTGATTTATATCCCCTTTCTCCTAATCTCTCTGCTAGAAAACTCTCTGAAGGTGACAGAAGGTGACAGCTGGAGGCATGTAAGAGATAGTTCCCTGAGATGGGTTTACGATATAATTCTCCCGTAATGGGAGTTAAAAATCAAATTTTATTCAACTATATTTAAAAAAACGGGGTAAAACTAACCCCATGGGATAAAACAGTGAATAACAAGGCAAGTAGTAATAAAGGCTGACACGTTTCTGCACAAAAACACACTACCCTGCCTGCCTATTGGTTAATTGGTCCACACCTCTACTAAGATTAACCCAATCAGGCTCCTCCATAGTATGCTGACAGTCTCTCCCTCCTTCTTTATGTATCACTCAAATATTAAATTCCAAGATAAGCATATATATAAGATTTAGATACACTAAACTTTCTACTATTAAATATCGGTGTTTGCTATTCAAAAATTCTAGATAGAGCTACCTAAGAAAAAGTACTCTAATTAAGGAGCCTGGGTTCACTGTAATCACAAATTTTTAAATAATTTACAAAATAGTGTACATACAATCTTGTTGTGGTTAAACTACAAATTTCCCTGCCTCAAGTACGCTGTCTAGAACTTTAGATGGACAATTATAGAAAGAGTATTACCCCAAAAGAAACGGGGGATAGGGCCAGGAAACTAGCTGAGAGGGGAAACCTTCTGGATCTTTAGTTTAAAGACCAGGGTTCAGGAGGCCCTGAACTCAGAGTTCAATTTGGTAAATTTCTAGTAAAATGACATTGGAGAATCAAGCCTATAGAGATGAATAAGTAGCCTCTCTTCATCATGGAAAGCAATGGAAGGGAATGTAAGGGTAACCCTTGGTGCCTATGGAGTTACAATACTATTGTCATACAAAAAGTCAACTATTTTCAGCATCTTATGATACCAGACTGGGGGTAAGGTCTTTCTTGATTGTAGTGGTCCCAATAACAGACTTAAGAGCGTACTGGGGATAGATTCTTGAGGCAGGGACATTTTAGTTTAACCACTGTATATTTATACTTATATAGCTAAGGATAACAACAAGATTGTATGTACACTATTTTGTAAATGATTTCAAAATTTGTGGTTACAGTGAACCTGGTTTCCTTAATTAGAGTACTTTTTCTTAGGTAGCTCTATCTAGAGTTTTTGAATAGCAGACACCGATATTTAATAGTAGAAGGTTTAGTGTATCTAAACCTTATATATATGCTTATCTTGGAATTCAATATTAGAGTGATAAGTAAAGAAGGAGGGAGAGACTGTCAGCATACTATGGAGGAGCCTGTTTGGGTTAATCTTAGTAGAGGTGTGGACCAATTAACCAATAGGCAGGCATGTAGTGTATTTTAACCATGGATTGTGTTACAATTTTTACAGGAGGCTAGGAGTACTGTGCAAGCTGAAACGCGTCAGCCTGTACTATTACTTGCCTTGTTATCCACTGTTTTATCCCTTAGGTTAGTTTTCCCCTTTTTTTAAATATAGTTGAATAAAAGTTGATTTTTAACTCCTATTATGGTGCTCCTTGAACTTTTGTGTATTCTATCCATCTTCCTCTACCCAGGTGATTCTGCCAGGCACGTGGCTTCACACACAGCGTGGTGACGTCATGCGCATTGCCGCACAACTTTATTTAACACTGATTGTTAAGTGATAGAAATTGTCAGTGATAGAAAGATATGAGGCTCTGCTTAGATGCTTGTATCTCAGACATCTAAGCAGCTATTAGCCCCAAGACCCACCATTGAAAATGTACACTAATTTTGTGACATTTGCAATGGTGTAAGTCTTAGGGTGAAGAGAATAAATATAAAATTATTATGGGGTCTCAAAAAGCACATAAATAAAGATAAATAAAAACTGCCTAGACACCCCGGTATTAATTTCCCTAAAATAATGAATTCCTCTTTAAAAGAAAAATATCTATTTAAGTATTTAAGCTAAATGATCACAGTGATAACCATTGTTAACGCAATCATCACCTAACTAAGAAAAGTGACATTCTCTTTTCCTATACCAGGGCTCCACAAATCCCAGGCACCATGTCACCATTGGTGTTTGTCAGCCCGTGCAATGCTGTTGAACCCGGCCTGCAAAACTCCTAACTAAGACAAGAGCTGCTTGTCAGCGCTTGTCTTATTTAGTTACAAAAGGGAGTGCATCTCAGAGGAGATTTGCATCCCTTCTAATAGCTATTCAGGCAATGTACACCTAGCAGGCAGACTGTGGGACTGCTTGCTATGCACTTAGGCTAAAGTGCATTGTAAGTAGTCTCACAGACTGCCTGCTGTGATTGCTGTTAGCTGCTATCATGCCTGGGAAGCCAGTATATGCTGGAATTTCTACAGATTACAGCATGTACTGGCTGCCTGGGTATGATAGAAGTGTGATTGCTAACAGCATTCACACTCCTATAAATCTGAGGCAGCATGTACATGCTGGGATATGTGACATCTTAGCATGTACTAGCTGTATGGGCATGAAAGAAGTGTGATTATTGTTAGCAATCACACTCATATCACTCTGAGGCAGCCTGTGCATGCTGGGATGTGGGAGATCTTAGCATGTACTAGCTGTCTGGGCATGATAGGAGTGTAATTGTTGTTAGCAATCACACTCCTATCAAACTGAGGCAGCCTGTGCATGCTTGGACATGTGACATCCCAGCATGTACAGGGTTTTTACTAAACATGGAAAGGTGGGCAGGATGGGGCAAGGCTAGGTGGGTTAACTGCTGGCGAGTAACTTTTAAGGCCTGGCCAGGGGAAGACTGACAACTCATGTGGCCCCCTTGTGCCCCACGTGCATGCAGGCCCCACCCACAAAATGCATCTCCTACATGCACTTCCTTGTGTATGCAAAGTGGTTTTGAGTGTTTCTGTGTGTGTAATGTTATGGAGCACTGCCATGAAGGAAAGAGAGGTAGCACTGGGAGTGGGCAGGCTCTACTTAATGCAGCTCAGGGTGCACAGAGGGAGCCTGTTGGCATATTGGGGCAGCCATCAGACTTCCTTTTAATTTACACTCACCACAGCTGAGGCTATGCTGAAGATACCAAATGGAATCAACAAGTTGAGCTAAGCACCAGCTTGAAAAATATAAATGATTTATTTAAAATGTAATTAAAACATTCCAAAAGGAAACACACACAGTGGAGCGTGTAATAAAAGGGGAGTCAGCTGTCCAACTGATGCATTTCGGCTTACGCCATTGTCAAAGCTGTTGAAGTTCAGAGGGGAACATCCCGCCTCTTAAAATGGTTACTTGACTCCTATTGGTTAACACGACAATACACAACAATATACCATTTAACTCATTCCTGACTTTTACATAGTATCAAGAAATGAGTCTCCAACCTATTTTAGAAACCATAAATTGTTACAGACTGTTGTCATACTACAAATAACATGCAAAAATATATTTAAATAAAGCACATTGAGTAATCTTTACAGCGGATGCTAGATAAATGCTAGCTATAAACTATTTCCATATTTGATATTATCTCATAAAGAGGAAAATAACCAATATCATGCTGCAACTAACCTGCTAAAATACATTTAAGTAAAGCATGTTAGATAATGTTTGCAACATATGCTAAATAAATGCTATCTAAAAGCTATTCACATGGTGCATTTGAATCTCTTAAAGGTATAGAACAAAATGAACATATGTTTGTGTAAGCCTGTGGGATACCAAATTTGCATTAAAATACCTCAAATCTTAAATAAGGATGCCCCAATGGGCATAATTTAATTACAATAATCCCATGGCAAACAGAAATCTAAAATGTAGTGCAAAAAATATATGAAAAATTAGCTGGATGTAGTGTTTTTTGAGACCAGCTATAATGGGATTGGGAATGAACATGACCAATAAATAAAGATTTATTTTATGCTAATCCCTAGTCTCACAATACTAGGGATGTGCAAATCTTAAAACTTGGAACTTAATGCTCTTTGTATATACAAAAGTGCCAGTGGGAATAGAAAAATAAACTAGGGGCAGGTGAAGACCACTACCAAAAATGTATTAGATCATATGATGAATTTAGCCCCACTGGATATCTAGTTTTTAAAGTAAACATCCAAAAAACATCTTGTTTGGCCAGTAGTCTTTCCCTGCCCCTTCCCCTAAGGGGGAAGGGACTCTCTCTATGCATGTCCATCGAAAAGTATCAGCATTTTTATTGTGTCTATGGACAAAATGTTGTACCAAAGGGGTACTCACACATCCAATCCTAATGGCAGAGAGATGTTCCCTGATTCTTGATCTAACTTCACGGGTAGTAAGGCCAACATACTGTTTTTTGCACTCCATGCAAGTGTTAAGATAAATCACGTATGTAGATCTACAATTGCGACACATGTTTTTTGTATAAGTTTGGCCTGTAACAGAAAACCTGAACATTTCACCAATTTCTACCTTCTCACAAGCCACACAATCTCAGGTGTGGCATTTAAACATCCCTCTATGTGTCAACCATGAGGATTCTTTGATTTTTTTAGATGGGAGTTTAGTAGGAGACATGATGTTCCCTATGGTTCTATTTAGCCAGTAAGCAAACTTACAAGAACCCACTGTGAAATTTGCCAGCCCTTTGTCTGCCCTAAGCATAGAAATATGCTTTCTGATAATGCCATAGACCTGGTTGTATTGCTCTCAATGGTCTGTAATAAAAAGGAGACCATCTTTAGTATTATCTTTTTAGCACAACCAGATCTTTCCTATCCATGCCCCTAACAGTATCTACTGCTTTGTCAATATAATCCTTTGAATAGCCTCTTAGCAAAAGTCTACTTGCTAAATTCTGAGATTCTAATTCAAATTGATCAGGATCTGATGAATAAACTGTCCCTTTATTATTCCCTTAAACACAATCTTAGGGTGACAACTCTTTGCGTGAAGGAGTGTGTTCCCAGAGGTTGGCTTTCTATAAACAGTCGAGTGTATTTTGTCACCACATTTACCAGAAAGCGTTACATCCAAATACTTTATGTAATGGCATATAGCATCTTACAATTGCCTATATTTTAATATTAATGTGTTTTTCTATTAAAATTATACGTATTTTAAGTGTTTTGAGTAAAGTTTGTCACTTTTTAGTTTGCAAGAAAAAACTGTGGGATGTGTAGTGCGAAAATATTTACAGAATTAAATTGGGACTAGAGAGACTTTCATATACACCCATTTTCAGCACATTTTATGAAAAAAAAAAGGATTACTCTTTGTGTTTTGTTCTTATAAATATGAATTTCTATGTGTTTTTTGCACACCCAGTGGACTTATTACGATTTACGCTGTGCCTATTTAATATGATTTATTCCTGTATAATTTGCATACAAATTTTAGATTTTTAACAAAATACGATTTTTAGTGATACGTTTTCTTATGATGTTTGATGCACCTTAACAATACAATTTCTTCCTGCATATTGTTGTCTGAATGGTTCAATTATTCATTTGTAAAATTTTGAAAATACAAATTTTATTATGCATTTTTGTAATGTGTGCATCTCCTCTTTATGCGAAAATGCAGTATATGCCCAATAGGGAGATACCCTGTTTCAGGGTATAAAGTGGCTTTAGATCATTCCACCAGAGGAATAGTAGAATTGGCGACCATTATTTAATAATCTCGCCAGCCCAGAGATCTTTAGATCAATGGGCCCTATATGTTAGTGTCAGAGTGGGGTAGTTACAGGAGCAAAGTAGCTCCTGTAACTACCTTTCCCTTTCCTTGTTTTTTTGTTAGTTACACAAAATAATGGAAGAAAGAACAAAGAGCGCATCCGGATTCAAGTGAGTTTATTCAACAACAGTAATACTGACACACAAATAGGATAACACTTACAAGATTCCAGATAAAATAGGCATATAGATAATTCGATGCTGACCGGACCACTCTCCACAAGCCCTCCAAGTGGTAGCTGGACCCCCACAGCAAACGACTTAATACAGGTAAATTCACAGTTTCACCTATACGGTGTATATATTAACCTCAACGCGTTTCCCCCGTTTAACGAACGGGCTTTTTCAAGAGGACAGGTGAGTTTAACCTGTGTTGTTAATCTATATAAAGTTTAAATTAGCCAATCAGTATTTTCCTCATGTTAAAGGATAGCACACCCCTTCCTGTGTGACATCCAAATTAAAAATCTGTACTCAGTTATATACAAATAAGAGTTTTTAGTAAATAATCTAATGCTTGTTTTATATAAATATGGTTCATTATTTTATTCCATGCATAGATTAATGGATATCTGGTTATAGTTAATTATTTTTAACATTGTTCACATGATTTTAAGTTTTTTATATACATCAACTTTTTAATATGATGAATTAATAACTATTTTATGTGTATGTTTTTAAGGAATTTTTATCTTGCAATTTTATGTATTTTTCAATGTATTGATCAGAAGCCAAATGGTTAAATCTGGATGTCACACAGGAAGGGGTGTGCTATCCTTTAACATGAGGAAAATACTGATTGGCTAATTTAAACTTTATATAGATTAACAACACAGGTTAAACTCACCTGTCCTCTTGAAAAAGCCAGTTCGTTAAACGGGGGAAACGCGTTGAGGTTAATATATACACCGTATAGGTGAAACTGTGAATTTACCTGTATTAAGTCGTTTGCTGTGGGGGTCCAGCTACCACTTGGAGGGCTTGTGGAGAGTGGTCCGGTCAGCATCGAATTATCTATATGCCTATTTTATCTGGAATCTTGTAAGTGTTATCCTATTTGTGTGTCAGTATTACTGTTGTTGAATAAACTCACTTGAATCCGGATGCGCTCTTTGTTCTTTCTTCCATGATACTGTCGTTTCTGGTGGAGTGCCTAAGATCTCCACATCTATAGAGCTGCATAGGATTGTGCTGCACATAGCAAGACTGTGACGTCATCATTAGGCGCAATAGAGGAACACGCCAGGCGAGGACGCCGACAACAGAATAGAGCTTCACGGAGCCTACAGCCGGAAAAACTTGGCTGCTCTTTCGTAAATCCACAGTTACAGCTATTGGATTGGGTCGGATACACACCCCAGAGACTAGTGACTGTGAAACGGAGGTATTTGAGTGGTAATACAGCACTTGTATCTCGTTCTATTGTGACTGTACTGTTAGCAGTAATTTTGATACATATGAACTGTGGATAACTATCTTTCAACTGGGGATAACATATTAATAGCGCGGAGTGTTTTCTTTTGTTTTTACACAAAATAATGAATGTATTTATATTTATAAAAAAAAAACATCTGCAATACCATCTTATATAAATAAATCAAATTTTCCTAATTTAAAAAATCTTAAAATAATTAACAAATAATTTATGTACAAATCCCACATATATCTATATTAAAAAGAAGTAAATTGCAAAGATAAATATTCATATATTGCATTATTTTAAAGCCATAAGTATATTTTTCCAGTGCTCTGGTATTACTATTAACTCTATTATAGTATATATCTATTACATTTAATTTAGTTTTAATAATAGTTAATGGTGTGTTTTACATATATACCAAAGGGAAGATTAATAAACTTGAGTTATAATGTTTATTTAAAAAAAAAAAAAAAACAACAAAAAAAAACAATTCAATCTTATATAGTTTACAACACAAACATTCCACTAGTTTGAACTTACAAGTGTTGAATCCACCTGTACCAGAACAATTTGTTGCAACAACTTAAAAATTTGTAGCAAGCGTTGTATGATATGTTAGCTACAATGCGTTCAGAAATCCCATTAAAAGTATAGGCAGCCACAGCCTCTGGCTAATCTACAAGAGCTATTGCTACCATTTGTATCAAGTGAAGTGTGATAGCTGATGATTTGCTTCTTGTAGTTAGTGCTGGTAAAAAGCTCTCGCTACAGGTAGCTAACGTCATGTAGTCTAGCCCTTACTGGCTTGTTTGGACAGACTGTTTGGGCAACAATAGATCAGTCAGGAATGTGGGGATTAGAATCATTTGTCATGATTTGGACAATTATTATTATTAAAAAATTGTATTCAATATAACTACTGACAGTGGACTAACTGCTGTATCTCAGTCCTTCATGCAAATCACAGTCAAACATTTAGCCAATCTAGAATAATCCTATAATTTAAAAGGCAAAGTGTGTTTGTCCGAAGCTGTCATGCGCAGTAGAGACTGTGCGAGAAAAAACACACCTGGCCTTCAACAAACTGACCTGTCCGCCGCAAGAACTGTGGGATGACTGGGGCGGGGCTGGCCAGGCATGACTGGGACGGGGCTGGGCATGGCAGAGACGGGGCCGAGCATGGCAGGGGTGGGGCAGGCCTAACGGGGGGAGAGAAAGCAAGAGAGAGCAACAGAGAGAGGGGGGGGGAGAGAAAAAGAGAGGTGGGAGAGGTAGAAAAAGAGAGGGGGAGAGGGGGAGAGAGCAAAAGAGAAGGGAGAGAGAGCAAAAAAGAGGATAGAGAGAGCAAAAGAGAGGGGGAGAAAGAGCAAAAGAGAGGGGGAGAAAGAGCAAAAGAGGGTGGAGAGACAGCAAAAGAGAGGGAGAGAGAGAGCAAAAGAGAAGGGAGAGAGAGCAAAAGAGAAGGGAGAGAGCGCAAAAGAGAGGGGAAGGAAAGAGCAAAAGAGAAGGGAGAGAGAGCAAAGGAGAAGGGAGAGGGAGCAAAAGAGAGGGGAGAGAGAGCAAAAGAGAGAGGGAGAGGGAGCAAAAGACAGGGGAGAGAGAGCAAAAGAGGGGGGAGAGAGAGCAAAAGAGGGGGGAGAGAGAGCAAAAGAGAGGGGGGAGAGAGCAAAAGAGAGGGAAGAGAGAACAAAAGAAAGGGAAGAGAGAGCAAAAGAGAGGGGAGTGAGAGCAAAAGAGAGGGGGTAGAGAGAGAGCGCAAAAGAGAGGGGGGAGAGAGAGAGCACAAAAGAGAGGAGGAGAGAGAGCACAAAAGAGAGGGGGAGAGAGAGAGCACAAAAGAGAGGGGGGGAGAGAGTGCAAAAGAGAAGGGGGAGAGAGAGAGCAAAAGAGAGGTAGAGAGAGAGAGAGCAAAAGAGGGGGGAGAGCGAGAGCAAAAGAGAGTGGGGAGGAAGAGAGAGCACAAAAAGAGGGGGGGAGAGAGAGTGCAAAAGAGAGGGGGAGAGAGAGAGTGCAAAAGAGAGGGGAAGAAAGACAGCAAAAGAGAGAGGGAGAGAGAGAGCAAAAGAGAGGGTGAGAGAGAGTGCAAAAGAGACAGGGGAGAGAGACTAAAAGAGCGGGGGGAGAGAGAGCAAAAGAGAGGAAGAGAGAGAGAGAGCATGGGGTGGGACCACTGTACTGCAAAAAAAGGCCTGTGTAAACAGGCTTTAGGACTAGCATATTATATTTGTTTAGAATGGTTCAATTGCCTATAATTTTTTTCAGTCAACTTATAAAAATTCAATAGAGTAACCGTAAATCATATTTTCAAAGTATATTTAACATGATGTGTGTATAATGTGCCAGAGAGTTGTGAAGGAATCTGTTACTTTGCAGCATGATATCTGTAAAAAGGTTGTGTAGCTTAAAATATCAAAATTCTTCCCTCTTTAAATGACAAATTGTAGTTTAAAATTTGTATAGCACTAAAAAGAAACTCAGGAAACTTGTGGTAGATGATGCAATAAGACAGAACATAGATATTATCAAATAATGATCGGTGTTCCCTTAGTTTCTATGTACTTAATACATGAGATCAAAATTGCCCTTGAACTTATGCTATGATCTGAGAATTACTTGTGACCAGTTTTATGGAAGTGAAGGAACTATAGCACAAAACAAAAAGACTACACAGGGATATATTATAGAAATAAAAGACCCACAAGTTGTTTCTATTTTATATTTAAAATGTTTGTAATTTTTAGCTCAAATTTAAACCTTTTTAAAACAAAACACATTCTGTTAAATAAATTAATTTATTCCTGTAAATAAAGGGTATCCACAACAGTAAAATCTAATTTAGATAAAACAGGCAGTCTGGAAAAATAATTAAAGTTCCTCATTGTATTTTATTCAGGAAATCAGTTTGATCATGTTTTTTGTGAGCTTTTCCAGAACTGTCAATGATTCAATAATCCTTATTAGGCTCACTATACTCTTTAAATATCTTAAATATATCATTTATGTCTTTTAACATGTTAACAAACATTTTCCGTTTGCCTGCTTTTTACTTTTAAGCACTAGTAATGCACAGAGCTGTGTAAACCAGAGAAACAGATACAACATTATAGATCACTTGAAGTGTGAGATTAATTCTGGAATTTTTCATAGAAATAATCTTAAATGATGGTACTTTTAAATCCCCAAGGGCCGAGATTACAGTGGAGTGCAAAATATTGCTTTTGCGAGATTGATATTTGCGCTCCACTTAGTAATACCAGCGCACTTCCATAGGCTCCAATGAGACACGGCAGAGAAACTAGCACATCGAAGGGGGTAAGTCGCACAGCAATGGGCAGTAAATGTTAAATATACAGTATATGTATATGAATATATACATATATATTTATGAGTTAAAATGTGTATATACAAATATTAACACATAAATGTATATGTATATAAGCACATAAATATATATGTATATAAGCACATAAATATATATGTATATAAGCACATAAATATATATGTATATAAGCACATAAATATATATGTATATAAGCATATAAATATATATTTACAGGGAACACACCTCATAGACCGCAATGTAAAGGCCTTTTTCTGTGCCGTTTTAATTTCTAACACCCCACACCTGCCAACTTAAACCCCTAAAAACTGCTTTGTGCAGTTTTTTTTTAAATAAAAAACTAAAATATACTTTATTTTGGGGCCAATTGAGGAAAATTAACCAGAGATCTGCATAAATTGATTATTTATTTTTCCTGCTTTCTCTTTAATGTGAAAATAAAAATGGCAGTGTCTTTTCTAGAGAGGCCGTAGTGCTTTCCATGGAATAGAAAACCCTACACTCCTATATGCTGTATAGTGATATGTGCAGACCACACTAGAAATAGCAACAGAGTTAAGATAAACAAACAACTTGATTTTAAAACATTTATTTGCTCCTCACTAAACTGCCACACTAGGCTTTGTCACCTTAGAAAGAAAAAAAATAGTCCTTTTTTAATATACTAAACATACAGTATGCAAGACTTTAAAGTCCACATACATTTTGTAATTTCATAACTACTTGTTATGATATAGACCAGTACACATAACATAAGGCAAATAAATTCCTACTAATAATACAAGCTAAAATGCAAGCTAATAATGTCTAGTTTAGATGTTAAACCTTCCAAATTAAGTACATTAATATATGAACTGGATAAATATATACATATTTGTGCATTCAATTTTTATTTTATTTTTTTATACCCTGTTTTATACCTGTTAAGTAGTCCTGGCATTCCAAGTATAAGGGTTGATTTCAAACCCTCTAATCATATTTATAAGTGTTTTTCTTTCATGTAATTGGCAAGAGTCCATGAGCTAGTGACGTATGGGAGATACAATCCTACCAGGAGGGGCAAAGTTTCCCAAACCTCAAAATGCCTATAAATACACCCCTCACCACACCTACAATTAAGTTCTACAAACTTTGCCTCCCTATGGAGATGGTAAAGTAAGTATGTGCTTAATTTTCTTCTGTGATATGCGCTTCTCAGCATTTTGAAGCCCGATTCCTCTCAGAGTACAGTGAATAACAGAGGGAAGTGAAGGGAGTATTACCTATTAAATGCTCTGATTTTCCTTGCGGGTAATCTTTTCATAGGTTCTCTGTTATCGGTCGTAGAGATTCATCTCCTACCTCCCTTTTCAGATTGACGATATACTTTCATATTCCATTACCTCTACTGATAACTGTTTCAGTACTGGTTTGGCTATCTGCTATATGTGGATGGGTGTCTTTCGGTAAGTATGTTTTCATTACTTAAGACACTCTCAGCTATGGTTTGGAACTTTATCTATTAATATAAAGTTCTAAATGTATGTATTGTACTTATATTTGCCATGAGTCAGGTTTATGTATATTTCCTTTTGCAGACTATCCGTTTCAAAATTGGGAAAATATACTTAGGAAGTTATTTTTTCTTACCTGGGGTATAGTCTTTTCTTCAAATTGCCTGCTTTGTCATTAATTTTCACGTTCAAAATTAGGCTTGTGAGGTCGCAAAATGCTGATATTTATTAAGTCATTCTTGGCGCAAGAAATTTTTTGGCGCAAAGGTACGTTCGGTGACGTAAATTCATCATTTCCGGTGTCTTAGTTGATGCCAGGTTTCCTTGCATAAGGTTTTGTCTGCCATGACGCAAGTTGCGTCATTTCCGGATGTTGTTTGCGCCCAAAAATTTAATTTTAAGGTATTTTAAAACTTCTCATAGAGTTGATGAAATTTCAAATGACCGACAACATACTGAATTATCCTCCTCTGACGAGGATCTATCTGATTCAGAAGATCCCACCTCAGATATTGACACTGACAAATCTGACAAATCTGACAAATCTTATCTCTTTGAGATGGAGTATATCCATTCCATGTTAAAAGAGGTGTTGATTACTTTGGATATTGAGGAAACTAGTCCTCTTGATACTAAAACTAGTATACATTTAAATTCTGTTTATAAACCTCTTTTGGTTACTCCAGAGGTTTTTCCAGTTCCTGATGCTATTTCTGATATGATTTCAAATGGATAGAATAGGCCTGGTACTTCTTTTATTCTTTCTTCTAGGTTCAAAAAGTTGTATCCCTTGCCAGCAGTTAGATTGGAGTTTTGGGAAAAATCCACAAAGTTGATTTGGCTATTTCTACTCTTGCTAAACGTACTACTATTCCTATGGAAGATAGTACTTCCTTTAAGGACCCTTTAGACTTGAACTTGAATCTTATCTAAGGAAAACATATTTATATTCTGGCTATCTTCTCAGGCCTGCCATTTTTATGGCTGATGTTGCAGCTGCATCAACCTTTTGGTTGGAAAGCTTAGCGCAACAGGAAACAGACCCTGATTTGTCTAGCATTGTTCGCTTGCTTCAACATGCTAATCATTTTATCTGTGATGCCATTTTTTTATATCATCAAAATTGATGTTAGATCTATGTCTATAGCTATTTTAGCTAGAAGAGCTTTGTGGCTCAAATATTGGAATGCAGACATGGTATCTAAGTCTACATTACTATCTCTTTCTTTCCAAAGGTAACAATTTGTTTGGTTCTCAGTTGGATTTGATTATTTCAACTGTCACTGGGGGGAAGGGCGTTTTTTTACCTCATGATAAGAGATCTAAGGGTAAATCTAAAGCTTCTAATCATTTTCGTTCTTTTTGACAGAATAAGGAACAGAAAGCCAATCCTTCCCCCAAAGAATCTGGTTCCAATTTGAAACCTTCTTCAAGTTGGAATAAATCCAAGCCATTTAAGAAACCAAAGCCAGCCCGCAAGTCTGCATGAAGGTGCGACCCTCATTTCAGCTCAGCTGGTGGGAGGCAGATTAAAATTTTTCCAAAACATTTGGGCAGATTCTGTCCAAAATCATTGGATTCAGAGTATTGTCTCTCAAGGGTATTGAATAGGATTCAGAGTAAGACCTCCTGTGAGAAGATTTTTTCTCTCACACATCCAAGTAAATCCAGTGGAGGCTCAGACTTTTCTGAAGTGTGTTTCAGACCTGGAGCTTTCAGGGGTAATCATACCAGTTCCGTTCCAGGAACAGGGTCTGGGGTTTTATTCAAATCTGTTCATTGTCCCAAAGAAAGAAAATTCATTCAGGCCAGTTCTGAAGCAGAAAATTTTGAATTGTTTTGTAAGAGTGCCAACTTTCAAAATGTTGACTATAAGGACTATTCTGCCTTTTGTTCAGCAAGGTCATTGTATGTCCATGATAGGCTTACAGGATGCATATCTTCATATTCTGATTAATCCAGACCACTATCAGTTTCTAAGATTCTCTTTTCTAGACAAGCATTACCAATTTGCTGTTCTTCCATTTGGCCTAGCGACAGCTCCAATGATTTTTTCAGAGGTTCTCAGTGCCCTACTCTCTCTGTAATTAGAGAACAGGATATTGCGGTGTTTCCTTATTTGGATTAAATCTTGGTACTAGCTCAGTCTTTACATTCTGCAGAATCTCACATGAATCAAGTAGTGTTGCTTCTTCAAAGACATGGTTGGAGGATCAATTTACCAAAGAGTTCCTTGATTCCTCAGACAAGGGTCACCTTTTTAGGTTTCCAGATAGATTCAATGTCCATAACTCTGTCTCTAACAGACAAGAGACGAATAAAATTGGTTTCAGCTTGTCGGAACCTTCAGTCTCGATCATTCCCTTCAGTAGATTTGTGCATGGAAGTTTTAGGTCTCATGACTGCAGCATGTGACGCGATCCCCTTTGCTCATTTTCATATGAGACCTCTCCAGCTTTGTATGCTGAATCAATGGTGCAGGGATTATACAAATATATCACAATTAATATCCTTAAATCCCAATGTTCGACTCTCTCTAACTTGGTGGTAAGATCACCATCGTATAGTTCAAGGGGCCTCTTTTGTTCATCCAACCTGGACTGTGATCACAACAGATGCAAGTATTTCAGGCTGGGGAGCTGTCTGGGGATCTCTGACAGCACAAGGGGTTTGGAAACCTCAAGAGGTGAGGTTACCAATCAATATTTTATAACTCTGTGCTATCTTCAGGGCTCTTCAGGTGTGGCCTCTGTTGAAGAGAGAACCGTTCATTTGTTTTCAGACAGACAATATCACAACTGTGGCATATGTCAATCATCAGGGTGGGATTCACAGTCCCCAAGCTATGAAATAAGTATCTCGGATACTTTCTTGGGTGGAATCCAGCTCCTGTCTAATTTCTGTGGTTCATATCTCAGGTGTAGACTATTGGGAAGCGGATTATCTCAGCTATCAGACTTTACATCCGGAGGAGTGGTCACTCCATCCAGATGAGTTTTTTTCAGATTGTTCAGATGTGGGGTCTTCCACAAATAGATCTGATGGCTTCACATATAAACAAAAAACTTCCCAGGTACCTGTCCAGGTCCAGGGATCTTCAGGCGGAGTCGGTGGATGCGTTAGCAGTTCCTTGGTTTTACCAACCTGCTTATATCTTCCCGCCTCTAGTTCTTCTTCCAAGAGTGATCTCCAAGATCATCATGGAACGATCATTTGTGTTTCTAGTAGCACCAGCATGGCCTCACAGGTTCTGGTATGCAGATCTTGTCTGGATGTCTAGTTGCCAACCTTGGCCACTTCATTTAAGACCAGACCATCTGTCTCAAGGGCCGTTTTTTCATCAGGATGTCAAATCATTAAATTTGAAGGTATGGAAATTGAATGCTTAGAGCTTAGTCATAGAGGTTTCTCTGACTCAGTGATTGATGTTGCAGGCTTGTAAATCTGTCTCTAGGAAGATTTATTATCAAGTCTGGAAGACTTATATTTCATGGTGTTCTCATAAATTCTCCTGGCATTCTTTTAGAATTCCTAGAATTTTACAGTTTCTTCGGGATGGTTTGGATAAAGGTTTGTCTGCAAGTTCCTTGAAGGGACAAATCTCTGCTCTTTCTGTTTTGTTTCAAAGAAAGATTGCTAAGTTTCCTGATATTAATTGTTTTGTACAGGCTTTGGTCCGTATCAAGCCTGTCATTAAATCAATTTCTCCTCCTGGGAGTCTTAATTTGGTTTTGAAGGCTTTACAGGCTCCTGGGTCTAGGAAAGGTCAGAAAGCTTCTGCCATTTTATTGGCATCTTGGTTAAAGTTTTGATTCATCAGGCTTATTTGGAGTCGGGTCAGGCCCCACCTCAGAGAATCAAAGCTCATTCTACTAGATCAGTCTCCACTTCATGGGCTTTTTAGAATGAAACTTCAGTTGATCAGATTTGCAAAGCAGCAACTTGGTCTTCTTTGCATACATTTACTAAATTCTACCGTTTGGATGTATTTGCCTCTTCGGAAGCAGTTTTTAGTAGAAAAGTTCTACAGGCAGCTGTTTAAGTTTGATTCCTCTGCTTATGTTTTAAGTTTTTTCTTTGCATTTATGAGAAAAACGTATTTTTTGGGTGTGGATTTAATTTTTTTCAGCGAAATGGCTGTTTATATTTTTATCCCTCCCTCTCTAGTGACTCTTCTGTGGAGCTCCACATCTTGGGTGTTGCTATCCCATACGTCACTAGCTCATGGACTCTTGCCAATTACATGAAAGAAAACTTAATTTATGTAAGAACTTACCTGATAAATTCATTTATTTCATATTGGCAAGAGTCCATGAGACCCACCCTTTTTATGGTGGTTATGATTTTTTGTATAAAGCACAATTATTTCCAGTTCCTTTTTTTGATGCTTTTTACTCCTTTTTCTATCACCCCACTACTTGGTTATTCGTTAAACTGAATTGTGGGTGTAGTGAGGGGTGTATTTATAGGCATTTTGAGGTTTGGGAAATGTTGCCCCTCCTGGTAGGATTGTATATCCCATATGTCACTAGCTCATGGACTCTTGCCAACATCCAACATTTTTAACATACGTCCTTTTATTCCAAGAGGATTTTGAATAATTCCTTTTTGAGCATGTGCAATACACTCTGAAACAGCCACAGATGCCATTTTGCATGTATATATCAATATATGGTCTAGATTTATTAAACCTATACTGAGCACTATTGCATAGTCTGTTAGTAGCCGGAGGGACAGACAAAAATAAAGGTATATGTATTTAGTAGACAGATATGTGCTTTCTTGAACAGCTATCAAGATCTGCAGGAAATGCAAAAAACATGGAAATTGTGACAACAACATTGAAAAAAGATGTTTAGCAATCACACTCTAAAAGGGACAGTAAACCTTTGAAAAAAACAATTAAAGCATTCAAACCAACAGATAAATACCTTTATATTCACAATATATTGTCTTTTTCATTTTTTCAGTTTTAATAATAAAAAATCGCTTTATGTTTTTTATCATTTGCACTCCCTCCATTTACCTCATTATGCAAAGCCATTCACAGATGGCTCTACATATAGCACTCAGGAGTGCGCATCGCCATTTTCAATCCCATCATTCATTCTGTTGTAGGTGATTTCAGTAGGAGGAGTAAATATTTCACTCTCTCTACAGCAGTCACATGATCTTTGCTCTTTCTGTGCGAGTGACTTATTATTTAGCCCTACATCAGTACGAAGTTTGGTCCATGTCAGTATTTTTAATTTGTAGATATATGTATATGTATAAATATATATATATATATATATATATAAAACTGTGTATATATGTTTATATGTATGTATAAGTATATATAGATATATGTTTATATAGATGTGAATATATTATTATAATGTAAATATATATATATATATATATATATATATATATATATATATATATATAATTCAAAATAACAAGAGTATTGCATTGAGCAATGACACTTTTTTATTGGACTAACTATACATTTATAAGATGACAAGCTTTTGGAAGAATGTCTTCCTTTTTCAAGTCTGAAGCAATAGTTCCTTTTTCAGACTTGACAGGTCGATAGCTTACATCCATTTGACTTGCTTGCTCACGGGGCTGTCAGCTATCGATAGACTGAAGCGGGAACTGGCTGCTTGAAATGTAAAAAAAGAAGTTAACGATTTAAATAATAACTTTATTTACATTAAGAAAGCATTTATATTGCAGTTCTATGACAATCTAGAGGTTATATACAAAGTGACTTTTCTAATCTTTTAATATATTTGTTTTCATTCATATTAGCATTTTTGAGATTGTAACATGATGTTTTAAAATCACAGTCTGCACAGTGTAATTTTAAAATCGAGGTCTGTAGTACATGAGTTTTGCATCTTTGAAATAGTCTTAAAACCTTGTGATTTCACGATTTACAGGGTGGGAACTGTTAAAATAAGAAGATAAGTTGCAGCCACTTCCTTCTTATAGAAATTAATAACCTGGACTGTTTTTTTTTTTTTTACTTTAGATCGAAATCTGACAAAGGTCCAGATTACAAGTGGAGCGCTACTAAAAGGGCAGGGTGTGCTATCAATGTCGCAGGACCGCACTAAAATTAGTAAGCAAATTGATATTAAAAGTCTATGGTAGAACAAAATAACCAGAGAATGTTTAGCATGACTGAAATCCCTTCAGTACACCCTATATTTTCAATGGATATTGCAACCATGCTTAACATGGGTCATATTATACAAGTTGAAAGTTATGTGTTGTGCGCCACTGGAACCCTGAAGTAATTTTGGAAGGGCTTAAAAGTGTATATATATATATATATATATATATATATATATATATATATATATATATATATATATATATATATATATATATATATATATATATATCAATATACTGTGTATATATATATATATATATATATACTTATGTATGTAAGTCTGAGGACAGGGGCAACCCCAAAAACTTTCACGCAAGTTAAAGGTTTTTACTAAACTGAAATCGGAGAGTGACTTTCTTTGAGAGTTTTGTATGCACAGGTTTAAAGTGCACCCCGGAGGCTGTGTATGATTTGTGAGAGTACTGGATCCACTTTGGACATATTACTATTTATTTGATCCCTGCACCCTAAATAAGTACTTGGACTTTTTGTGTGTTTAACTGACTATTGCTGTTTAAGCCATTGTTTTTATTCTGTACACATTATAAGTCTCACTATTTAGTGATTGGGATGACAATATGTCACAGGCACAGCCTGTATTTGATACAGAGAGTGTGGAGGGGACTAATGTCTTTCAGTTTAATTAAGAGGATGCCAGCAGGATCCGATTTGATGAGATGGCAATAAAAACTTAAAGGGAGCAACCTTAACAGCTTTACAACTATTTGGTCAAACTTAAGATAAGGGAGGTTGATTTAAAGCTACATGGATGTTATCTGTCTAACTACCTTAGGAAAGCATTTATCCCTAAGGGGTTCAGAATAAAAAAACACTCCCACTATAGGTCGCAAAAATGCCACATTCTGTGTAAAGTGGTGTTGTATTTTGAACAAGTGTTCACTTGATTTAATATTTTTGGTAATTGAGGAAGTGGCAACACTATTGAAACAAGAGGAAAATTAAATGATAATGTTTGAAACCACTCATACAGAGAAACTAAGTGGGGAAGGTGACAATGATTAGTTACAAAAAAATAAAAAACAAGTTGATGATTATGAAAAGTACCTAATTTATTTCAAAGAAAGAAAATTGGAAGCAGTAACCAGTGACTACAGAGAAAAAAAAGAATTTACAGGTGGCTTCTGGGCCCAGAGGAGAGAAGATTCATGTCCAGAAATAGAAGACCTAGGGTATACAAACCTAGAACTCTAAATGCGGTGAAGAGCTCTGATAATAGCTTGGATCCAGAACAGATGGGCTCTGATGAATTGGGCACTACCATAGGATCTCAACCAATGACTACCAGGTCAAAAAACGCCATAAGGGGAGGCCACACCCCAGAAGAAGTGGTCGCAAGCACAGGAGGGCACACTCGGGGGAGACCACCAAGACAATGGCGCAGAGGATGGAACCGTGAATAATCATAAACCTCAAAGTGAACAAAGTGTCCTTGAAAAGGGCTTAACATTTGTCCCTACAACCAGACCTGACAAGTTCGAACTACATGTTGATCTTTATAAGTTCAGCAGAAAACTCTGATTAAATGAGCATTTCGGGAGGAATGAAGACACAACTGAGGTTCTATTACAACTGAATGATCTAACAGTATACCACAGATTGCCGAGTGACCTCACAGTTGAATTTAAAAAAACAATTGATGAATATCTGGAACTAATGCTAGCTAGTGGGTATCTAAATAAGTCTACGTATGAGTTCTTGATGGTTGAGTTCCCAATCACTCCCATCATTTACACCTTACCAAAGGTACATAAGGACCCTATTAGACCACCTGGACGCCCCATTGTATCTGCATGGGACTCAATACTGCAAACACTTGCTATTTTTGTTGATGATGTCCTTCAACTATTGGTTCGCCAAATGGACTCTTTCCTGCTGAATTCTATTGAATTGGTCAAACAGCTACAAGACATGCATGATCTCATGGGGGATGAACTGCTGGTTACACTAGATGTTACCAGCTTATACATGGTCATACCCCATACTGAGCGTTTAGCAGCAATAAGAGAGAGCCTGCTTATGTATCCTTACATTGGGCCACCAATAGATACCATTCTACAACTATTGGAGTACTGCCTAAAATATAACTATTTCAGGTTTGAAAACCACTTCTATTAACAGGTATCCGGCACAGTGATGGGGTCCAATGTGGCCCCATCCTATGCCAATTTGTTTATGACGCAGTTTGAGACTTGTGACACTAACCTATTTAATGATCAGATAATTTGAATGTTCTGAAGATATATAGATGACCTGTTTCTGATTTGGTGTGGCAACCAGGATGAACTTGACCAGTGGTTTGAGAAACTAAATATGGCAAACAACAATCTTAAATTTAAGATCACCTCTGATCCACAAGTGGTTGACTTTCTGGATCTACGGATCTACAAATCTGAGGCAAGACTTAAAACAACACTGTTCCATAAACCCTCCGATAGGAACTCTATCCTACAGGGCACAAGTTGCCACCCTCCATATCTCAAGAGGGCCTTACCAAAATCTCAGTTTAAGAGAGTGGCTAGGAACAACAGCGGTGAAATGATGAAATACACACAACTCAAAGAAATGAAACAGAAATTCGAGGAACATGGATATAAGGAGCAACAAATGATTGATGCCTATACAGAAGCAATTGATACATCCCAAATACAAGCACTTAAAAAGAAGGAACCATCTAACTCAAATAGTGAAAGACTAATCATGACCACAACCTTCACTCCAGAGAATATCAAGCTCCCACAGGCTCTACGAGAGCACTGGAACACCATTTCTACTGACAAAACCATATCATGTGAAGCTATGGATTTACCTATGGTTATAGGAGGGCGGCCTCCTTATGTGACTATTTGATGCACCCCGATAATAAAGCCAGCTATACCACAAAGACCTGGTTAAACACCATGAAAAGGATGCTTCCAGTGCAGTGGATGCATTACATGTAGTGGGATGACCCAGAGTAAATTGTTTACACATCCATGGTCAAACAGAAAATTTGATATAAAGCATAGGGTCACCTGCATGACTAAATATGTGATATACATGCTGCACTAGAATGGCTAACCACAGGTCGGCAATTAGAGCAGCCATAAACTGTGGTAAATCAGATCAACCTGTGGCCAGACATTTTGTCCAAGGGAGACATAATGTTACCGACCTCAGATTTTATTATCATCAACCATATCCCCCCACTTCCAAGAGGGGGTGATAGGGGTAGGCTTTTGCTGCAGAGGGAGAGTCAGTGAATTTGCAGGCTGGAGACCCTGGTACCAAAGGGGTTGAATGTGCACCTTGATATGCAGTGCTTCCTGTAGTATAAAGTATGGTGCTAGGAGTTATTAGATCAGCACATAGTTTAAGACTAATGTGAGGATAGTTTCTATTTGGAATATTAACTGTTGATATATTTTTATGATATACCTAATGAACCCTTCTTGAAGAGATATACATAATACACCCAGCAATATAAATTGAGCCAGTGATGCTCCCGGTATAGTTTTGGATGGTGCTAGTGATCATATGATAGCTTATATGGTTATTATTTTATGTATATGAGATCTTGTATATTTTGATCTATGATTCTATGGATTGTAGTGATGTAGGGTTATTGATAATAGTAGTGTATTGTAAATGATGTGTCCGCCTATTTATTATAATGTGGCCTTACGCCACCTCAAGAAAAATTTTGGTTGATTATTTAGTATGTTGTACATAGCCTTATCCCTAATTGAGTGTCATACTACTCAAATGGATACTGGGTGAGTTGTGGACTTGTGAGTCTTAAGCATATAGGATAATATAATCTTTACACATATATAGTGTATCCATAATTCTTATGCTTTTACTTTTTGAATAATGTCTTGATGGTTTTATTGTCCTATTATGTACCCTTAGTGATATTATGCCACACAAAATGTAGGGGATTTTTAATTACGTTTGATAATTAATGTCCACTCCCAGTGTACTATTAGTATGCTCTTACTCTTAGAATGTGGTTTACTATGAGCTCCATATGCAGCTTTGACCTACTCATCTGATGCCTTACTGACAATGACATAATATAGGTATGACTCAACAGGGGTCTTCTAGTGATCCGTTCTTACATAGACTCACAATTGACCCTTTAATAATTCGGTTGACACAATATAATGCTTAGTACATTACTGTTTCGGTCACTGATTAGGGCTGACTCCATGTTAGTGATGGTAGATTGACCTGCTATAACATACAATTGGCTTGTATAAGGTGACAATACTGAGCATAGACTGATTGACAACCTCACACAGTGCATTATGTGAATGTAAAATGTTTTTTTGATGGCTGTGCCGATTTGGTTTGAGACTTATTTTTTACCTTCCAGGGCCACCGTACGGGCTCTTACACATGGGCAGTTGCACACAGGGAACATTACTCGGTCCGGGTAAGATTGCACACATAAATGTCTGCTTTTTGTAAATGTATGTAAGTCTGAGGACATGGGCAACCCCGAAAACGTTCACGCAAGTAAAAGGTTTTTACTAAACGGAAAATGGAGAGTGCCTTTCTTTGAGAGTTTCTTTTATATATATATATATATATATATATATATATATATATATATATATATAAAACACTGCATGGGAAAGCTCCAAGGAATCTCTCACCTTATATTCAATGCAAGGTAAATTACCTCTTTATTTCTGTGTCTACTGACCGGCACAATGGAGAGTGAGCTTCAGACTTTTCTGTGTAAGTGAATGCTGCTGCATGATGCGTCTGCTTTGCACATGAGAAATTAACACTGTCACAAATAGTGTAGCTAACTTTTATATATATATATATATATATATATATATATATATATATATATATATATATATATATATATATATATACACACACACACAATTTTTAACCCTTCACAGTCAAATACCTTGTAATATCCAATACATTTAAAAAAAATACCAAATACCTATGTTCTTTGCATTATGTATATATATATACTGTAATACTGTATATATATATATATATTTATATATATATATTTATATTATATTATATTTATATATATATATATATAGTCTAATGGGAGTTAGTGTGGTCTCGTTATCCGACCTACATATGTTAGCATGTCTGAGTCTTTTACTTGAGCGATACATTTTTACTTTTAACTTCTAATACCAGCGAAAACATAGGAGCGCTATTGAAATATCTTGAGCTCAACAGTGGTAAAACATTTTTGGTCTACCTGTTAAAGTTTTAAAACCATCATTGATCAAACATGCCGAATATGCCAATCATGCCCATATACAAATGGCATTCATATTGTTTCAAAAGCCGTTGTGGGAAAATGTAAATTAAATCCCATGTGAGGTAACATCTGCTGTGTTTCATTCGAAAAGATTGAGATCACTTTGTTAACAAAAAAAACATCAGGAAAAAAAGGAAAGATTGGAATCAACTCTTTAGTATCCTGCTGGTCATTACCTGATGTGTTTTGTTGGGCATTATTTACTACTTTTTTTCTACTGGCAATAACCTGGCATGGAATGCAGAAGACCATTTCCTGCTACTGTGTCCTGCTGGCTATAACTTTCTATTATGTCCTGGTGACCTTTGTCTATCGCTATGTCCTTTTGGCCATTATCAGTTTGCTAGATCCTGTAGATTTTATCTGTATACTATTTTCTATATATTTGTGTAGAAATCTGTATCTGCGGTATATGTATGAACTTCCTTACTTGTTTATTGTATTTAAAGGTATTCTACTACTGTATATGCCCATGTTAATGATATTACATTCAGCTTAGAAGTTAGAGGTGGACAGAGAGGTTAATAAAGCAGCATATTTGTTGAGAGTAAAGTATTTATTTTCTTGGTAAAATAACTATGCTTTATACCCACTACAACACATACACACATATGCTTTACATATAAGACATTATATCAAACACATGAAAGAACATGTGAAAGGATGAGTTCTATGGAGCAGTTCCACTTTACTTGCAAACATTTATTTCCAATATACTACGGCAGCAACTCAACAGGAAAGTTAATTTAAGGTGACTAATCCAATAGTACAAATAAAATGCTCAGTTTATTCAAATTAATTACAAGAACAGATAGCAGAAACAAACTTTTAACCCCTTAGATTGCCCCATCTGACACATTTCACATTATGCTTTCTCAAAGATTAATACATTGAACATTTTATTTGTACTATTGGATGTGTCACTGAATTAACTTTTCTGGATGGTTTAAATTAAAGGAAGAGATTGGGGGAGAGACTGGATAAGAAACTCATTTTACAATATAAATGAAAAAATGTTAACAAAAATGTTCCTTTTTGCCTTGAGATGACAAGGAGCCTCAATCCACTTCCCCATCATGTGTGTCTGAATCCTACAAATCACTAAGGGGATATGATGTCATTTTCTGAAGTTTGATGTCAGAGTTTGGGTCTAAAATGCGGCTGTACCTGTAAAAGGAACAGTCAAAATAAATTTAAACCAATTAGAAAAGACATTTTTTTAGAAAAAAAAAGTAAATCAGTGTAATCTGTAATCAGATTATATTTAAGATCTTGAAATACCCTCTACTTTGATCACCACCACTAAACCTATCAAATCTATAAATACATCTGAGTGGAAACACTAAGCTGCATATAATGATCATTATTTGCTAATGAGATTCTCAGAATTAACCCTGAGATATTTATGGCGAGGAGAGTGGAACAGAATCATAAGCTAAAATATTCAAGATTTAATCAAATTTGTTAGTAGCTAAGTATATGAAAAAATGCATGAACTGTCTTTCCATTTGTAAACAATAGAAAATAAATAAAACTAGAAAAACTACCTAATTAGAGATTAGTCCATAGTTGTTCTAAAGCAGGACAGATCCCTTCCAGCAGGAATTCTATTAGACCCAGCAAGTTCTTCATGAAATAATTTAGATTTCCCTGAAAAAAAATATTAAAATATTTTAAACTATTTAGAGATTTGGGTTTTTAGGTTGGAATGTGTCTATAATACAGAAAACAGCTTTTTTCTTCTTCTTCAGTATTCCTTATCTTGCCTTGCAGTTAATTTTGTCTGATTTCCCACGGGTTAAGCAGTGATACTATTAAATACCCTAGATTTGATTTACCCTGAGGGAAGTTTAATTTAATTTACTTTACCAAAAGGGCAGCATGTGGAAGCTTCAATCAATTAGTTTTTGCAAGAATTGGTTTCTGCTTCCTTACATTCCCTAGGAAACTGGAGTCTAGTGATGCAGGCAATGTTTCTTTTCAATGTAAGTATTTACATTTAAGTATGTGTTTTCCATTATTAAATCTAAAAAAGGAAATTTTAAAATATATTGGGCCAGAATATGAGTGGCACGCTAACAGTTACGCGCAAACAATATCTTGCTTATTGTGGCTGTTTGCGCGCATTTCTATGTAGTGCTCATATTACAAATTGAAAGTAAACACAATCGCTTGAGCGCAATTAAAGATCAAGCGCAACCTCAGAGCTCTGATTAAGTGTTTCGCGAAACTAAAAAGTGTCACAAAACACATCAAAAATACATATAAAAGTACAGTTATACTCATAATAATGCTATCAATTAAAAAATATTAAAAAAATATATTATTATTATTACAATAAAGCTATAAGGGCTCAAAGATTTAAGGTCTCAGATGTTAGAAAAAAAAGGTAGGCAAAGGGATTTAATATAGAGATACATACATATACATGTCTAAATATGTATGTATTTATGTTTAAATATGTATTTACAGACATATATACACATAAATACATACTGTATGTATACATAAATAGACACACACACATATATATATATATATATATATATATATATATATATATATATATATATATATATATATATATATATATATATATACTGTGTATATATATATATATATATATATATATATATATATATATATATTGGAGCCTTTTGCAGGTAAGTAGATGAAAACATGGTAAATTATATTTATGCAATATTCATATTTAATAAAGTGTTATTAGTGTAAATATTTCACATTCCAATGTGAAAACATAAGTTCACATACCCTGGCAGAATTTATGATTTTTTGGCCATTTTGCAGAGAATATGAAAGATAACACAAAAACTTTTCTTTCACTCATAGTTAGTGTTTGGCTGAAGCCGTTGATTATCAATCAACTGTGTTTACTCTTTTTAAATCATAATGACAACAGAAACTACCCAAATGACCCTGGTTTACATACCCTGGTGATTTTGGCCTGATAACATGCACAAAAGTTGACACAAAGGGGTTTGAATGGTTATTAAATGTAACAATCCTCATCTGTGATCTGTTTTCTTGTCATTAGTGTGTGTGTATAAAAGGTTAATGAGTTTCTGGACTCCTGACAGACCCTTGCATCTTTCATCCAGTGCTGCACTGATGATTCTGGATTCTGAGTCATAGGGAAAGCAAAAGAATTGTCAAAGGATCTGCGGGAAAAGGTAGTTGAACTGTATAAAACAGGAAAGGGATATAAAAACATATCCAAGGAATTGAGAATGCAAATCAGCAGTGTTCAAACTCTAATAAAGAAGTGGAAAATTGTGTTTTTTTTTTGCTCCATTGAATTCTATGGGGGAATATGTTAACACAGTCACAATATTGTAGCTTTAGATTTTTACGGGCATCAGGTTAGCACGCAAGTGGAAAATTGTTCCTTTCAACTTGTAATATGAGCGCTATCCGACGTGCACAGAAAGCTTACATCTAGCGGAGTTAGAGTGCAAGTGGGAGTGTTAAATACCACTCCACTCGTAATCTGGCCCATTATAGGTATTTTTTTAACTGATGTTCCTGTAAAGAGATAAAAAAACAACACCTTTTGCGCTTGTGGTTTGTTAAAGTACACCAACAGAGTTTTGAATGTGTTCCTTATCAGTCAATGGACCAGTATTGCACAAACGTGTACTACCTGTGACAAAATATAATTCCTCCTGTAAACAACTGAGATCAAAATCACAATGCAAAAAATGTAATCAAAACCAAACAGGTCTCATGAAATTGCAGTTTGTATTACTTTCAAGGGGAAACTCAAAAACCATTACGCAGCAGCATTATAATTGTGCAGCTACAACTGTTATTGTATCTAAAAGAATAGGCTACTATATTATTAAACCTAATTGTATAATGATGTATAGTTTTGAGTTGAGGGACACTCAACTCAAAATTAAACTTTCATGATTCAGATAGAACATACAATTGTAAACAACTTTCCAATTTACTTCCATTAACAAAATGTGCACAGTCTTTTTATATTTACACTTTTTGAGTCACCAGCTCCTACTGAGCATGTGCAAGAAATCACAGAATATATGTATATGCATTTGTGATTGGCTGATGGCTGTCACATGATGCAGTGGGAGTAGAAATAGACATACGATTAAAAATATACTACTCATTTGTAGTTCAGACTAAGTGCTATTGCATTGTCTTTGCATCATGCATTTGTTGATTATGCAAATCTACTGTATTTACTGGTCCTTTAAATATTCTTAGCATAGGCAGTCAGCTGCATGCACAACAAAATATGTTATTCATGCAGTTATAACTTTTAATTATCTAATAATTTAAATAGATATTTTACCCCATACAATAACTCTTACTGCAAAGGCTTCAACGATAACTGTCAGATGATAATTAATAGCTATCATTACCCAGTTAGATGCTATGTTAATATTCAGACTTGTAATGATGAGATTTATAAAGATACTGTAGAAACTTTCTTTTAAAAGAAACATTTTATCAAACAGAATTATTGGGCAAAAAATGCATTTAATGAAACTTAAAGGGACAGTTTACACCTTAGAAATCTTAAAGTTTTACCTTAGATTAAGCTGCAAATAGCGTCCTGCACCTTTTCTATATCATGCAACAGGAGTGGTAACATTTTAATTTTAAGATGAATATTGTTTCTGGCCACTTTAAAATGTCTGAAAAGCTCCGCCCACTTATGGCAACCCGATCTGGTCTGCATATGGTGTCCAATCACAAAAGGCTTAATAGTAGGATTCAACAGACTGCCAATTCTATTCAGCAGAATGTGTAGATGTAGCCCAGATTGTGATGTCATCAGTGGGTAGAACTTGGCAGCCATTTCAAAATGGCCAGAAAAATATTCATTTAAAAATAACTGTTTACCATTCCGGCTGCATGGTATATAAAGGGGTGCAGGAAGCTATTTGCAGTTCAATCTAAGGTGAGACTTTAAGACTGTCCTTTTAAATTACTTAAAAATAAACTTTTTTTGCCAATTTTTTAAAAAAAGAGAGAGAGCAAAAATATAAGGGGATGATAGATAAAGTATAAAGAGAAAGAGAAAATTCCTGTATTTAAAGATGAAATATAAAAACTAATGACAATAATTAATCTTTTCACATTTATTAATTTAATTTTATTAAAATTAAAAAAAAAAGTGGCACGGCATTATTTTTTTTTCACAAAAAAACTATTTTCCTCTAGTGGTAACCCGAATAGCTCAAAAATCCTAACAAGTTTTTGCGTGCATGTGTGTGTATATGTGTGTGTGTATATATATGTGTATGTATGGTGTGTGTGTGTGTGTATGTATATGTGTGTGTATATATATATATATATATATATATATATATATATATATATATATATATATATATATATATATATATATATATATGTGTGTGTGTGTGTGTGAATGGATGTGTGAATATATGTGTGTGTGTATGTATATATATATATATATATATATATATATTTTGTTTCTGTTTTTTTAATGTGCCCCCCTGATTAAACACTGGCCCCACTTTGACCCCCCCAGTAAAATGTGTCTAGAACCGCCACTGGTTAAAAACCAAATACTAAAACACACAGGAGTAGCGCTAAAAGCAGTTAAGGTCTTCCAATCAATAATAATTTTAATAAAATATATCTAAAATACACAAAATACACAATAAATATTAAAGACAGAATATATATATATATTTATATATACACACTATTATTTATATATATATATATATATATATACTATTATATATATATATATATATACAATTTCTTTAAGTTTAGCACTCACAACTCAGTCCGGGTGCTCAACAAGACACAAAATATTTCAAATAAAGTAGGCACTCTCCGTTTTTCTTCACAAATTTTTACTGTGCATTAAGTGACGTTTCGGGGTTTCACCCCCGTCTTCAGACTTACAGACAATGTGGTTGGCGGCTTCTAAAGGTGATACCTAACTACGTGCGGCGTCACTTCTCAGATGACGTATACATGGCGCCTGGTATACACCGCTGTAAGCCGGACATGCACGAGGTGGTATAGTATGTTAGATTGTTAAGTACTAAGTATTTTGAATTGATTGATTAATTATGCAAATGGTGGAGAGGTTGGGTATTAATAAGGTGTTTTTGATCAAATTGTCTCTAAGTCTGAAGACGGGGGTGAAACCCTGAAGTCTGGCGGACCTGACCCGCACTGTCGGATCAGGTCCGCCAGACTTTGGTAAATATAGGCCTAAGGCTCTACATCGTTATGCTCCACCAAACATATTTAAAACTTGATAGTTTGTGACAATATAAATACATTGATAAAGTAGGTGATCTGAAAATCTGGTTCCCCAGGGTGTTATTGGACACTAGTCACTGTAAGAGGTGTGGAAAAAGTTTAATACCTTCTAGTGAGCAGTTCCACGGTCAGTCCATTTCTCACTGATAATTCTTTCATTATCTCTCATCTCCAATCAGCAAGAACAACCCAGGTTGTTTACCAAAAATGGGCCGGCATCTAAACTTACTTTCTTGCATTTCAAATAAAGAAAATTTTATAATAGAAGTAAATTAGAAAGTTGCTTAAAACTGCATGCTCTATCTGAATCACGAAAGAAAAAAATTGGATTCAGTGTCCCTTTAACTGATCAGCATCATGAAGGACTGTGTAGGTTTTGAAAGTGCGGTATCCGGACAAAGTGAGGAACCACAGTAAGACAGCCAACATAGCCCAGTCTGGAAGGCATTTATTGTCCAAGTACTACACAATTCACTCACATGGAGAGTTCAGAAGTAATTAAATAATAACCAGTGAACAATGGTCTGACCGTGGAACTGCTCTCTAGAAGGTATTAAGCTGTTACCACATCTCTTACATTGTATTTTTATTGTCACAAACTCAAGTTTTAAATAAGTTTGTCAGAGCATAGGATTTTAACGCTGTGGAGCATTTCTTTTTACATTGCATGATTCTCAAATGTTTTAATACACCCAGTATTATATATATATATATAAGTAACGTGTGCTATATATTATAACGTGTGCTATATATTTTGATCCAATGCTAAATTTGTATATACATTCAAAGAGAGTTTTAACTTAAATGTGTGATTGATCTACTAGTGATTCCAATAAGGATACCAGCCCTGGATTGATAGATAGATAGATAGATAGATAGATAGATAGATAGATAGATAGATAGATAGATAGATAGATAGATGATACAGTTGTGCTCATAAGTTTACATACCCTGGCAGAATTTATTATTTCTTGGCCATTTTTCAGAGAATATGAATAACACAAAAACTTTTCTTTCACTCATGGTTAGTGTTTGGATGAAGCCATTTATTATCAATCAACTCTTTTTAAATCATAATGACAACAGAAACTACCCAAATTACCCTGATCAAAAGTATACATACCCTGGTGATTTTGGCCTGATAACATGCACACAAGTTGACACAAAGGGGTTTAAATGGCTATTAAAGTTAACCATCCTCACCTGTGATCTGTTTGCTTGTAATTAGTGTGTGTGTATAAAAGGTCAATGAGTTTCTGGACTCCTGACAGACCCTTGCATCTTTCATCCAGTGCTGCACTGACGATTCTGGATTCTGAGTCATGGGGAAAGCAAAAAAATTGTCAAAGGATCTGTGGGAAAATGTAGTTGAACTGTATAAAACAGGAAAGGGATATAAAAAGATATCCATGGAATTGAGAATGCAAATCAGCAGTGTTCAAACTATAATCAAGAAGTGCAAAATTAGGGGTTCTGTTGAAACCAAGCCACGGTCAGGTAGACCAACTAAAATTTCAGCCACAACTGCCAGGAAAATTGTTCGGGATGCAAAGACAAACCCACAAATAACTTCAGGTGAAATACAGGACTCTCTGAAAACATGTTGTGTGGCTGTTTCAAGATGCACAATAAGGAGGCACTTGAAGAAAGATGGGCTGCATGGTCGAGTCGCCAGAAGAAAGCCATTACTACGCAAATGCCACAAAGTATCCCGCTTACAATATGCCAAACAGCGCAGAGACAAGCCACAAACCTTCTGGCACAAAGTCATTTGGCGTGATGAGACCAAATTTTAGCTTTTTGGCAACATCCATAAATGCTACATTTGGCCTATGATGAAAGAAGATACATCATTCCTACTGTGAAACACAGAGGTGGATCACTGATGTTTTGGGGATGTGTGAGCTACAAAGGCACAGGAAATTTGGTCAGATTTGATGGTAAGATGAATGCAGTATGTTATCAAACAGAAAACCTCATTTTCCACATCTTGATTAGAGTTTGAACACTGCTGATTTGCATTTTCAATTCCTTGGATATCTTTTTATATCCCTTTCCTGTTTTATACAGTTCAACTACCTTTTCCCGCAGATCCTTTGACAATTATTTTGCTTTCCCCATGACTCAGAATCAAGAAACGTCAGTGCAGCACTGGATGAAAGATGCAAGGGTCTGTCAGGAGTCCAGAAACTCATTGACCTTTTATACACACACACTAATTACAAGCAAACAGATCACCGGTGAGGATGGTTATCTTTAATAGCCATTCAAACCCCTTTGTGTTAACTTGTGTGCATGTTATCAGGCCAAAATCACCAGAGTATGTAAACTTTTGATCAGGGTCATTTAGGTAGTTTCTGTTGTCATTATGATTTAAAAAGAGTAAACACAGTTGATTGATAATAAATGGCTTTTCAGCCAAACACTAACCAGGAGTGAAAGAAAAGTTTTTGTGTTATCATTATATTCTCTGAATAAAGGCCAAGAAATCATAAATTCTGCCAGGGTATGTAAAATATATATATATACTGTATATATACGTGGTAGCCGGTGGCCCAGCACTCCTTCCACATCAATGTTTCCAGTGCCTGGGTGCAATCCTCAAACAATATGCATAGAGTATTAGTAGAGATGGAGGGCACTCACAGGACTTCATACATAAGATAGCTTTTATTGTAGTAGTAACATAGATACAGTGTCGACGTTTCGGCCCTTTCTTAGGCCTTCTTCAAGACAAATTTCATAGTCTAAAAACATAAACAAAAAATATGATAAAAAACATTACCAAAATGCAATGTCCAAGTATACACCAAAGTGTGACCCTCCACCAGAGGAAACCATCATAGCCCAAGTGAGACATAAAAAAGCTTCAAGTGAAGTAAAGAAGCCATAACATCCAGCTGCCATGGGAGAAGTAAGAAAAGGCAAGAGAGCCAACAGTTTATACGATCAGACCCACATACTGACACGCTGTTGTTTATGTTAGTGCTAGCATGTACATTAACCGGGGGTGTTGCACTGACAACTATAATGTTTTTTGTGAGGCTTGTTATGTTTTTTATTATGGTTTACTGTCGTCACTATGTAACAGATCATAGTCGGCCTCTGAAGCACTGCTGCAGTTATTTTCCCTAAGGGACGCGTGATAGTTATTTGGGTGGCCCCTGGATGGCGCCCACTGTGTGACCTATTGGTTGTCCTTACCTTATTCTCCATATGGGTATGAGCTTAGGACTATACTTACACTGTGGACATAGACAAATTCCTGCTCTGTCTTGTTGGCATGTTTATAGTTGAATTTGCTCTCGTATAGATGTTGTACAACGTATATCTCTCAACATAAATTGATCCCATGAGTAGTATGGATTTTATTACTTTATTGCTTGCTCTGTGGTAGGTGTATAGTCGCTGGAATGTGGGTCTGATCGTATAAACTGGGGTCTTGGCGTTTTTTCTTTTGTTTTTTCTTTTCTTTTCTTTTTTCCCTGATGCTATTGAGTCTATTGATTGAATTATTACTATGGTTTTACCTTTTAGGCAAGGGTATAATGATATGAGCCCGCCACTAGGTGCTTTACAGAATACAATTGATAAGGGAGACTTTTGTACCAGGTGGACTATGATAGTTCCAGCAGTGGTTCATTTTGTCACATTTTCATCCATACTCACCCTCTCTTCCTTCTTTTTTCTGTTGGCTCTCTTGCCTTTTCTTACTTCTCCCATGGCAGCTGGATGTTATGGCTTCTTTACTTCACTTGAAGCTTTTTTATGCCTCACTTGGGCTATGATGGTTTCCTCTGGTGGAGGGTCACACTTTGGTGTATACTTGGACATTGCATTTTGGTAATGTTTTTTATCATATTTTTTGTTTATGTTTTTAGACTATGAAATTTGTCTTGAAGAAGGCCTAAGAAAGGGCCGAAACGTCGACACTGTATCTATGTTACTACTACAATAAAAGCTATCTTATGTATGAAGTCCTGTGAGTGCCCTCCATCTCTACTAATACTCTCTCTCTCTCTCTATATATATATATATATATATATATATATAAATATATATATGTATATATATATTTATATATATATATATATATATATATATATATATATGTATATTCTGTCTTTAATATTTATTGTGTATATTGTGTATTATATATATATATATATATTATTAAAATTATTATTGATTGGAAGACCTTGACTGCTTTTTTAACGCTACCCCTCTGTGTTTAATTATTAATCTACTTAATAGCAAAGGGCTCTAATGCACTTTTATATATATATATATCTATATATATATATATATATATATATATATATATGTGTGTGTGTGTACATATGTATCTATGTGTTTATATGTGTATATATATCTGTCAATTAATATATATGTACACGTATATAGATATATATATATATATATATATATATATATATATATATATATATATATATATACAGTATATATATATATATATATATATATATATATATATATATATACAAATACATCTTTAGCAATTTATCTGTATGTATCGCTATGTTAAAGTACTTTGCCTGCTTTATTTTCTTACACCTAAGATCTCATATCTTTGAGCCCTTATAACTTGTGCAGTATAACTGTACTTTGTAATGTATTTTTGAAGTGTTTTGTGCAACTTTTTTGTTTTGGAAAACAGTTAACCACAGTTCTGTGATCACGGTAAGGATTGAAGGGTAAATGCTGATTGCGTTAGCGCAATCGCGTTTTCGCTCAACTTGTAATATCAGAGCAATTAAAAATGCTAGCAAATAGACAATAGCACTTGCCCATACTATTTAGTCTACTATTTATCCATATTCTTAGATTCCTTTAGTTATTAAAATATAAAGTAAAGTACTACTATAATAAAGTTATTAACCCCTAATCCGCCTCACTAACCCTATAATAAATAGTATTAACCCCTAATCTGCCCTCCCTAACATCGCAGACACCTAACTTCAATTATTAACCCCTAATCTGCCGACTGGAGCTCACCGCTATTCTAATAAATGTATTAACCCCTAAAGCTAAGTCTAACCCTAACACTAACACCCCCCTAAATTAAATATAATTTTAATCTAACGAAATAAATTAACTCTTATTAAATAAATTATTCCTATTTAAAGCTAAATACTTACCTGTAAAATAAACCCTAATATAGCTACAATATAAATTTTAATTACATTGTAGCTATTTTAGGATTAATATTTATTTTACAGGCAACTTTGTAATTATTTTAACCAGGTACAATAGCTATTAAATAGTTAAGAACTATTTAATAGTTACCTAGTTAAAATAATAACAAAATTACCTGTAAAATAAATCCTAACCTAAGTTACAATTAAACCTAACACTACACTATCAATACATTAATTAAATACAATATCTACAAATTACTACAATGAAATAAACTAACTAAAGTACAAAAAATAAAAAATAACTAAGTTACAAAAAATAAAAAAATATTTACAAACATAAGAAAAATATTACAACAATTTTAAACTAATTACACCTACTCTAAGCCCCCTAATAAAATAACAAAGCCCCCAAAAATAAAAAATGCCCTACCCTATTCTAAATTACTAAAGTTAAAAGCTCTTTTACCTTACCAGCCCTGAACAGGGCCTTTTGCGGGGCATGCCCCAAGAAGTTCAGCTCTTTTGCCTGTAAAAAAAAACATACAATACCCCCCCAACATTACAACCCACCACCCACATACCCCTAATCTAACCCAAACCCCCCTTAAATAAACCTAACACTAAGCCCCTGAAGATCTTCCTACCTTGTCTTCACCATCCCAGGTTCACCGATCGGTCCAGAAGAGCTCCTCCGATGTCCTGATCCAAGCCCAAGCGGGGGGCTGAAGATGTCCATGATCCGGTAGAAGTCTTCATCCAAGCGGGGCAGCCAATAGAATGCGAGCTCAATCTGATTGGCTGATTGGATCAGCCAATCGGATTGAACTTGATTCTGATTGGCTGATTCTATCAGCCAATCAGAATATTCCTACCTTAATTCCGATTGGCTGATAGAATCCTATCAGCCAATCGGAATTCGAGGGACGCCATCTTGGATGACGTCATTTAAAGGAACCGTCATTCGTCGTTCAGTCGTCGGCCAGGATGGATGTTCCGCGTCGGAGGTCTTCAGGATGCTGCCGCTCCGCTCCAGATGGATGTCGATAGAAGATGCCGCCTGGATGAAGACTTCAATCGGATGGAAGACCTCTTCTGCCCCGCTTGGATGAAGACTTCAATCGGATCATGGACATCTTCAGCCCCCCGCTTGGGCTTGGATCAGGACATCGGAGGAGCTCTTCTGGACCGATCGGTGAACCTGGTATGGTGAAGACAAGGTAGGAAGATCTTCAGGGGCTTAGTGTTAGGTTTATTTAAGGGGGGTTTGGGTTAGATTAGGGGTATGTGGGTGGTGGGTTGTAATGTTGGGGGGGATATTGTATGTTTTTTTTTTACAGGCAAAAGAGCTGAACTTCTTGGGGCATGCCCCGCAAAGGGCCCTGTTCAGGGCTGGTAAGGTAAAAGAGCTTTTAACTTTAGTAATTTAGAATAGGGTAGGGCATTTTTTATTTTGGGGGGCTTTGTTATTTTATTAGGGGGCTTAGAGTAGGTGTAATTAGTTTAAAATTGTTGTAATATTTTTCTTATGTTTGTAAATATTTTTTTATTTTTTGTAACTTAGTTCATTTTTATTTTTTGTACTTTAGTTAGTTTATTTCATTGTAGTTATTTGTAGATATTGTATTTAATTAATGTATTGATGGTGTAGAGTTAGGTTTAATTGTAGGTAATTGTAGGTATTTTATTTAATTAATTTAATGATAGTATAGTGTTAGGTTTAATTGTAACTTAGGTTAGGATTTATTTTACAGGTAATTTTGAAATTATTTTAACTAGGTAACTATTAAATAGTTCTTAACTATTTAATAGCTATTGTACCTGGTTAAAATAATTACAAAGTTGCCTGTAAAATAAATATTAATCCTAAAATAGCTACAATGTAATTATAATTTATATTGTAGCTATATTAGGGTTTATTTTACAGGTAAGTATTTAGCTTTAAATAGGAATAATTTATTTAATAAGAGTTAATTAATTTCGTTAGATTAAAATTATATTTAATTTAGGGGGGTGTTAGTGTTAGGGTTAGACTTAGCTTTAGGGGTTAATCCATTTATTAGAATAGCGTTGAGCTCCGGTCGGCAGATTAGGGGTTAATAATTGAAGTTAGGTGTCGGCGATGTTAGGGAGGGCAGATTAGGGGTTAATACTATTTATTATAGGGTTAGTGAGGCAGATTAGGGGTTAATAACTTTATTATAGTAGCGGTGCGGTCCGCTCGGCAGATTAGGGGTTAATAAGTGTAGGCAGGTGGAGGCGACGTTGAGGGGGGCAGATTAGGGGTTAATAAATATAATATAGGGGTTGGCGGTGTTAGGGGCAGCAGATTAGGGGTACATAGCTATAATGTAGGTGGCGGCGCTTTGCGGTCGGCAGATTAGGGGTTAATTATTGTAGGTAGCTGGCGGCGACGTTGTGGGGGGCAGATTAGGGGTTAATAAATATAATACAGGGGTCGGCGGTGTTAGGGGCAGCAGATTAGGGGTACATAAGTATAACGTAGGTGGCGGTCGGCAGATTAATTGTTAAAAAAATTTAATCGAGTGGCGGCGATGTGGAGGGACCTCGGTTTAGCGGTACATAGGTAGTTTATGGGTGTTAGTGTACTTTAGAGTACAGTAGTTAGGAGCTTTATAAACCGGCGTTAGCCCAGAAAGCTCTTAACTACTGACTTTTTTCTGCGGCTGGAGTTTTGTCGTTAGATTTCTAACGCTCACTTCAGACACGACTCTAAATACCGGAGTTAGAAAAATCCCATTGAAAAGATAGGATATGCAAATGTCGTAAGGGGATCTGCGGTATGGAAAAGTCACGGCTGAAAAGTGAGCGTTAGACCCTTTTTTGAGTGACTCCAAATACCGGAGTTAGCCTAAAACCAGCGTTAGGAGCCTCTAACGCTGGTTTTCAAGGCTAACGCCAAACTCCAAATCTAGGCCTTAGCTATTGATTGCATAGACTTGCATAAAGTAGGTTTCCAATCTTTCTTGGTATGAGGGTTTGCTCTTTGCTTTTATGTAAATGATTATCTTCATGAAACTAAGTGTGTGTAATATATGGTTTAAAGTACATTTAAAAATGGAAAAACACTATAAAATATGATACCACCTACTGTAATAATGTGCACTCACTGAGTGGCGTGCAATAGGCCAATAGCTAAATCAATGCTTTATATCTTTATTTTTTGGACTATAAATAGACAGCGCAAAGCATATAAATGTCACAATTTATTATAAAACAATAAAAATATGTCCCACACTGTGAACATACATAGTACATGATTAAAGCAATAGGTCAAAACACTCAGCTTAAATAAAACATATATCAATAATGATAAAGATAAAAAAGCCTGTAAGTGGAGAGACAAAACAAACTGCTTGCCTAGCCAGGTCAGAAATTCACACTATGCATTTCATGCTTCCTCCCCTTTCTCAGGTGTAACTGGATTGCAGTAAGTGAGTTGCTTCCACTCACAGGCTTTTTATATATAGTATACTCCAATTACTTGCTTTGATATATGTACCTACTACCTAGTGTCTCCTTTTATTCCATTGGACAAAATTTGAATATAACAATTTAGCTCTGTTTATGTACATTTGCAATCTTTGATACATTGTTTCTAAATATTATAAGGCCTGTAATTTTCATCATAGGTATACCTCAACTATGAGAGACGAAATGTGGAAACAAATCTAGATAATCACATTGTCTGATTTGGAAATAATTTATTTGCAAATTATGGTGGAAAATAAGTATTTGTTCAATATCAAAAGTTCATCTCAATACTTTGTTATATATCCTTTGTTGGCAATGACAGAGGTCAAACATTTTCTGTAAGTCTTCACACGTTTGTCACACACTGTTGCTGGTATGTTGGCCCATTCCTGCATGCAGATCTCCTCTAGAGCAGTGATGCTTTGGGGCTGTCACTGGGCAACACAGACTTTCAACTCCCTCCAAAGGTTTTCTATGGGGTTGAGATCTGGAGACTGGCTAGGCCACTCCAGGACCTTGAATTGCTTCTTACGAAGCCACTCCTTCATTGCCTGGGCAGTGTGTTTGGGATCATTGTCATGCTGAAAGACCCAGCCACGTTTCATCTTCAATGCCCTTGCTGATGGAAGGAGGTTTGCACTCAAAATCTCACGATACATGGCCCCATTCATTCTTTCATGTACATGGATCAGTCGTCATGTTCCCTTTGCAGAGAAACAGCCCCAAAGCATTATGTTGCCACCCCATGCTTCACAGTAGGTATTGTGTTCTTTGATTGCAACTCAGCATTCTCTCTCCTCCAAACACGACGAGTTGTGTTTCTACCAAACAGTTCTACTTTGGTTTCATCTGACCAGATGACATTCTCCCAATCCGCTTCTGGATCATCCAACTGCTCTCTAGCATGCTTCAGATGGGCCTGGACATGTACTGGCTTAAGCAGGGGGACACGTCTGGCACTGCAGGATCTGAGTCCCTGGCGGCGTAGTATGTTACTGATGGTAGCCTATTGCAGATTCAGTCTTCCCAGCCTGGTGCAGGTCTACAATTTTGTTTCTGGTGTCCTTCGACAGCTCTTTGGTCTTCACCATAGTGAAGTTTGGAGTGTGACTGTTTGAGGTTGTGGATAGGTGTCTTTTATACTGATAACAAGTTCAAACAGGTGCCATTAATACAGGTAATGAGTGGAGGACAGAGGAGCCTCTTAAAGAAGAAGATTCAGGTCTGTGAGAGCCAGAAATCTTGCTTGTTTGTAGGTGACCAAATACTTATTTTCCACCATAATATGCAAATAAATTCTTTCCAAATCAGACAATGTGATTGTCTGGATTTGTTTCCACATTTTGTCTCTCATAGTTGAGGTATACCTATGATGAAAATGACGGGCCTCTTTAATCTTAAGTGGGAGAACTTGCACAATTGGTGGCTGACTAAATACTTTTATGCCCCACTGTATATGGGTACAACCATCTGATTTAAAAAAAAAATATCCCAAACATTCTTCCACCAGGAGATTAACTTTATACAAACATATAGTTCAACATGATAGATACACTAATACAGAAACTTATTACAAAATGTATAAATACAAAATCTATTATTTAGAGGGTTATATATACCATACCTGTGACTTACTGAAAAATAAAAATAACAGCCAAAGTAATTAACATGTGAAAAAAGGCTGTAATCTATAATACATTCTGGTTAACTAACTACATAGTGAAATGTTATTCATTTACAATAAACAAATAAGGCTGCAATGTTTAATACATTCTCACTAACTGAAAAGTTTATAGTGCTACTCATTAACAATTGACAAAATTCACAATATTTTATAGTGTTAAAATTTGATAAATTCATGGGTGTTTATTTAAGAAGCAGCTGATGCTGCCTCCGACCCACTCCGCTTCAGTTCCGGCTGAAGCGGAAGTTAAGAAGCAGCGGTCCTAAGACCGCTGCTCCTTTACTCGTCCGCCACCACTGAGGTGGCAGACAGCAATCTGCCCAATAGAATACGATCAGGCTGATTGACACCCCCTGCTAGCGCACATTAATAAATGGAACCCATAGTGTTTATTAAAAATGTGTGGTTTTATTGACTGTAAAAGTAAAAATATAGTGTGGTGGTCATCATCAATTCCAGTCGGCTCGGAGTTGCAGGTGACCATCACCGTATATAAAATAAATATATTTAAAGAATAGTCATATGGTGATTTTTTCCCCCTCTTTTAACATAACATGACTTTATCTGAAATACAATTTAACAATAAACTGTAACAGTAAGCTGTAAAAGCTCCCCAGTCTGGGAATAGTTAGAGGAAAGATACCAGATCGAACACTTAATTTAATCACTTGGGGTATAAGGTATCTAGGCGGTGAATCCAGAAAGTTTCATGTTAATTCAGATGTTTCTGTCAATTTCCTCTTCTCACATATATCCCGATTTTCTCGATTCCAAATATTGTCAGGTCTTTTTCGTTCCTTGAATATACCTTAACAAATTGACAAGAGACAGAATGCTTTTGATAACCAACTTTTATGCTATATAGATGTTCATATTTTCGTTTCTTTAAAGGACAAGTTGTGCGTCCAACACATTGCATATATACTTAAATAAGTAAATAACATTGCTGGATTCATAGTTTATAAAATGATATGATAAAGGACATGTTTTAATCTTTAAATGTTAGGGACATTTTTGGGCAATATGAGCACTAGTGAAATCTACCACAAATATGCCATCCCAAAAGTTGTGGTCTTAACCATATATTTCCATCCTATTCATTAGACATATAAGAAAAAAAGGGGACAGGCGCAGCCACGACTCAAAGTGTCAGTTAATTCAACACACATATAGGATAAACAATATTGCACTTACGAGATGGCAATAGAATAATCACCTTAAAACTCCAACCCTCTTGGCTATTGATTATATGCAGTCCCCTCATGCCATTGTATGACACCTCCCCAAGGGTACCGCTCTTCTGTATCTTATCTCACTATCAGCTAGATTAGATTTGCATTATGAGTGAAAAAGCATCGTTATGCTTCATAACGCTGCTTTTTCCCTAACGCCGCTATTACAAGTCTTGTAGGTATAGGTGTACCGCACACCTTTTTGGCCGTCACACAACGTCAGTACCGCACTTTTTAAAAAGTCCTTTTTCAATGGGACTTTGATAGCGCCGGTATTATGAGTTTGCCCGGGAGGTCAAAAAGTGAGTGGTACAATCTATAACCACAAGATCCGTACTGCCATCTAAAGTCAGTAGTTATGAGTTTTATGTTACAAAGCTGTAGCATAAAATTCATAACTGAAGTGTAAAAAAGTAACACCCATAAACTATCTATTAACCCCTAAACCGAAGCCCTCCCGCATCGCAAACACTATAATAAATTAATTAACCCCTAATCTGCCACTCTGGACATCGCCGCCACTTAAAAAAATGTATTAACCCCTATCCCGCCACTCCCTGACATTGTCGCCACTATAATAAACCTATTATCCCCTAAACAACCACCCTCCGGCATTGCAAACTCTATTTAAATATTATTAACCCCTAATCTGTCATCCGCCCACACCGCTGCTATAAAAAATCTATTAACCCCTAAACCTAACCCTAACCCTAACATAACCCTAAAACTAACCCTAACACCCCCTAACTTAAAAATAATTAAAATAAATCTAAATAAAACTTACAATTATTACCTAAATAACCTATTTAAAACTAAATACCCGTATTTAGTTAAATTGTAGCTATCTTAGGTTTTATTTTTATTTCACAGGTAAGTTTGTATTTATTTTAACTAGGTAGACTAGTTAGTAAATAGTTATTAACTATTTACTACCTACCAAGTTAAAATAAATACAAACTTACCTGTAAAATAAAACATAACCCGACTTACTCTAAAAACCAACATTACAATAAAATAAAAAAAATTAAATTAATCAAATACAATTATCTAAATTACAAACCCCCCCTAAATTAAACAAAATAAAAAACAAAATTTTCCAAAATAAAAACGAATTACTCCTAATCTAATAGCCCTATCAAAATAAAAAAGCCTCTCCAGAATAAAAAAAAACAGAAGAAAAAGAGGATCCGCCGTCAGTAAAAATCTGACAAAAGAACATTTTTTGCAACACCGTTGAATCTACAGAGTGATACAAAGTTTTCTTGGTGGCAGCTACACAGATGGATACAAAATTTCCTTTGTGGTAACCATTGGATCATTCTACCTGGTCAGGTGACGTTACGTCACAACCAACGGCTCTCTCACACGGCTCTCTTTCACGGACACGTCACCGGGTTTTGTTCTCTTGCTTACTCTCCGGTTTCAGGATCTCCAAACCTTAGTCTGTGCACAGCAGAATCCCACTAACTCCTGGACAGAAACAGTATAAGTATTGCTTTTTCTTGCTGCTTTCCTTTTATGTTGCAATACTATTAATACTCATCACGCTATGTTATATGCAATTGCTATATATACATTTGTCTGCTTGCTGCTTTGTCAGTAATCTGATCTTTTTAATTCAGCTACCAGATTGTTACTGATTATATTAATACCACTGTCATTGTTTTCACATTTTATATCATATTTTAGATTAATTCTTAGACTTGATGCCGGCATCGTTACATTTTGTAAAATTACCTTTATAAAGTCTATATTTTATGCTATTTTTAAACTTTGTTTGCATACTGCTGATATGTATTAAATGTCCTAACTTTATTTGGGATATCTTTCATTTATTTGTAGTATACTAAAATATTATTAATTTATCTGGTCAGCTCCTTTCAGAGCGCTTGTCCCACCCCCTTGTTTTTAGCTCTTTTATGGTGCCCAAACCCTACTCTAAAAATAAAACTCACCCAATAAACCCTTAAAAAAAACTAACACTAACCCCGGACGATCCACTTACAGTTTTCGAAGACCAGACATCCATCCTCATCCAGGCAGCAGAAGTCTTTATCCAAGTGGGCAGAAGTCCTCATCGAAGCCGGCAGAAGTCTTCATCCATGTGGGCAGAAGTCCTCATCGAAGCCAGCAGAAGTCTTCATCCAAGCGGACAGAAGTCTTCATCCAGACAGCATCTTCTATCTTCAGCCATCCGGCACGGAGCCGGTCCATCTTCAAGACATCCAGCAAGGAGCATCCTCCAGTCGCCGCTGTAGAATGAAGTTTCCCTTTAAGTGACATCATCCAAGATGGCGTCCCTTACATTCTGATTGGCTGATAGAATTCTATAAGCCAATAGGAATTAAAGGTGAAAAAATCCTATTGGCTGTTGCAATCCAGCCAATAGGATTGAGCTTTCATCCTATTGGCTGATCCAATCAGCCAATAGGATTGAGCTTGTATTCTATTGGCTATTCTATTATTGGCCGAAGATAGAAGATGCCGTCTGGATGAAGACTTCTGCCCGCTTGGATGAAGACTTCTGCCGGCTTCGATGAGGACTTCTGCCCGCTTGGATGAGGATGGTCTTCAAAAACTGTAAGTGGATCGTCGGGGTCTTAACCATTTATTTCCATCCTATTCATTAGACTTAGTTTCTACTATCCTTCTTCTTGCTACTTCCAAGTTTTTTTATTTTTTTATTTTTTTTTTAAGTCTGATGATGCAAGAATAGTTTTAAGATTTCTACTCTTTTTACAGATGATTTTGATCTTGTTGGGTAGAATACTCCCTAAACATGGATCTTCACATAAGATGTACCAATTTACATTTAAGATATTATTTACTTCAGCGCTATTTTCACCATATGTAGTTAGCATTCTATTTATATAGACGCTATAAGGATCTTCCCTTATTTGTGTGTCCTTAATACTTTTAATGAAATATTTTCTAAACTGATTTAATTCTAGACATGTGCACAGCGGAAAAATTAGTTTTGGACGATTCAGATTTTTTTTAATTTCACTTCAGATCGATTCGAATTCAGATACATTCAAATGTATTCATTTTGGATTCATTCGGATTCAAATAAAATTTGGATGTATTCATTTCGGATTCAATTCGTAAATTCAGAAGTTTGGTATGTGTTATGTTGATTCAGATGGTTCCAAGTTACACAAACGGAATTATTTCACTGTTCTATCTCATTAAATCTCACTAAATTTAATTTTTATACTGAATTGTGATTAGTCCATGGCCATTCGAATGTAACGATTAAATCCTAACTAATTCAGATTTATTAGTTACAAATGCATTCAGATTAGTTTAGTTTCGTTGCTAGGGTAATTCGGAAATTCGTATCGATTCAAATTTCCGAATTTGGTGAATTTGGCCGAATTTTGATTTGGAACAAAACAAAACGCACAAGTTTTGTTTGCAGCAAGCTCCCCATGGGCATTTCCATATATGAAATGTGCTATCCGGCCATAGCTTTGGCAGAAGGCACTTGTGCACATGCACAGTAGGGGGCATAGTCACATGACACCTGGCTAAAGCAGTATAATGCTGAAGTTTTTACAAAGCATGTGACATTACCCCTATGGAAACAAGCAAGCCTCTTGGAAACAAACAATAGCAGTACCTGATGTTCCTCCTTAACCCCCCTTACTTGCTTAAGTAATTATCCTCACATGCACACTTTGTTACTTGATAACTCAGGGTTTGGAGTAAGACACTGATAAGGAGGGTGGAGCAGGCTAAACTTGTCAACACTAAATTATAAGTAATTTTGCAGATTTTCGGAAATTTTATTAAAATACTTATAAGCTTTATTTTACACTTTTTTCCACACCCTTTATAATATGCATATAACTCAAAATTTTTATGGCACTTTAAAACCTTTTTCTAAAAATCTCCTTTTAATGATGCCAGTTTGAGAGTGGGTATCTGAAATCTCTTTATTCTAATAAACTGTCCTTTGGGAATATTTTCTAACAATGTTTAATCATGGCAACTTTTCCTATCTAAATACATATTATGATCAACTTTTTTGAAAAAAAGTTCTAGTAATGTTCTTACCATCTTGAATCTATAATTCCAAGTCCAAAAATTCACATTTTGTTTGATTTATTTTATAATCAAAAATCCATCCCAAATTATCCCAATCTGCTAATAATAAATCTGCATAGCTGGGGGCAAAACATGTCCCCTTAGCTGTGCCTTGGGTCTGTAAATAAAATGTTCTATAGAACATTAGACAGAATATACCATTTTAAACAACTTTCCAATTTACTTCTGTTTTCACATTTGCTTCATTCTCTTGTTACAATTTGCTGAAGGAGCAGCAATGCACTACTGGGAGCTAGCTGAATAACTCTAGTTAGCCAATCACAATAGACAAATGTGTGCAGGCACCAATCAGCAGCTAGCTCCCAGTAGTGTTCAAAAAATGCACACCAAGAGAAAATAGAAGTAGATTTAAAAGTATCTTAAAGTTACATGCTCTGTCTGAGTCATGAAAGATTAATTTTGACTTTCCAATCCCTCTAAAGGGAAAAAGTAAAAATTCCTTTAACCCCTTAACCCCTTAATGACCGGACCATTTTTCAATTTTCTTACCCTTAATGACAATGGCTATTTTTACATTTCTGCAGTGTTTGTGTTTAGCTGTAATTTCCCTCTTACTCATTTACTGTACCCACACATATTATATACCGTTTTTCTCGCCATTAAATGGACTTTCTAAGGATACCATTATTTTCATCATATCTTATAATTTCCTATAAAAAAAATATAAAATATGAGGAAAAAATTGAAAAAAACACACTTTTTCTAACTTTGACCCCCAAAATCTGTTACACATCTACAATCACCAAAAAACACCTATGCTAAATAGTTTCTAAATTTTGTCCTGAGTTTAGAAATACCCAATGTTTACATGTTCTTTACTTTTTTTGTAAGTTATAGGGCCATAAATACAAGTAGCACTTTGCTATTTCCAAACAACTTTTTTTCAAAATTAGCGCTAGTTACATTGGAACCCTGATATCTGTCAGGAATACCTGAATATCCCTTGACATGTATATATTTTTTTTTAGAAGACAACCCAAAGTATTGATCTAGGCCCATTTTGGTATATTTCATGCCACCATTTCACCGCCAAATGTCATCAAATAAAAAAAAAAGTTCACTTTTTCACAAATTTTGTCACAAACTTTAGGTTTCCCACTGAAATTATTTACAAACAGCTTCTGCAATTAAGGCACAAATGGTTGTAAATGCTTCTTTGGGATCCCCTTTGTTCAGAAATAGCAGACTTATATGGCTTTGGGGTTGCTTTTTGGTAAGTAGAAGGCCGCTAAATGCTGCTGCGCACCACACGTAAATTATGCCCAGCAGTTAAGGGGTTAAATTAGGTAGCTTGTAGGGAGCTTGCAGGGTTAATTTTAGCTTTAGGGTAGAGATCAGCCTCCCACCTGACACATCCCACCCCCTGATCCCTCCCAAACAGTTCTCTTCCCTCCCCCACCCCACAATTGTCCCCGCCATCTTAAGTACTGGCAGAAAGTCTGCCAGTACTAAATAAAAGGAGTTTTTCTTTTTTTTAATAAAAAAAAATAAAATGTTTTAGCTGTGATGGACTCCTGCCTTAGCCCCAACCTCCATGATCCCCCCCCCCCAGCTCTCTAACCCTCTCCCCTACCTAATTGCCGCCATCTTGGGTACTGGCAGCTGTCTGCCAGTACCCAATTTGCCCCCCAAAAAAGTGTTTTTTTTTATCTTTTATTGCCAGTTTAAATTTTTCTGTAGTGTAGCAGCCCCCCACAATACCCCAACCCCCTCCCCCTCCCAGATCCTCATATATTTATTTTTTCCCCCCTCTTCCCTCCTCATTGGTGTCAGTGTGGGTAGCTAACCGCGCGCGCACGCGCACGCGCATGCGCGCACCCGCACGCTCCCGGCACCCGGCGTGCACATTGCACTTACAGGAGCCGGATGCCGGGTAGCGATGGGCCGCCCACCCGCCTCCCTGTTGCGCTCCCACCCACCAACGAACCGGCACCATCGCTACCGGTGCAGAGAGGGCCACAGAGTGGCTCTCTCTGCATCGGAGTCTTCTGAAAGGGTATTGCAGGATGCCTCCATATGGAGGCATCACTGCAATACCCTGAGAGCTGCTGGAAGCGATTGCGATCGCTTCCAGCACTCTCTTAGACAACTGACGTACCAGGTACGTCTATTGTCATTAACTGTAAGTTAATGCATGACGTACCTGGTACGTCAGTTGTCATTAAGGGGTTAATGACCGCAGCACTTTTCCATTTTCTGTCCGTTTGGGACCAAGGCTATTTTTACATTTCTGCAGTGTTTGTGTTTAGCTGTAATTTTCCTCTTACTCATTTACTGTACCCACACATATTATATACCATTTTTCTCGCCATTAAGTGGACTTTCTAAAGATACCATTATTTTCATCATATCTTATAATTAACTATAAAAAAATTATATAATATGAGGAAAAAATGGAAAAAAACACACTTTTTCTAACTTTGACCCCCAAAATCTGTTACACATCTACAACCACCAAAAAACACCCATGCTAAATAGTTTCTAAATTTTGTCCTGAGTTTAGAAATACCCAATGTTTACATGTTCTTTGCTTTTTTTGCAAGTTATAGGGCCATAAATACAAGTAGCACTTTGCTATTTCCAAACCCCTTTTTTTCAAAATTAGCGCTAGTTACATTGGAACACTAATATCTTTCAGGAATCCCTGAATATCCCTTGACATGTATATATTTTTTTTTAGAAGACACCCAAAAGTATTGATATAGGCCCATTTTGGTATATTTCATGCCACCATTTCACTGCCAAATGCAATCAAATAAAAAAAATTGTTCACTTTTTCACAATTTTGTTCACAAACTTTAGGTTTCTCACTGAAATTATTTACAAACAACTTGTGCAATTATGGCATAAATGGTTGTAAATTCTTCTCTGGGATCCCCTTTGTTCAGAAATAGCAGACATGTATGGCTTTTGTTGTTGCTTTTTGGTAATTAGAAGGGCGCTAAATGACACTGCGCACCACACGTGTATTATGCCCCGCAGTGAAGGGGTTAATTAGGGAGCATGTAGGGAGCTTCTAGGGATAATTTTAGCTTTAGTGTAGTGTAGTAGACAACCCAAAGTATTGATCTAGGCCCATTTTGGTATATTTCATGCCACCATTTCACCGCCAGATGCGATCAAATTAAAAAAAACGTTACATTTTTCACAATTTTAGGTTTCTCACTGAAATCATTTACAAACAGCTTGTGCAATTATGGCACAAATGGTTGTAAATGCTTCTCTGGGATCCCCTTTGTTCAGAAATAGCAGACATATATGGCTTTGGCGTTGCTTTTTGTTAATTAGAAGGCCACTAAATGCCGATGCACATCACACGTGTATTATGGCTAGCAGTGAAGGGGTTAATTATGTAGCTTGTAGGGAGCTTGCAGGGTTAATTTTAGCTTTAGTGTAGAGCTCAGCCTCCCACCTGAAACATCAGACCCCCTGATCCCTCCCAAACAGCTCTCTCCCCCCCCCCCACCCCACAATTGTCCCCGCCATCTTAAGTACTGGCAGAAACTCTGCCAGTACTAAAATAAAAGGTATATTTGTGTTTTTTTTTTTGTTTTTTTTAGCATATTTACATATGCTGCTTTGTAGTATCCCCCTTAGCCCCCAACCTCACTGATCCCACACCAAACAGCTCTCTAACCCTCCCCCTCTGCCTTAGCGGGCGCCATCTTGGGTACTGGCAGCTGTCTGCCAGTACCCAGTTTAGTAAAAAAAGGAATCTTTTTTTTTTAAAAATCCCCTTTTCTGTAGTGTAGCTGTCCCCCCCAACCTCCCACCAGTTGCAGATCACTTAGAAACTTTATGGAACATTTTTCTTTTCTTATTTATTATAGCTATTTTCAGATTTTTTTTCTGTAGTGTAGCGGTTCCCTCCCGCTCCCGCCCCGTGCACGCGCCCGCCCGCCGCCCCCCGTGCACGTGCGTGCTCACATGCGTGCCCCCGTCGCTCCCGCCCCCGATCCTGCCCCCCTGCACATTACACGGCGCATCAATGGCCACCCACCCGCCTCCCAAGTCCGCTCCCACCCACCAACGATACCGGCCATCGATGTCCGGTGCAGAGAGGGCCACAGAGTGGCTCTCTCTGCATCGGATGGCCATTTAAGGTTATTGCAGGATGCCTCCATATCGAGGCATCACTGCAATAACCAAAAAGCAGCTGGAAGCGAGCAGGATCGCTTCCAGCTGCTTTCCACACCGAGGACGTGCAGGGTACGTCCTCAGGCGTTAACTGCCTTTTTTTTTAGGACGTACCCTGCACGTCCTCGGTCGTTAAGGGGTTAAAGAAATCCCTATTCGATGCATTCAGTCCCAATAATAATTTTCAGGTTTATGTAGTATTTTTTCAACCTGCAAAACTGATTTAATGCAGATTTTTAGCTACTGACTGCATGTTTTTTCTTTCATTTTTTTAATGTTTTTGACATCCAATCACAGACCCTATTGCTAGCTGTATCCATGTCACAATTAAAGTATATTGGAGTGTGCTACTGATTTTCCAGTGGGAATCTTAACACATACATAGGGGTCGATTTATCAAAGTAATTCTTCTATAATCACGCTCAAAATAATGCATACGCACTGATCCCCATATTCAGTAAACTACTGTGCGCCTTTAATTGCGCAAATCTGAAAGAAATCTGTTCGCCTTCGCCTAGGCACACAGACGCGCTACCGACAGTGCTAATACACATTGCTTACAGACGTAATTTTAGATGCAGACATAGAAATACGACTTGTTTGGAATTCATCATTGCTTTGCGCCAATAGGGAACTGAAATTTCGGCTTCAATTACGTGTTGTAAATTTTGTCATACAGACTGAGGCGAATACCATTATAATACATGCTTTTACATCTTGTGATGCAGTACTTTCTTCTTCTAACTAATTTTTCAAAGGCTCAGCAACAAAAATAGACTGTTATTGCAAGAAATTTGTGCTTCCACAGGCGCATATGGGTACCAACAGTTTTATATATATATATTGATATATTGATATATTTATTTTTGTGATCTTAAATTATCAACATATGGCAAAAACAGTACAGAAACATTACATAATATAAATATAAGCTAAATAGTTACCTAAAAAACACTTTTTTAATAATCAAAACATGGCGGCATAAATATTTATAGGGATGTACTGTGATAAATAGGGAGTAAATGCTTTTGTCGACAGGCGAAATTTATCATTATTACGCCCCAGCTCGCCTGCGCCAAGTTACGTCTATTTTTTTTATAAATTCAGGTGCACATGTGCGCTTCTCCGAAGGCGAGCTGGGGCGCAGTTACAGGCAAAGCACATACAGAGTTTGCTTAGCCTTTGATAAATCTAGCCCATAGTGAGCACCGCTCAATACAAAGTGACATGTTATACGCCTGAACTGCAGAGGAAGTTGCTTTGCAGTTTACATGCTTTTACTATATCTTTACCCAGTGCCCCACTGCAAATCAGGAGTGCGCAACTGATGAGCAAACTATTTGGATCCCGATTGTCCACAACAATGGATAAGGAGAAAGGATGTAGGGGGCGTGCGGGCATGCAGTCAGTATTTTCAGGTTAAAAAAGCAAACAAACTATCACTTAAAATCTGCTTATGATTTCACAAGATTTGCCTAATATAAATCAAAATGATTATCTGGCTGAATGCATTGAATGGGCGTTTTGTTTTTAGGAGCACTTCCTATCCCTTTAAAATTGGTGAATTAAAGGTACAAAGGAAAACCAAATAGTCGAATACAACAAGTACCAGTGAGCAAGAAGGAAAAATGCTGAGAGCAACAGTGAGAGTGACTAGCAAGTGAGCAAGTAGTGAAAATACAAGAATCAAGTAACAGTAAAGACACAAGTAGAGCGTGGTAAGACAGTACAGTGAAATTAATGCATATGATACATTGTCAGAGGGTATTGAAAGTAATGTCTAAAAAAAATACTGAATACAGGGAAACACTGCCTTCATCCTGTGCCTCTCTTCCCCTGTTAGTTAAACATGCTACAAATTCTCCTGTTGTAATGCTTGTGGGATATTTTCCTATCAGACCAATCTTAACCAGTTCTCACTACACTTGACCAGTAGACCACTACAGAGGACAACTGGAGAGTAGTCAGGTGAGCAGAGTTCGGCAACAACAAGGCAATCCAGAATATCAGCATTACAGGGGTTAAACAGTAGAGATGTCTGGGACATTCAACAATAAGGCAGTCAGCAATTCAGGGGTTACTCAGCAGAGTAATCTTGAGACAGGCAGAGTTCAGCAACAATTAGTCAATCAGCACTTCAGGGGTTAATCAGTCGAGTAGTCTTGAGACAGGCAGAATTCAGTAACAATAAGGCAATCAGCACTTCAGGCGTTAATCAATAGTGTAGTCTTGAGGCAGGCAGAGTTCAGGCAATCAGCAGTTCGGTTTAGTATAATAAACACCCAGGAGCACACACAGTAACACATATACTCAGACAAAGTAAAATAAAAGTGAGAAGTACATACATAGGCGCAGGTTCGTGCCAGGAACAACAAACAGGAGAGCGGCATCAGAGGCCAGAAGCGGCGTGCAGCGATGACATCATCACCACAACAATCGACGCAACCATGGCAACAGCCATGGTATGAGGGTGTAGAGCCGCTGTCAAGACGGAGCAGCGTGACACCTGTATGCCTTTACCATATCATATTGAATGTTGTGATAAATAATTGTATAAATATATAGAAGGAAATATAAATGTATAAGTGATTGAAATATTTTAACATACATTATTTAAAAGTTTAAATATATATTAGTTTATATATGCTTTTGACCAACAAGAATTCAAAACCAGCATCTTAATGCTATCTTAAAGGTACTGTTGGGTGTGGGGTCAAGACAAAGGGCTCAATGTACTAAAGCATCAATTTTTTCGCCGACAACGTGTCTTCTCGACTCGCTTGTACTCGCAGCTAGCGAGATGTTGCCCGCCCGCCATATGTACTAAAAACTATCCCAAAAAAAGGCGCGTCTAATCCGCATCGAGCACTGGCGAATGATTCATACATATGATGCCTCGCTATTTGCAAATGTACTATTAATCGCTTACAACCTGTCAGTCATGTTTGTCCCACGTGACTGCAAGGTGTCAGAAACGTCAGCTTTGTCGCGGGAACATATTGCAGCACTATATAAAGTCGATTTTATAAAGTTTTTCAGACTGCATATTTCAAGAACTTGAAGCTTTACTGACTGTTATTCTTATCGATAAATTAAGTATGGCTACTTCTCGATCTGATTCACAGTCCAAATCGAAGAATCCCCACTTTTCACATCAGCAGAACCTGGTTCTTGTCTATATGGTGCTAGACTCGTATGACTATTTATTTGGTTGTCGTGCGAAGCAAACTTCTAGTATCCGTAAAAAAAGTATATGGACCCGGATAAGTGATGCTGTCAGTGCTCAGGGACCTGGGAAAAAGGACGTTGACCAAATCAAAAAACGGTACAACGACATCAAAAGATTTGCAAAAGCCAAATTGGCAAAAGAAAAAAATTCAACTCGTGCTACCGGAGGTGGAACAGCTTATGTCGCTGATCTTAATGATTACGAGCAGAGACTGGTGCAGCGTCTAGGCCCAGAAGTAATCGTCGGGATCACAGATGATTGTGATAGCGACCTAAGAGGTAAAACATTTATCGAATTACTATTATTTAAATTGAATGATGATCATATTGTAATTATCCATTAGAGTTGGATTATCCAAATATCTATCTTGTAAAGATATTTTGTCAAATCAATTTTTTGGTGCGTCAATTTTGATTACGTTAAATCAATGCAGATTACTGCTAGATTTTTGTATAGCTTAACCAATAACGCATGTAATGTAATATTCATGATCACAGATGATTGTGATAGCGACCGAAGATGTAAAACATTAATCTAATTACTATTATTTAAATTGACTGATGATCATATTGTAATTTTCCAGTGGAGTCGGTTTATAAAAATATTTAACATTTAATTATATTTTTCAAAATCAATTTTTATCGGCGACAATTTTGATTATGCAGAATATAGTCCTATTACTGCTTTATTTTTGTATCGCTTTAAAAATAACAATTCTTATTTAATTTACTTCATTCTCTTGATATCCTTTGATGAAAAGCATATTTAGAACTGCTTACTAGCTAATTGAAAATAGACGCCTTTAATGGAAGTATATTTCGATGTATTTTAAAATCTTATTTTCTTTCTGACTGATGAACAAATCTTTTGTGGTTTAATGTCCCTATTCATCAAATCAAAAGCTGCGCCAAACAATGGTATTGCTATGTGAGCTCTGTATTCAACGAACGTTTGCAAATACAGTGCTATATTTTTGTAGATATTTGCCTTCTACCCCTCATTTGCATCAGACGAATAATATAAAGTTGAAGAAGTGTCTCCATAATGGCTAACAGGATCAAAAGTGACCATTCAATTGTACACCTCTTTTAAATCAGTTGTAGGCGTTGATCTGATAGACCCTATTGTTTATTATGGTGCTCGCCACCTATTAGCTGGCGAGGGATTTTTAACGAGGTTGGTGCGGATAAATTCACGAGCGTATAAATAGATAGTTTAGTAATTACTGTTTTGTGCGAGATTTATGTCGAGCGAGTATTTTCTAGCTACAAAAAAGACGAGAATTCAAGATTTGCGGACAAGTTCGCTCGACGTTTGTTAATATAAGGTTTTCAATGGATTCGTGGCATAGTACATACGGTTATTGATCCGCACGCAGAAATTTAGATGGAAATAGTCACGAAGACCTCGCAGACAGCTTAGTACATGGAGCCCAAAGCATGGTGATGGGTAATTTGGCTATGATTCAGGATCAGCTTGTGAGAGAGCTTCATTGTGCTCCCTCACCAGCTGATTTACTAGCGTACCTGAATCCCAGCCATGGGTTGAGGAGGGGGAAAAGTATCAGCCTGGGGGGGGGACAGGATGTGGGGCAATAGGAGATGTTCCACGAGAAATTTGTCTTTTTTTTTTTTTACTTACCACATCTCCTCCTAGGGTTTCTCCTCATCTTAATCATCGTGAACTGCCTTGCCTTACTGCTGCAACTATTAAACATGTGACAAGCTATCCCAAATGTAAACTGTTAGTTCTCCCCTTGTATTTATTTTGTTTATTCTGCTATATGTATAATATGATAACTAGTCAGACAATGTGATTTATTAATCCTATATCATATTCTTGCTTTAGTTCACCACAATGGCAATACTTTACATTATATATCTCAGCAGATTGAGAATTACCCCAATGTACAACCTCTATATCAAACTGTTATATTTTATCAACGTGCTACATCATTAAATTGTATGATGCAAAGTGCTATAATAATTATTGAAACTACTCTGAGATAATTTATTTTGATATCACACATAATTCACATTACAGAACATAAGCATGCCAATTAGTAAATAAAAACTGTGATTATCTTTTAATGTAAATCAGTGCATCTCAAATATGATTAAAGGGATAGTCTAGTCAAAATTAAACTTTCATGGGTTAGATAGGACATGCAATTTTAAACAACTTTTCATTTTACTTTTTTCATCAAATGTTCTTTTTTTCTCTCGGTATTCTTTGTTGAAAGCTAAATCTAGGTATGCTCATATGCTAATTTTTATTCCCTTTGAAGGCCACTTCCTAGTTTTTTACAGCTAAACTGCGCTAGTTTATGTGTGCCATATAGATAAGATTGTGCTTACAGTTTCCTAGGAGTCAGCACTGATTGGCTAAAATGCAAGTCTCTAAAAAGAACTGAAATAAGGGGGTAGTCAGAAGCTTAGATACAGTTACATTTTTTCTCCCCTTTAATTTGTTCCAAATTATCTATTTTACCTGCTGGAGTGCATAGAATTGTTTTCAAGTATCTTGACTACCTTTATTTCGGAACTTGAATAAGCTGATTTAGCCTGTGGTATCCCCACCTATACTGAAAGTTTTTTTTACTTAAATCTATTGACAGGCTCTATAAACAGCAGAAAAAAATTACACTCCTGTTGGGGGTGGGGGTGGGGGTGGTAGAAGAGTAAACTAATACAATTATAATAATCCATTATTAAGTATTGGGGTGTGATTTACAAACACACACAAGATAAGGAAGCAAGTGTATGTACACAAAGCGATAACATAATGAGATCTGATTTTACCTGCAAGGTCAATCCATTGTTATAGGTTGTGGTTTCAAAGCATAAAACCAGCAATTTCATATCCACAAGTAAACCTGAAAATTCAATTTCTCATATATTTTATACTCTGAAGCTGGTATAACAAGTAATTGGAAATACATTAAGGGAAAAGCAATTTTACTATATACTGTCCCTTTAATACAACGGTGTTGGTTATGCAAAACTGGGCAAAGAGTAATAAAGGGATTATCTATCTTTTTAAACAATACAAATTCTGGAGTAGACTGTCCCTTTAAGTATTTTTAAAACATATTTGTATTAGGAAAATATATCGCTAATTCAGTGGCACACACAATTATGCTCAAACGGTTTGTATAAAGAAAGCAGCTGAAGTTTCATACAAAGATACAGCTAGTAAACTGCAGACTAGAATCAAATTATCCATAAAAAAAGAATTAACACAAATAGTTGTCCTGCCTTCCATATTATTCTTATAATTTGCAATATTGACACAAACTGCTCTTACTCTTCTTCAACATCGACGTTGCTCTTCTAATAACATGTACCTTTGAGAATATTAACAGATAATGAGAAAGAAATGAAAAGCAATGAATAAAAAGCAATCTACTGAGGAGATAGAGAGATAGACAGATAAAGCTTTAAGCAAAAAAAACTGCTAAAAAAAATGAGACGCTGCAAATTTATTTACACTGTAGATGATATATACTCTGTGTATGTCTAAATATATAAAAAGATAAAATATAAAGAAGATCATTCAAAATACAATGTAGATGTCTCCACAGCCCTCCCCCTGCTACCCTCCCCCTGGTTACTTATAATGAAACAGCTTTAAATAGAATTGCTCTCCCTTCTCTTTTTGCGTGGCTTTGCCGAGTAGGCATCTTGCACATGCTCACATTGTCCAGAGAAGATAGGCAGACAGCATTAGCCTTCTTGTCGGTTGTACCAAAAACTCCAAACACTCCCCACCAGTAGGTGTGGCCTTGTGGGCAGCCGGCTAACAGATTCATAATTCATGAAGTAAATATATACTGTGTGTATATATATATATATATATAATATATATATATATATTTCCAAAAATGAATGCACTCACAGGACTTGCACCAAACAAAGCCAAAATTTAATAAAACATTTTCAGAGATACAATCTCCTTCATCAGCTGATTGTATCTCCAAAAATGTTCCATTCAATTTTGGCTTTGTTTTGTGCAAGTCCTGTGAGTGCATTCGTTTTTGGAAATATCACATTGCATCTTTGCACCTAGACAGCTGGCATCTGGTGGGTTGGTCTGTAGACTGGATTTTTTATGGACTTGTTTTACTAAATTGACATTTACTGTCTGTTTTTACTCAGAAAGGATTTTGAATAAATTTTGGAGAACGTTTTACCTTACGGAGTGCCCGAGTATCCTTTGTTTTCTTATATATATATATATATATATATATATATTTATTTTTATATATATATATAAAATATATATTCACTTTAGTGCAGACTTGTTTTACTTGTAGCGCTTGTGTATGGGGTGACCTATAGCTCCTGTCTAAAGCGGGTCCCCAAATGTCCGCGGTGTGCAATATAGTATAGAGAAATAATTAGATAGGAGCGCCAAGGAGGCAAGGCCAAAGGTTAAGGGAATAGATAGTATGATGTGATCGGGATTGGGATTAGTCCTGTGTGAAGATGGACCACAGAGGTTATGTTAGTCCTATCCAATATGTTAGTAGATTTATTGAATGTGTGAAGTCCAAGCGTATATCGCTTTGGACTGGGGGTTATAATAACATTCACTAAAAATGCAGGATTAAATGCAAGTTTTTGAAATTAAATGTATATTACAGTAGAGAATTGCTCGATAGGAACAATAAATGGCACAGAGCATACGTTTTTCCAAATAAAATATCACAATTTAATACAAGTTACATAAGAAAATATGGATCCATATCAATATTGGAATTATCTTAAAAACAATATTACGGTATAAACCTAAAACATTTAAAATGAGTGAAGTCTATCTGACAAGATCTTCACGTATACAAGAAGGGGGACAATGATATAACAGCTGTATAACAATATTGATATGGATCCATATTTTCTTATGTAACTTGTATTAAATTGTGATATTTTATTTGGAAAAACGTATGCTCTGTGCCATTTATTGTTCCTATCGAGCAATTCTCTACTGTAATATACATTTAATTTCAAAAACTTGCATTTAATCCTGCATTTTTAGTGAATGTTATTATAACCCCCAGTCCAAAGCGATATACGCTTGGACTTCACACATTCAATAAATCTACTAACATATTGGATAGGACTAACATAACCTATGTGGTCCATCTTCACACAGGACTAATCCCAATCCCTATATTCACTTTAGTATTCCTTTAAGTAAATGAATCATGAAGTGCATAACTGTGTACAACTGAGTCTTGACACTCCGTTACTCACTGGCTGACAGGGACACGGAAAAAAATTGTTTATTCAGTAGAGGAACATCCATAAAAAAAGCAACTTAATATATTTTGAAACATTCCCTTTTGGAAACAACAGAAAAATACAAGTATTATAACCCTTTAATTATTCATCACACTTCATCAATTCATCACACCTCATGCATTTGGAGAAGTTGTTTATTTAGTTGTTGGAGTCTGAAATAATCCTTCTTTCCATATTCATCAATCTTTTCATGTATTCATTTCCAAAGCTTTTGTTTCTCCCTTTTCACTCTCATCAAGCTTTTACTCATTCTGCTGAGACGGTAAATAGTGTTCAAATGTACATAGCTGGCATCATTTTAGACTCAATTAGAAAGGTTTTAGTGCAGAAAAATGCTCCTGTAAATCTATTTACAATGTGCATACAGCAATACAAGTCTGGGCTTTTTATCAATTATACAGATTATGCTGAGCTTAATCACTGACCTTTATTGAGTGCAGCTGGCCATTTGCTCTATACCAACTCTACTCTGCATGCTGACTTTGTACCTAGCTTTTAACCTTTCACCTATTTTTGTCCCAAGCTTTAATTGGAGTGGATTACTTTGGGCGCCATGTACTAAGGCGTCAATTTTTTTGCACAGACCGTATCGAAATAACCCGCCGGCATTCGCACCAAGCGGATGGCACTTCGTTACATGAATGTACTAAAAACCAAGCCGTAAAATTTTGCGTCTATTGTGTGTCGAAGACAATCGGATTATTGATAACTTTTAAGCTTCGTTCGGCGCGAAAGAGCAAAGTTAAGAAGCAGTCTGTGACCTGATTGGTTTAGTTCTTTACCCACGTGACTATCTAGGTGTAATAATCGTCAGACAAGCGGCAACGTCTGGCTGCTGACATGTATAAGAATGTGCATTTTCCCAGAAATCTTAGAATATTGTTTATTTACTTTTCTGTATTCACTTTGACAAGATGGCTTGCTCCGGAGATTCTGCTACTTCTAAGAAGACTCGCAACCCTAACTTCTCGCATCAACAGAATGTTGTACTTGTTGATCTAGTACTCGAATATTATGATAATATTTACGCAGACTGGCTGATGCCAATTATAACGCTAGACACAGCTTGGAATGAACCGGTGGCAAAAAAGTGTAAGGCTGCCAACAGTTTTAATAGTCCGGGTATGGCTTGTGAACGCGCTGTCATAGGTTCCAGGTATTCTGCGATTTCATTGTAAAGTTCCATAATAGCTTCTCTGTCCAAACGGAATCTCTGGATAATCTCTCGATCAGAAATGCTTTCCAAACCCATACGTGGAAGGAAAACTCTAGGGACTCTGATTCTTCGACCTCTCCTTCTTTGCAAGTTTTCAACCGGTGCCTGTATAGCCCTTCTTCCTCGTAATTGAATTAATCGGAAAAGAAACATGTATAAAAGTGTCTCCATCTTCATTCAGTGATCCAAAAACCAATAATAATACAATAGTAGTCTAGTCCTTTCACTTAAGTACTTCTACCTGGTGTCAGGTTGATATGCCCTATAGTTTTCTATTGTATTCACTACCTAAATGGTCGTGAAGCAAATCACGCGAAGTTACAGTGAAAGTTGGAGCGGACGGATTAGTTGTAACATTCATAATTTTCGATTACAGCGAATTTACGTGCGATCGAACATGTAGTAAGTGTAAAAAGGCATCGGAATGATCAGTTGCGTAAAATTACGATCGCTGATGAAAATAGTGTTTTTTTGACCCGATCGCAGATTGGTACATACGAGAAGCAGATCGCGAGCGAATTTTGACGCGGAAATACAGACGGACGGTCACTTTGAAGCTTAGTACATGGCGCCCTTTTCCCTTGACCTGTATACACACAGGGGTTGATCACAATCTGTTAGCCTATTTGTGTTTGGCAGGTTTTCAGCACTTTCTGTTTTAAGGTGCTCATAATCCATTTTGTTGATACTTTTTCAAGACACTTAGCACATCCAACACCTAAAGGCACTTGACAAAGTCCCGTTTTATATTTTATTTTTGACATATTTGCCAGTATTCCAAGATTCTCAAATGGCCACAGATAATATTTGGTCTAGATTCATTAAAGCTCTATTCATCGCTATTGTATAGCATGTCTGCAGAGGGCAGAACCAAAAATTACAAATGTATATGTATTTAAGATGTGATATCCTGTACAGTTACCAGGATCTTCAAGTAAAGCAACTCACACTGGCAGTGGTTTATCAGTTTCGATACTTAAAGAACCATAAAATACAGAATTGCCTAATCAACAAATTCACAATAACAAGACAATGCAATAGCACTCTGCATTTACAAATGAGTAGTAGATTTTGTTCTGACAAATTTCAAAATGTGTTCACACCCTGTATCAAGTGAGAGGCATCAGCCAATCTCAAATGATTTAGTAAAAAGTAAATGAAAGATCCATTTAAAATTTTAAAGGTAAGTTATTAAGATTATACATAAGACTATTGAATTTATTTTAGCAGTTTAGACGGGAAACTCTTATATAGATGTCTTAAAGACTATATTTAACATAATACTATTATTTCAAGGTCATCTAAAACTGCACAATATTATAGCCATACAATTACATATTTATTTACATCCAGCATTATTAATAAAATTATCTATAGTTAAATATTTAACTAGTGTAATAACAAAACATTGGCATAATTTCCAAAATAACCACTGAAAACAGCTAGCACAATTATTTTCCTTATTTATCTATTTTTTAATGTTGAAGTAGATACTTAAGAGCACCATTTCAGCTATAGCTTTCAGTATAGATGACTGAAATACAAAATAATGAGCCATAAGTTCATTGTGTTATCGTATAACTTCATGAATCAATTGTATCTCTTTAGTGCTAATTTTTATCTGCCAAAAATTCATACTATTGAACAGATAAAAAGGTTTAACACATATAAGAAAAATCATAGAATTCACTTCCTAGGAGGTAGATGGAACAGATCCATTTAATTCTGTTTTTCCTTTTGCTTCATGGTTTTTTCTTGACTTTTTTTTACAGCCGTTCACCTCATGTTGCTCAGCAACGCAGTAAGGGGACACAAAGCCACAGATCTTACTTTAGTATAACAATTTCTAACGAATGCTGTTCAGACCATTAAAAGAGAAAGTGTTTTATTCTAAATATATCTATAAACTAAAAAAAATGTTTAAGTTCCTTAAAAATTATTCTTTTTGCTGAGACAAAAATATTTAATTTAAACAAAAAATGCAAATGTGGTAGAAACCATTCACCTCAAAGTACTTTTAATTACATATATTCTAATCTTTAGATTTTATAGAAGAAGAAAAAAAAAACATTAGCCATAAACATTTTCATAAAGCATGCTTTATTAGATGAACTGAAAAAGCTATTTTTATTTTTTACACATAGGGGCCATTCAGGCTCCCCAGAAACAGTATTTATGAAGCAACGGTCTAAAGATAAGATCCTATACGATCGGGCTGATTGACACCCCCTGCTAGCGCGAATCTGCAGGGGGCGGCATTGCACAAGCAGTTCACCAGAACTGCTTGTGCAATGATAAATGCCGACATTGTATGCTGTCAGCATTTATCGATGTGCGGAGGACATGATACGCTAAATCGTATCATGTCCGTCCGCACTTTAGTAAATCGGCCCCTAAATATTAGATTTATGTATGAATTATCTTATGAGAACATGAAGGTGTCCTGTGATTGATAGAATAAACAAAATTCTGATATATGTGTTAGCTTAATGAAATTATTTTTCATATAATTCTAAAACTCTTATTAATTTTGAGCACAGACAATATGTACTGAAAAAAAAGAAAGATTTTGTCTTACACAAATTTGTTATCTAATATTTAATGTCCAAAATCTGAAATAAATGTGAAAAAATGTGAGGGGTAATCACTCAAAGATTTAGTAAGAGCAATCAAAGAGAAAATATTTATATACAATTTTCTAGAAAAAATATGGAGTCAAGTTAAGTTTGCTTCCAATTATGGTGTTCAATGAAAACAACCTATGCCTATGTGATATCCAACTGTATCTATGCTTGGTTTACCTTAGTTTATAAAGGAAAAGTCAAGTCATAATTAAAATTCATGATTCAGATACGGCATGCAATTTTAAACAATTTTCCAATTTAATTTTATCATCAAATTTGCTTTATTCTCTTGATATTCTTTGTTGAAAGCTAAACCTAGGTAGGCTTATAAACTGAGCTTCTAAGCTGTTGAAAGCCACCTCTTATCTCAGTGCATTTTGACAGTGCTTTTTCATAGTTAGACAATGCTAGTTCATGTATGAGAACAGTGATTGCATATTCATTTGTATCTCTCCCTAAATGGCCACAGCAAAGAAGATGGGATAAACAAAACTCAAAAAGCATGCCCATGAACCTCAAAATATGACACATTTTGCTAACAAAATCACAGTGTTAAATGTTTTCAAACATTTATTTTGTATACAAAACTATATGCAAACAGCATAATTAATATGCAACAACATGTTATATTATATATACGCATATTAATAACTACTAATTAAAAACCTGACCAGACATTTTCTTACTGCCTCTTGTCCTACCACTGGAATTATGACTGTTTTTAATTAGATTTTGTCTTGTTAGAACAATGTCAATTATAATTTTTGTTTGAGTTTGGGTATCAGTTTTCAATTGAGGTCAATACATAAGACTTCTTTATGGCTAAAACTAATTTACATTTTTTTATTGAAATATATATTGCCCATTGGACCTCTAAATAAATTACTAAAAAAAAATAAAAAAAAAATCTAATTTATAAGTAATCTATTTAAAATCAAGACCACATACATGTAACAGTTTAAGATCATGGGGCCCAATCCGATATGCAGCGTCGCCCGCAAAAGCTGGCAACGCCAAATTTTGCACTGGTTTGGTATCACATATACGGTGTAACATAGAAGTTACGCTCGTATATTTCACCCTTCGGCCGTAGTTTTTTGGCCCATAGAGTGAGTGATATACCAAACCCGCGCAGTTTGGTATCCAATATACAGCGTAAGGACTTACGTGGCGAAAATGGAGAAATCTTACTCCATTTTCCCCTCGCCACAAAATGCAGGCGTAGTAAGCCTTACGCTGAGTATTGGAGCCCCGTAACTCCCTAAACTACCTGCAAAATAAAACCTAACGCATGCGCAATGTCTATCTACCTGTCAACCGCAATCCCCCGCTGCAATACCTAATAAAGTGTTTAACCCCTAAACCGCCGCTCCTGGACCCCGCCACCACCTACATTATATGTATTACCCCCTAATCTGATCCCCATACACCACCGCCAGCTATATTAAATTTATTACCCCCTAATCTGATCCCCCTACACTGCCGCCACCTATATTAAATTTATTACCCCCTAATCTGAGCCCCCTTACACCGCCTCCACCTATATTATATGTATTACCCCCTAATGTGAGCCCCCTACACCGCCGCCACCTACATTAACTATATTAACCCCTAATCTGAGCCCCCTACCCCACCACCACCTACATTAACTATATTAACCCCTAATCTGAGCCCCCTACGCTGCCGCCACCTATTTTAAATATATTACCCCTAATATGATCCCCCTACACCGCCGCCACCTATATTCAATTTATTAACCCCTAATCTAATCCCCCTACACCGCCGCCACCTATATTAAATATATTAACCCCTAAACCTAAGTCTAACCCTAACACCCCCTAACTTAATTATTATTGAAATAAATCTAAATAATATTAATATTATTAACTAAATGATTCCTATTTAAAACTAAATACTTACCTATAAAATAAACCCTAAGGCCTAGATTTGGAGTTTGGCGTAAGCCGTGAAAACCAGCGTTAGAGGCTCCTAACGCTGGTTTTAGGCTAACTCCGGTATTTGGAGTCACTCAAAATAGGGTCTAACGCTCACTTTTCAGCCGCGACTTTTCCATACCGCAGATCCCCTTACGTCAATTGCGTATCCTATCTTTTCAATGGGATCTTTCTAACTCCGGTATTTAGAGTCATGTCTGAAGTGAGCGTTAGACATCTAACGACAAAACTCCAGCCGCAGGAAAAAAGTCAGTAGTTAAGAGCTTTTTGGGCTAACGCCGGTTCATAAAGCTCTTAACTACAGTACTCTAAAGTACACTAACACCCATAAACTACCTATGTACCCCTAAACCGAGGCCCCCCCACATCGCCGCCACTCGATTAAATTTTTTTAACCCCTAATCCGCCGACCGCCACCTACGTTATACTTATGTACCCCTAATCTGCTGCCCCTAACACCGCCGACCCCTGTATTATATTTATTAACCCCTAATCTGCCCCCCACAACGTCGCCGCCAGCTACCTACAATAATTAACACCTAATCTGCCGACCGCAAAGCGCCGCCACCTACATTATAGCTATGTACCCCTAATCTGCTGCCCCTTACACCGCCGACCCCTATATTATATTTATTAACCCCTAATCTGCCCCCCCTCAACGTCGCCTCCATCTGCCTACACTTATTAACCCCTAATCTGCCGAGCGGACCGCACCGCTACTATTATAAAGTTATTAACCCCTAATCCGCCTCACTAACCCTATAATAAATAGTATTAACCCCTAATCTGACCTCCCTAACATCGCCGGCACCTAACTTCAATTATTAACCCCTAATCTGCCGACCGGAGCTCACCGCTATTCTAATAAATGGATTAACCCCTAAAGCTAAGTCTAACCCTAACACTAACACCCCCCTAAATTAAATATAATTTTAATCTAACGAAATTAATTAACTCTTATTAAATAAATTATTCCTATTTAAAGCTAAATACTTACCTGTAAAATAAACCCTAATATAGCTACAATATAAATTATAATTACATTGTAGCTATTTTAGGATTAATATTTATTTTACAGTCAACTTTGTAATTAGTTTAACCAGGTACAATAGCTATTAAATAGTTAAGAACTATTTAATAGTTACCTAGTTAAAATAATTACAAAATTACCTGTAAAATAAATCCTAACCTAAGTTACAATTAAACCTAACACTATACTATCATTAAATTAATTAAATAAAATACCTACAATTACCTACAATTAAACCTAACACTACACTATCAATACATTAATTAAATACAATATCTACAAATAACTACAATGAAATAAACTAACTAAAGTACAAAAAATAAAAAAGAACTAAGTTACAAAAAATAAAAAAAAATCTACAAACATCAGAAAAATATTACAACAATTTTAAACTAATTACACCTACTCTAAGACCCCTAATAAAACAACAAAGCCCCCCAAAATAAAAAATGCCCTACCCTATTCTAAATTACTAAAGTTAAAAGCTCTTTTACCTTACCAGCCCTGAACAGGGCCCTTTGCGGGGCATGCCCCAAGAAGTTCAACTCTTTTGCCTGTAAAAAAAAACATACAATACCCCCCCCCCCAACATTACAACCCACCACCCACATACCCCTAATCTAACCCAAACCCCCCTTAAATAAACCTAACACTAAGCCCCTGAAGATCATCCTACCTTGTCTTCACCTCACCAGGTATCACCGATCCGTCCTGGCTCCAAAATCTTCATCCAACCCAAGCAGGGGTTGGCGATCCATCATCCGGTGGCTGAAGAGGTCCAGAAGAGGCTCCAAAGTCTTCATCCTATCCGGGAAGAAGAGGCGATCCAGACCGGCAACCATCTTGATCCAAGCGGCATCTTCTACCTTCATCCGATGACGACCGGCTCCATCCTGAAGACCTCCACCACGGACCCATCTTCTTCTGGCGACGTCCAACTGAAGAATGACGGTTCCTTTAAGGGACGTCATCCAAGATGGCGTCCCTCGAATTCCGATTGGCTGATAGGATTCTATCAGCCAATCGGAATTAAGGTAGGAATATTCTGATTGGCTGATGGAATCAGCCAATCAGAATCAAGTTCAATCCGATTGGCTGATCCAATCAGCCAATCAGATTGAGCTCGCATTCTATTGTTCCGATCCTACCTTAATTCCGATTGGCTGATAGAATCCTATCAGCCAATCGGAATTCGAGGGACGCCATCTTGGATGACGTCCCTTAAAGGAACCGTCATTCTTCAGTTGGACGTCGCCGGAAGAAGATGAAGATAGAAGATGCCGCTTGGATCAAGATGGTTGCCGGTCCGGATCGCCTCTTCTTCCCGGATAGGATGAAGACTTTGGAGCCTCTTTTGGACCTCTTCAGCCACCAGATGATGGATCGCCAACCCCCGCTTGGGTTGGATGAAGATTTTGGAGCCAGGACGGATCAGTGATACCTGGTGAGGTGAAGACAAGGTAGGATGATCTTCAGGGGCTTAGTGTTAGGTTTATTTAAGGGGGGTTTGGGTTAGATTAGGGGTATGTGGGTGGTGGGTTGTAATGTTGGGGGGGGTATTGTATGTTTTTTTTTACAGGCAAAAGAGCTGAACTTCTTGGGGCATGCCCTGCAAAGGGCCCTGTTCAGGGCTGGTAAGGTAAAAGAGCTTTTAACTTTAGTAATTTAGAATAGGGTAGGGCATTTTTTTATTTTGGGGGGCTTTGTTGTTTTATTAGGGGGCTTAGAGTAGGTGTAATTAGTTTAAAATTGTTGTAATATTTTTCTGATGTTTGTAGATTTTTTTTTATTTTTTGTAACTTAGTTCTTTTTTATTTTTTGTACTTTAGTTAGTTTATTTCATTGTAGTTATTTGTAGATATTGTATTTAATTAATGTATTGATAGTGTAGTGTTAGGTTTAATTGTAGGTAATTGTAGGTATTTTATTTAATTAATTTAATGATAGTATAGTGTTAGGTTTAATTGTAACTTAGGTTAGGATTTATTTTACAGGTAATTTTGTAATTATTTTAACTAGGTAACTATTAAATAGTTCTTAACTATTTAATAGCTATTGTACCTGGTTAAAATAATTACAAAGTTGCCTTTAAAATAAATATTAATCCTAAAATAGCTACAATGTAATTATAATTTATATTGTAGCTATATTAGGGTTTATTTTACAGGTAAGTATTTAGCTTTAAATAGGAATAATTTATTTAATAAGAGTTAATTAATTTCGTTAGATTAAAATTATATTTAATTTAGGGGGTGTTAGTGTTAGGGTTAGACTTAGCTTTAGGGGTTAATCCATTTATTAGAATAGCGGTGAGCTCCGGTCGGCAGATTAGGGGTTAATAATTGAAGTTAGGTGTTGGCGATGTTATGGAGGGCAGATTAGGGGTTAATACTATTTATTATAGGGTTAGTGAGGCGGATTAGGGGTTAATAACTTTATTATAGTAGCGCTCAGGTCCGCTCGGCAGATTAGGGGTTAATAAGTGTAGGCAGGTGGAGGCGACATTGTGGGGGGGCAGATTAGGGGTTAATAAATATAATATAGGGGTTGGCGGTGTTAGGGGCAGCAGATTAGGGGTACATAAGGATAATGTAAGTAGCGGCGGTTTACGGAGCGGCAGATTAGGGGTTAAAAATAAAATGCAGGTGTCAGCAATAGCGGGGGCGGCAGATTAGGGGTTAATAAGTGTAAGGTTAGGGGTGTTTAGACTCGGGGTACATGTTAGGGTGTTAGGTGCAGACTTAGGAGGTGTTTCCGCATAGCAAACAATGGGGCTGTGTTAAGAGCTGAACGCGGCTTTTTTGCAGGTGTTAGGTTTTTTTTCAGCTCAAACAGCTCCATTGTTTTCTATGGGGGAATCGTGCACTAGCACGTTTTTTAGGCTGGCCGCTTGCGTAAGCAACTCTGGTATTGAGAGTTGAAGCTGCGTTAAAAATGCTCTACGCTCCTTTTTTGGAGCCTAACGCAGCCTTTATGTGGACTCTCAATACCAGAGTTATTTTTATGGTGCGGCCAGAAAAAAGCCGGCGTTAGCTACGCGGGTCGTTACCGACAAAACTCCAAATCTAGGCCTAAGATAGCTACAATATAATTAATAATTACATTGTAGCTATTTTAGGGTTTATATTTATTTTGCAGGTAACTTTGTATTTATTTTAACTAGGTACAATAGCTATTAAATAGTTAATAACTATTTAATAGCTACCTAGTTAATATAATTACCAAATTACCTGTAAAATAAATCCTAACCTAAGTTACCATTACACCTAACACTACCCTATCAATAAATTAATTCAATAAACTACAATTATCTCAACTAAAATACAATTAAATACACTAAACTATATTACAAAAAAAACAAACACTAAATTACAAAAAATAAAAATAGATTACAAGAATTTTAAGCTAATTACACCTAATCTAAGCCACCTAATAAAATAAAAAAGCTCCCCAAAATAATAAAATTTCCCTACCCTAAACTAAATTAAAAAAGTAATCAGCTCTATTACCAGCCCTTAAAAGGGCCTTTTGCAGGTCATTGCCCCAAAGTAATCAGCTCTTTTACCTGTAAAAAAAGAACAACCCCCCCCCCCATTACAACCCACCACCCACACACCCCTACTCTAAAACCCACCTGATCCCCCCTTAAAAAAACCTAAGTCTAACCCCCAAGTGGTCCTTACCTGTCCTGAAGACCGGCGGAGAAGGTCCTGTTCCAGGCGGAGAAGTCTTCTTCCAAGCGGCAACATCTTCTTCCAGGAACCAGCCAGCGCAGAGCGGTGGAGTTGAAGACCAATGACCGCGGAGCTGAAGACCATCCACTCTGGAACTGAAGACAGGTGATGCTGGAACTGAAGATCGGCGATGCTGGAACTGAAGACCGGAGCCATGGAGTGTGGAGGATCCTCTTCATACGATCCCCGCCATACACTGAATAGGAATTCAAGGTACGTGATTAAAAATGGCGTCCCTTGAATTCCTATTTGCTGATTTGAGCCTTCAAATTCAAATCAGCCAATAGAATAAGAGCTACTGTAATTCTATTGGCTGATTTGAATTTGAAGGCTCAAATTAGCCAATAGGAATTCAAGGGACGCCATTTTTAATCGCGTACCTTGAATTCCTATTCAGTGTACGGCAGGGATCGTATGAAGAGGATCCTCCACGCTCCATGGCTCCAGTCTTCAGTTCCAGCGTCGCCGATCTTCAGTTCCAGCATCTCTGGTTTTCAGTTCCAGAGTGGACGGTCTTCAGCTCCGCGGTCATCGGTCTTCAACTCCACCGCTCCGTGCTGGCTGGTTCCTGGAAGAAGAAGATGTCGCCGCTTGGAAGAAGACTTTTCTGCCTGGAACAGGACCTTCTCCGCTGGTCTTCAGGACAGGTAAGGACCACTTGGGGGTTAGACTTAGGTTTTTTTAAGGGGGGATCAGGTGGGTTTTAGAGTAGGGGTGTGTGGGTGGTGGGTTGTAATGGGGGGGTTGTTCTTTTTTTTACAGGTAAAAGAGCTGATTACTTTGGGGCAATGCCCCGCAAAAGGCCCTTTTAAGGGCTGGTAATAGAGCTGATTATTTTTTTAATTTTGTTTAGGGTAGGGAAATTTTATTATTTTGGGGGGCTTTTTTATTTTATTAGGGGGCTTAGATTAGGTGTTATTAGCTTAAAATTCTTGTAATCTTTTGTTATTTTTTGTAATTTAGTGTTTGTTTGTTTTTTGTAACATAGTTTAGTGTATTTAATTGTATTTTAGTTGAGATAATTGTAGTTTATTGAATTAATTTATTGATAGGGTAGTGTTAGGTGTAATGGTAACCTAGGTTAGGATTTATTTTACAGGTAATTTGGTAATTATTTTAACTAGGTAGCTATTAAATAGTTATTAAATATTTAATAGCTATTGTACCTAGTTAAAATAAATACAAAGTTACCTGTAAAATAAATATAAACCCTAAAATAGCTACAATGTAATTATTAATTATATTGTAGCTATCTTAGGGTTTATTTTATAGGTAAGTATTTAGTTTTAAAAAGGAATCATTTAGTTAATAATATTAATATTATTTAGATTTATTTCAATAATAATTAAGTTAGGAAGTGTTAGGGCTAGACAGGTTTAGTGGTTAATATATTTAATATAGGTGGCGGCGGTGTAGGGAATCATATTAGGGGTTAATAAATTTAATATAGCTGGCGGCGGTGTAGGGGAATCATATTAGGGGTTAATAAATTTAATATAGCTGGCGGCGGTGTAGGGGGCTCAGATTAGGGGTTAATATAGTTAAAATAGGTGGCGGCGGGGTAGGGGGCTCAGATTAGGGGTTAATATAGTTAATGTAGGTGGCGGCGGGGTAGGGGGCTCAGATGAGGGGTTAATATAGTTAAAATAGGTGGCGGCGGGGTAGGGGGCTCAGATTAGGGGTTAATATAGTTAATGTAGGTGGCGGCGGGGTAGGGGGATCAGATTAGAGGGTAATACATTTAATGTAGCTGGCGGCGGGGTCTGAGAGTGGCGGTTTAGGGGTTAATATATTTATTGTTAGGAGTGAAAGGGGGGATTGCGGATAGAGAGGTATACGTGTCGGGATGATGTTTGGGAGGCGTGTTAGACAGTTACGGGAGATTTTATACTTTAGTTAGTTTTTTTAGGCAGCGACAGTTTCTAAAGTGCCGTAAGTCACTGGCGACTCCAGAAATTTGTACTTACGCTTATTTCTGGACATCACTAGTTTGTCCGACTTACGGCACTTTAGCAACTGTCGGCACTGTATATGTGATAGGTCGATGTGCGAGGTGAAACTACGGGCGGCGCAGGTTTCCACGCTTGCACGCGAAACCTGTGCCGTATATCGGATCGCGCCCCTGGTCTCATAATGTATAATTTATTAAATGAAATGTATGCCTTAACATTTTGTTTAACTACAGAGACTGAACAAAAAACATAACCTAAGAAAATATTCCTCTCACTAGATACAGATGAAAAATTGCACCAATTTTAACTGTACAAACTATTAGTTTGCTTATAGATATTTATTTCTACATTGTGAATGAAATCCATTTAACAGGAATCATGATGTTTACTGTACAGTCTAACACAAACTAAATTCCTGTAGTATCCAATTTAAGAGGGAGGAGAAAAAAAAACTAAAATGCATCTAATAAAAGAAAATAATTAACAGCACGGGCCATTGGAAATAGATGGTTGTTGCACACATGTGGTGCATAGCATGTTAAAATTGTGGTTCATTAGCATTGCTAATTTTTGTTCTGTTTGTAGTAAGAGCTAGTTGTCATTTGGCCTCCAAAAACTTATATAGGAAGGATCATTCAGTTTAGGATCTCTTCCACATATACAAAATGATGAGATGTATACACTACATTTACCAGTGACATATAATTGATCATATTTTAGGTCTCATTCCCATAAGCCAAGTATATTTATTTTTTTGGAAATCCTTGTGCTCATATTTAGAGGATATACCTAGTGTAGCGGATAGTCAATTAATGATTCCTCACATAACATATATATATATATATATATATATATATATATATATATATATATATATATATATATATATATATATATATATATATATACATTATATTTACAGTATATATATATATATATACAGTATATATATACAGCATATATACATATATATATACAGCATATATACATATATATATATATATATATATATATAGATAGATAGATAGATAGATAGATAGATAGATAGATAAAATGAAGATGGACAGTGCATTCCCACTCGCTTAATAGATACAGACCAGGGTGCAACAAATTCCAAACAACCAAGTCCATTGATAGCACTCTCTGGGTTTAGCACAGCAAACAAATGTTTAATATGAACATTTTTGGAGCATTCACTCCTTCCTCAGTCTGAGGAAGGAGTGAATGCTGTGAAAACATTCAAATTAAACATTTGTTTGCTGTGCTAAACCCAGAGAGTGCAATCATTGGGCTTGGTTGTTTGGAATTTGTTGCAAATTTGAAAATACGGCTTCTATAGGCTAAAGTGGCAAGTATTTAGTGTGACCTCTCTTACACTTAAACAATAGCAGGGACCTAAATGGAATGGAACCCTAATTAATGTCATTGCTAACACCTGTGTTTGTCCTACTATTTCATGTCAAAATGACTGCTATGAAAAAGGTCTGTTATACCAGGTTTGTGCACAACATGCTTGAACATTACATATGCATGTGTTACAAGTTTAATTTATTGGAAGCTTGCTAATAAGATCAGCTTTCATACACATCATTATATTCAAAATGCCAAAGATCCCAGAATTTGACATAAATAAAATAATTCTTTTGCATCAGCAAGGCCATTCTCAAAGGGAAATCATATTGGAAATAAAAGACAGCCTAAATCTAAAGAACTCCGGGAAGAGTTGAAAGAAGTCTGGTATAATATACCACAAGATTACTTCAGAAAACTTCAGGACAATCTCCCCAAAAGAGTTCAAGATTTGCTAAGTGCAAAGGGAGGTCACACTAAATTTACTGACTTTTGCCTGACAAATTGATAATATGAGTAAATTAGAAAGTTGATTAAAATTCCATGGTCTGGCATGAGTTCCGGAGGAGGAGTGTAGACTTGTGGGCACGTGAACACCTGCTCTGTTTTCCCCTCAAGCTCTTGGCAAGACTTTCACACCTAAACCCTCAGACTTTGGGCGGCCTGTGTAGCTTAATTCTCGCTGCTACTGGAACTCCACACAGTGCCATAATATTACACTGAGCTGTGTGCTGCAGCAGCTGAAAGGATTCACTTTCTTTCAATATTTATATAATATTCTGTATACTAGCGGAGTTGTCTGCTGAAAAAAGAAAACAAAAAGGAAAAAAGGCCTGCATAACTACTACCTCCTTTCCCCCCCCTCTCACGGGTGCTGCGTGAGGGGGGTTTTACCTCTTTTGCTGTACTGCTGTGCTGCCTCCCACAGGCGGGACTTGGGGCGAGGACTGCCCAATGTCGTGAGCCTTAACGGGCTGGAGTCTTTGCTGTGGCTAACTTTGTTGGGCCTACTGGAGTTTTTGGGGAGGGCTGCTTGCTGTGGATCTGCACCCGGCTCAGCCCCAGATGTTTGCCCGGTTCCACCGTCTCCTCTGTTGCCTCATTCTGGAGCTGGGGCTTTCCTGTTGGCTTTCTCTCTGTTGGCTGTGTGCGGATCTCTGGGTCTGTCCTGAAGAGGAAAAAGTACAAGAGTAAAAATCCTGAGAGGCTCATCTTGTTCCGATCCTGCTGTTCCCTCCCACCGGTGCTGCATGAGGGGTGCGGATTGGCTTTGGTCTCCTGGTTGTTTCTTTGGGCTTCTTGTCGCTGCTCTTTCACTTTCTCCATTTTGGGCTTGACTCACGACAGCTGTGTAGCAGTGTACAGCCATGCTTGCTTGCTCCTCGCTCCCCCTTCCACTGGTGCTGCGTGAGGGGGGTTGTCTCTGAGTGTGGCTTCCCAGTCTTTACACAGCATGCTTCAGGATACGAACTGGTATTGTTGAAAATGTTTGGCTGACAGACTTGCCTGTTTTTCTCTCTCCTCCCTGCCCTAACCATTTGCATTCATGAATTGGCTCATGGAACAATAACTTATTTTCTTTCTTACTACTAACATTTTGCTGAAAACATCAGTCGGGTTTTTCTTTAATCTAATCTACATTGCATTACTCTATTCGGCTGCCTCATTATAGGGTAGTACCTGAAAGAAAGGGCTAAGAGGCCAGGGCAAGAGGAAGGGTACGGGGTAAAGGAGATAAGGCGAAAACTGAAGAGCATAGTATTAGGCTACAAATTGTCAGATACTGGACTCTCCCATTACTGTTCTTGGATTTTGCTCAAATTCCCAAGAATATCTATTTGCGGGTTTGTAGGGTACTAGCTCTGTAATAATCAATGTTTATGCAATATTTCTTATGTCTTTTATAATTTAAAACATTCTCTAGACTGGTTTTATTGTCATAGAATTAAGCAGCTCAGAGCTATGCTGCAGATTCATTAACACTATCAATAATTTCTTATACTTAATTTACCATTGTCTTTTAGCTTAGATACACATTGATCATACATTACTACTTACTAAAGGGCCCTCTTTATGTAATTTATTCCCCTTTCTCTCACACTAGCATTTTGTATTCAGGCTAGATCTCATCCTCTTATTTGTTAAAGGTCCTCAAGTCTTGTTAAATATAGTTTAAATCTATTAAATTTATAATGAAAGGTGGGTTAGGGGCTTGATTCATAGTATATTATTCTGGGGCCGACTCTTGGTTAACACTGATGTGGTGCTGCTAATCCTACGGTGGTTGCATTCTATTTATTTCAAAACGGTTCTTTTTTGCTTTCCCCCATGACTGTTCCTTCTCACTGAATCCACCCCTTCGGGATGTTCCTTTGGTTCTTATATAATTCACGTTAACTAGTAATCTCTTTTCCCTCTTCACTATTTATTGCACTTGGATAATTAATCTTCTTGCTCCCTCTCGAGGGAGGGTCCTGGGGGTTCCTTCTCCCTCTTATCACTCCACAATTTTTTTTTTCTCTCCTTCACTTTCATCACCTTGCACTGTTTAAAGTATATGGATACATTTTTGCACTCACACTCAAAAACCTCACCTTCAGCCATGGCGGTTAGACAAAGGGACAAGAAGAACAAAAGTACTTTTGAGGCCCCCATGGAGGCGCAGACACCTCTTTGCAATTCCTTGATCTCACCGGAGCCCACTGATTTACAGTCCGTAGTCCTCAATAGCTCTGAAGCCCTTTCACCTAAGTTTGAAACTCTTAAAAATGAGATCAAACAGGATATTGCACATTTATCTACAGAAATTAAACAATTTGCTGGTAGGCTTTCTGAAGCAGAGCAAAGAATATCTGATCTTGAAGATCTTACTCTGGGTCAGAATGCCAAGCTTGAAGTTACAACTTCTGCTCTTCTTAAACTGCAGAACAAATTGGAAGATTTAGAGAATCGTGCAATAAGAAATAACCTTAGAATAATTGGGGTCCCTGAAGAGAAACAGTTTGAGGATCTGGACAAACTACTTACAATCACACTTCCACAGCTCTTAAAGATCCCGGAGGCTTATCCTCAAATAATTATAGAAAGGGCACATAGGATAGGACCAGCAGTTCTGACCAAAACTAACATGAGGCCTAGACCAATTAGAGCCAAATTTCTGAACTACCAAGATAAGGCCACCTTTTTACAATTTTTTCGTAAACACCAACCTATTCTTCTGAGGGAAGCTAAAATTCTCCTATTTCAGGACTATGCAGCGGAAACGGTTGCGAAAAGAAGGGAATTAGCCCCAATTTGTACAAAATTCATACGGCAGGGCTTGCGAGCACTATATTGCATCCTGCTAGACTCAAATTGCTGTTAGATAACAACTAATTTTTTTGATACAGCACTAGAGGCAGAAAATTTCTATGCTAAGAACTGTCCCTTACAATAACTTATGACAGAGTTGGTAACAGAGGGTATAGTTGAATTTTTTTCAAATTTTTTTCTTAGGTGTTAAGCTTTCACTTATGCTCGGGTCCCTTCAGCCCAGGGCAGTAGAGGGCTTAGATGGTACAGCGTTCTATTTTCTGTTGGGTGTGTTTTCTCTTTTTCTTTTCCCCTTTTTTTTTATTATTTCCCTTTCCTACTTTTTTCCATAACTAATGGCTATGGCAGCTGGAGTTAAATTTACCTCCTGGAACATAGGAGGTCTCACATCTCCTATCAAACGGAAAACAATAATATCTTATCTTAAGAAAATTAATACTTCTATTGCTTTCTTACAAGAAACTCACTTGAAAGCTGAAGAGGTTCTTAAGCTTAAATCCTCCTGGGTCAAAGAAGTTCTTTTTTTCCCTAGTGTTAGGCGAAAAGGTGGGGTAGTTATTCTTCTGGAAAAAGGATTAACTATGAGTTTTGCATGTTGAATCAGACCAAGAGGGGAGATATCTTTTGTTAAAAATCAAAATTGCCAATGTTTTATATACGTTATGTAATATATATGCTCCTAATGTTTTTAATTTATCTTTTTGGGAGACTTTGCAGACTAGGCTCATGACTTGTGTAGAAAGTTTTTTAATAATGGGAGGTGATTTTAATATGGCTCCACAGTATCCTTTGGATAGACTGAGACCAAATTCTGAGCTTAAAAAGACTAAAAGAGATAATTTAGAGTCAAAACTCTTCTCTATGATTTTTAATAATCTCAGAGCATGTGATTTATGAAGATTACAAAATCCTTATATACGTGACTTTACATGCCTTTCAAAAGCACATAAGTCACTCTCAAGGATAGACCTATTTTTGTTGGATGAAAGACTATGTAAATTGAAAGTTTTAGCTCAAATCTTACCCATTGGTATCTCTGATCACACTCCTATTTGCATTGAGTTTCAGCCTAATGATCTGTCACATACAAACAACCGGTTCTTTTTTCCCACATTTTAGTCTTCGATTTCAAATTTAAAAATTGGCTTGAAACTAAGTTTGGGGCATTTGCTTCATTCAACTCCGATTCTATGAATCATCCTGCGTTATTTTGGGAAACTGCAAAAGCGGTTCTAAGGGGGGAAATTTTAGCATATATAATTATGAGGACTTAGGCCTAGATTTGGAGTTCGGCGGTAGCCGTCAAAACCAGCGTTAGAGGCTCCTAACGCTGGTTTTGGCCGCCCGCTGGTATTTGGAGTCAGTGATTAAAGGGTCTAACGCTCACTTTTCAGCCGCGACTTTTCCATACCGCAGATCCCCCTACGCCATTTGCGTAGCCTATCTTTTCAATGGGATCTTTCTAACGCTGGTATTTAGAGTCGTTTCTGAAGTGAGCGTTAGAGCTCTAACGACAAGATTCCAGCCGCCTGAAAATAGCAGGAGTTAAGAGCTTTCTGGCTAACGCCGGTTCATAAAGCTCTTAACTACTGTACCCTAAAGTACACTAACACCCATAAACTACCTATGTACCCCTAAACCGAGGTCCCCCCACACCGCCGCCACTCGATTAAAATTTTTAACCCCTAATCTGCCGACCGCCACCTACGTTATATTTATGTACCTCTAATCTGCTGCCCCTAACCCCGCCGACCCCTGTATTACATTTATTAACCCCTAACTTGCCCCCCACAACGTCGCCGCCAGCTACTTAAAATAATTAACCCCTAATCTTCCGACCGCAAATCGCCGCCACCTACGTTATCCCTATGTACCCCTAATCTGCTGCCCCTAACATCGCCGACCCCTATATTATATTTATTAACCCCTAATCTGCCCCCCTCAACGTCGCCGACACCTGCCTACACTTATTAACCCCTAATCTGCCGAGCGGACCTGAGCGCTACTATAATAAATGTATTAACCCCTAATCCGCCTCACTAACCCTATCATAAATAGTATTAACCCCTAATCTGCCCTCCCTAACATCGCCGACACCTAACTTCAATTATTAACCCCTAATCTGCCGACCGGAGCTCACCGCTATTCTAATAAATGTATTAACCCCTAAAGCTAAGTCTAACCCTAACACTAACACCCCCCTAAGTTAAATATAATTTAAATCTAACGAAATAAATTAACTCTTATTAAATAAATTATTCCTATTTAAAGCTAAATACTTACCTGTAAAATAAATCCTAATATAGCTACAATATAAATTATAATTATATTATAGCTATTTTAGGATTAATATTTATTTTACAGGCAACTTTGTAATTATTTTAACCAGGTACAATAGCTATTAAATAGTTAAGAACTATTTAATAGTTACCTAGTTAAAATAATAACAAATTTACCTGTAAAATAAATCCTAACCTAAGTTATAATTAAACCTAACACTACCCTATCAATAAAATAATTAAATAAACTACCTACAATTACCTACAATTAACCTAACACTACACTATCAATAAATTAATTAAACACAATTCCTACAAATAAATACAATTAAATAAACTAGCTAAAGTACAAAAAATAAAAAAGAACTAAGTTACAGAAAATAAAAAAATATTTACAAACATAAGAAAAATATTACAACAATTTTAAACTAATTACACCTACTCTAAGCCCCCTAATAAAATAACAAAGCCCCCCAAAATAAAAAATTCCCTACCCTATTCTAAATTTAAAAAGTTACAAGCTCTTTTACCTTACCAGCCCTGAACAGGGCCCTTTGCGGGGCATGCCCCAAGAATTTCAGCTCTTTTGCCTGTAAAAAAAAACATACAATACCCCCCCCCAACATTACAACCCACCACCCACATACCCCTAATCTAACCCAAACCCCCTTAAAGAAACCTAACACTAAGCCCCTGAAGATCTTCCTACCTTGTCTTCACCATACCAGGTTCACCGATCCGTCCTGGCTCCAACATCTTCATCCAACCCAAGCGGGGGTTGGCGATCCATAATCCGGTCCAGAAGAGGCTCCAAAGTCTTCCTCCTATCCGGCAAGAAGAGGACATCCGGACCGGCAAACATCTTCTCCAAGCGGCATCTTCGATCTTCTTCCATCCGGAGCGAAGCGGCAGGATCCTGAAGACATCCAGCGCGGAACATCCATCCGGACCGACGACTGAACGACGAATGACTGTTCCTTTAAGGGACGTCATCCAAGATGGCGTCCCTCGAATTCCGATTGGCTGATAGGATTCTATCAGCCAATCGGAATTAAGGTAGGAATTTTCTGATTGGCTGATGGAATCAGCCAATCAGAATCAAGTTCAATCCGATTGGCTGATCCAATCAGCCAATCAGATTGAGCTCGCATTCTATTGGCTGTTCCGATCAGCCAATAGAATGCGAGCTCAATCTGATTGGTTGATTGGATCGGCCAATCGGATTGAACTAGATTCTGATTGGCTGATTCCATCAGCCAATCAGAAAATTCCTACCTTAATTCCGATTGGCTGATAGAATCCTATCAGCCAATCGGAATTCGAGGGACGCCATCTTGGATGACGTCCCTTAAAGGAACAGTCATTCGTCGTTCAGTCGTCGGTCCGGATGGATGTTCCGCGCTGGATGTCTTCAGGATCCTGCCGCTTCGCTCCGGATGGAAGAAGATCGAAGATGCCGCTTGGAGAAGATGTTTGCCGGTCCGGATGTCCTCTTCTTGCCGGATAGGAGGAAGACTTTGGAGCCTCTTCTGGACCGGATTATGGATCGCCAACCCCCGCTTGGGTTGGATGAAGATGTTGGAGCCAGGACGGATCGGTGAACCTGGTATGGTGAAGACAAGGTAGGAAGATCTTCAGGGGCTTAGTGTTAGGTTTCTTTAAGGGGGTTTGGGTTAGATTAGGGGTATGTGGGTGGTGGGTTGTAATGTTGGGGGGGGGTATTGTATGTTTTTTTTTACAGGCAAAAGAGCTGAAATTCTTGGGGCATGCCCCGCAAAGGGCCCTGTTCAGGGCTGGTAAGGTAAAAGAGCTTGTAACTTTTTTAATTTAGAATAGGGTAGGGAATTTTTTATTTTGGGGGGCTTTGTTATTTTATTAGGGGGCTTAGAGTAGGTGTAATTAGTTTAAAATTGTTGTAATATTTTTCTTATGTTTGTAAATATTTTTTTATTTTCTGTAACTTAGTTCTTTTTTATTTTTTGTACTTTAGCTAGTTTATTTAATTGTATTTATTTGTAGGAATTGTGTTTAATTAATTTATTGATAGTGTAGTGTTAGGTTAATTGTAGGTAATTGTAGGTAGTTTATTTAATTATTTTATTGATAGGGTAGTGTTAGGTTTAATTATAACTTAGGTTAGGATTTATTTTACAGGTAAATTTGTTATTATTTTAACTAGGTAACTATTAAATAGTTCTTAACTATTTAATAGCTATTGTACCTGGTTAAAATAATTACAAAGTTGCCTGTAAAATAAATATTAATCCTAAAATAGCTATAATATAATTATAATTTATATTGTAGCTATATTAGGGTTTATTTTACAGGTAAGTATTTAGCTTTAAATAGAAATAAGTTATTTAATAAGAGTTAATTTATTTCGTTAGATAAATATTATATTTAACTTAGGGGGGTGTTAGTGTTAGGGTTAGACTTAGCTTTAGGGGTTAATCCATTTATTAGAATAGCGGTGAGCTCCGATCGGAAGATTAGGGGTTAATAATTGAAGTTAGGTGTCGGCGATGTTAGGGAGGGCAGATTAGGGGTTAATACTATTTATGATAGGGTTAGTGAGGCGGATTAGGGGTTAATAACTTTATTATAGTAGCGCTCAGGTCCGCTCGGCAGATTAGGGGTTAATAAGTGTAGGCAGGTGTCGGCGACGTTGTGGGGGGCAGGTTAGGGGTTAATAAATATAATCTAGGGGTCGGCGGTGTTAGGGGTAGCAGATTAGGGGTACATAGGGATAACGTAGGTGGCGGCGGTTTACGGAGCGGCAGATTAGGGGTTTAAAAAAATATGCAGGTGTCAGCGATAGCGGGGGCGGCAGATTAGGGGTTAATAAGTGTAAGGTTAGGGGTGTTTAGACTCGGGGTACATGTTAGAGTGTTAGGTGCAGACGTAGGAAGTGTTTCCCCATAGGAAACAATGGGGCTGCGTTAGGAGCTGAACGCTGCTTTTTTGCAGGTGTTAGGTTTTTTTTCAGCTCAAACAGCCCCATTGTTTCCTATGGGGGAATCGTGCACGAGCACGTTTTTGAGGCCGGCCGCGTCCGTAAGCAACTCTGGTATCGAGAGTTGCATTTGCGGTAAAAATGCTCTACGCTCCTTTTTTGGAGCCTAACGCAGCATTTGTTTGAACTCTCGATACCAGAGTTAATTTTATGGTGCGGCCAGAAAAAAGCCCGCGGAGCGTTAACAGCCCTTTTACCGCCGAACTCCAAATCTAGGCCTAAGAAATTTAAGAGGAGGGAGAAATAACTTTTGCGGGCAGTCTCAAATGCTTATAATTCTTATTTAATTTGAAAAACCCAGCAGAATTGGGCCAAGTATATCTTTGCACTAGGGGAGAGAGACTCGTTCTTATTATATAAATCAGCACAGAAGGATATTAGATTTTAAGCAAAATTGTACAGATATGGGAATAAGACAGGGAAACTCCTAGCAAAACTTGTTAATCGGGATAAAGGTTCCCAGTTGATAGACTCCCTACATGTCGAAGGCCAAAATTTTGGATCACCGGAAGAACTTGTGCAAGTCTTCTTTACGTATTACAGTGATTTATATTCTCCTGGAACTTCAAACATTGGGGAGCGCAAGGACTTCTGGCGTAAAATCTCTTTCCCCTCCTTAACACCCCCCTTACTTGAAGATCTGTACTCTCCTATAACTGAGTTAGAAGTGGCTAACGCAATTCAAATTCTATCTCATAATAAAGCACCTGGCCCGGATGCACTTCCCAACGAATTTTATAAAATGATATCTTCTACTCTGACACCCCACTTAACTTCTCTATTTAACTATATATATATATAGAGAGAGAGAGAGGGTAATGAGCCTACAGCTAATTTTGCGGCCTCTTACACTACTTTGATATTAAAACAGGGTAAAGATCAAGCTATGAAGGAGTCTTATAGGCCCATTGCCCTTCTGAACACAGACTACAAATTATTAACTTCTATTCTAGCTCAACGGCTTCAATCTTTCCTCCCTTCTATTATTCATACAGATCAAACTGGCTTTTTGAAGAATAGAAACTCTGCCACTAAAATAAGGGAGCTTCTTCTCACTATACATGAGGGTCTATATGTCAAACAGGGAAGGGGCCCAACTTGGATCTGGCAATCATAGCCATAGATGCTGAAAATGCCTTTGATTCAGTTTATCATGATCACCTTTTAGTTTCTCTTGAGCAGTTTGGATTAAGAGGAAATTTTATTAAATTTGTTGAAAAACTATATCAAAGGGCCTCCACGAGGATGGTGGTTAATGGGCATTTATGATATAATTTTGCACAGGGGAATCAGGCAGGGGTGTCCCCTCTACCCGCTTCTTTTTAATATTTCTATTGAACTGCTTGCTATACTAGTTAGGCAGCAACTTGAGGGAATAAAGATAGGCAGGAAGGAGCTAAAGATTGCACTTTACGCAAATGATATCCTTATATACATGGCCGATACTCATACAAATATACCTAGGCTTCTCTCAATTATACAACAGTTTGGATCCTTCTCAGGGTATAAGTTTAATACTACCTTCTTTGGATTAAGCAGATGGGGGATTCTTGTATAAATGTGCCCTTCACTTTAGTTCAAGATTCTTTTAGGTATTTAGGTATAACTATATCTTCTAATCCTGATACCTGGTATTCTCTTAACATTACTCCAATTCTAAATAAAATTAAAGATACTCTTAAAAACTGGCATAATTTACCTCTCTCTTTATCTGGGCGCATAGCAGCATATAATATAATTCTTCTCCCCAAAGTGTTCTATATTCTTAAGAATACCCCCTTGCTCTTAAAGAGGAAAGACATCATTTTTTTCAACCCTTTTCTAAGATCCTTCATATGGCAAAATAGGAGGCCTAGAATTTCACTTTAGAAACTTTATTTTCCTATGAAACACGGTGGTCTGGCTCTACCTGATCTTAGGGTTTATAACCAAGTCATTTAGCTCGTATAGTAACCGATTGGTTATTTTCAAGGGATAATGTCACAAATAGCGATCTCGAAAAAAATATAACAAACCCTTTCTCTCTTTGTCACTTATCCACTGTGATGATAGCTTCATTCCATCTGAAATAAAAAAAATGAGTTCTATAAATAATCCAATTTTAGCATGGAAAAAGATTTGCAATACGTTAGCCATAGAATATTGTGTTTCGAGATATATTCCATTTCTGGGAAACCCCCAGTTTCAAGCAGGACTACATTTTTCTAAAATGGGAATCTGCAGGCTTCTCCAATGTATGTCAGATATTAGACTCGGAGAGAAGCTGTGTTAAATCATTTGACTCTCTTAGAATAGAATTCAATCTCCCACATAGACACTTCTTTGCATATCTCCTGCCGAGGCATTATGTGTTAAAACTTATAAATGACTATGGCTGGAGTTGGTTTCTAGGGATTATTGAGAATTGGCATGCCCTAGTCAAAAATGGACATATGTCAATCACCCCTTTTTATCTTGGTATCTGACAGGGGCATAGTTAATCTTGATAAGATTTGTATCAAGTGGGCTGCACTGTTAATGCAAGAACTGGATCCTAAACTACCGTATTCCTCAATCCAAGAAGTTACTCGAGTAACTATCTCCTCTTCTTGGAGGGAGTCTCATTTGACGCTACTTTATATGTCCTACTTTACTCCAGAAAGAGGATTTAAATGTGTAAACACTAGTTTCAGTGTTTGCCCTAAATGCTCTTTCCCTTCGGCGAGCCTTCTGCACATGATATGGACCTGCCCAAAAATTAGAAATTTCTGGTTCAAATTGCAATTTTGACTTAGCAAAATACTGGATATCCCCTGCTTGACTCTGTCATCAGTAAATATAGTTTTTCTTCGGCCTAATTTAGAGAATAAGCAAGTTAACATTAAAATTATCAATATGGCTATATTGGCCGCTAGATACCTCATCTTCAAAAAATGGAAACTGCAAACAGTTCCCAGTATACTGGAAATCAAGAACTGCTTAAGGAAACAATGTATCCTTGAACAGTTTGATACTAACCTAGATAATGATCAGGATAATAGGAGGTTTTTTTTTAAATGGTCAGCATTCATAAAAGCCCTCCCCTCCAGTGAAATTGAACATTTAATATACCCTTTTAGAAACTCTGAGTTGGTTTTGCTGGGTCTGTGGTAAACTGGCCTTTTCCTTCCCCCCCCCCTTTTTTTTTCTTTCTTTCTTCCTTCCTTCGTATTTTATTTTATTGTAAAACACAAAATACCAACAATGTGCAGAAATATACCTTACCTTATTTGAATATGTAACTGGTTTATTTATATGTGTTTTGTATTTCTTTATTGTGCCCTGTGTGGGGCTTAAATTTACTTTGGTATCCTGTACACATTGTTGGCTGTAAATGAAGATTTAAAAAAAAAAAAATTCCATGCTCTATCTGAATCATTAAAGAAAAAAAATAGGTTTAGTATCCCTTTAAGACCCTTTTGCCTTTCAGAAATAAGTTACATTTATTTTCATTCTGGTTTCTCTGAAGCTGAAGCAGATGTTGTTATCTAGAAAGAGGAAAATGTGACATTCCTATTGGAGAAAATGCCAGGCAGTGCTGGATTGGCTCACCAGGAGTGCCACATTCTTTGGGCAAGGAGGTCATGAAGCGAGCATTGTGCTCATGCATAGAACATTTATTCAAAGCCGCTCCACTACTGCCAAGGGTTTGGGGGCCTAGGGGCAGATAGGTGGCCTCTTAGAACAGAGTACAATGTTGGCAGGCAAGGTATGGGGACGGAGGCTTTAGAATGTAAGCTCACAAATCCACCGCCTGTTTATCATTTTATTTAAAGATGGTTTACAACTCACAGTGACACAATGGCAGGGCCCGCTATCCTTAATATTTAAGTAAATGTCTTCTGACTACTGTACTCCACAATGTATACTTATGATTAAAGTAATTGTATTTTATTATTGTAATCCATAACTGTATACTTAATGTTACAGCTCTGCACAATATGTTGCTATTTTATAAATAAATAAATAATAATAATGATAATAATAGTAAAAAAAATAATATGATTGACACCCCTTCTACTATTTGAATTGCATAGAGGGGCAAGAGAGTCTGTGTTTAACATCTTGGAGAGAAGTTTCATACAGCACCTGCAGACAGGGCCGCCACTAGAAATTTTGGGGCCCCTGACTTAACCATTGATCAGGGCCCCCCCTCCTTTGACATGTGCAATTTTTGACCAAGTGACTAAAACGTATATGAACTTTATTCTTAAGTGTCTATTTAAACTTGGAAATGTTGTAAAGGTAGTAACATACACTGAAACATACACACACACTCACACATAAGAATTCACATATAGACACTCTAGCAGACACGCAAAGAAACTCGGACACAGACACCCAAACAGACACTTAGCACTTGTTTACATTGACCTGACAAGTAATGAGGTAAACTACAGTTTTGTAAAAAAAAGAGATTTAGAAAACAAAATATGGAGTTCTGATTATATTTTTGTAAAGGAAGATGCCAACTAAATGATGACAACAGCATGCAGTGGCTGAAAGGAAGGGCTCTGAACTGCCTAAACAATAATTTAAAGGTTAAATGGTAGATTGTTGACTTCCGGAAAGGTTTCATTAGTCTCAAAGTCTGTAGAAACATGTGAATAATCAGTAGTAAGGTCAAAATGTCCTAAAAAGGAACAGACAATGGACACACACACAAACTCAAACTTGCACATACACCCAAGGAAACACCAACAGAGACAGCCTCAGAAAACACACAAAGACATACACACACACACACACAAAGAGACACCCACAGAAAACACAGAAAGACATACATACACACCCTCACTGAGACATCCACAGAAAACACATAAAGACATACACACACCCTCACAGAGACACCCACAGAAAATACACACCCTCACAGAGACATCCACAGAAAACACAGACATACACACCCATCCTCACAGAGATGCCAACAGAAAAAAAATACATACACACTCATAGAGACACAAACCAAAGCACAAAGACATAAACACAGACACCCCCAGAAACACTCACAGGAGGAAACATTTATACATGCATGATAAAAAAAAATGCAGAAATTAAGAGATCACTTTTGAAGAATCATATTTGTAAATGTGCAAACAAAAATAATTCTGTGAATTCAAAATTGTACATTAATGATCTGGGTAGATGGCTAAATGAAGAAAAGTACTTTTAAAAGGTTGACATATGTTTGTTTGATATTTTCCCCATTTTCCCCAACCAAGAGCACCACTTCAAATATAGTGTACAAATGTTCCAATCTGTCAGCTGTACTTGCGGATTTTGAAAATGTTGTACTCTATATGGTCTTGGTGGAACCATAAGCTGTGGTACTCATACCATTAGATCTGGTTAAATGCAGGATTTAAGCTTGTTGGTATGTATTTCAAAATTAAGTCAGCTGTAGAGTAAACTGAACAGTTTTAAGTTAACCTGTCTCATTTCCAACACTGAGCAATCTTAGCCTGAGAGTATAACATGTTATGCAGATGTAAAAATCTTAGATAAAATGCCTCCTTGTATCTGGAAAGTCCTTGCATAAAGGGGCAGTAAACTGGAATGTAATATATATCATTTGTGTATTGAGGAGGAAACATTTCTGCATGGTTTTAAATATAGAATTGCTACAGCATTGTCAAATAATCATAAATTCACTGCTGCTAAAAAAATGTGTTTTTATGGACCCCTGGCCCCACCATACAACTACTACCACACTGAAGTTACAATCTTAAATTGCACAAAGAAATAAAAAACATTTGCTAAGTAAGTCGTACCTCCTCTGCAAATGAAATTGATCTGCCGTCTGACTCAGGCACACACTCTACAAAGTGCCAAGTCTGTCTCACACTGTGCATAGTGATTTAGTGCACACTCAGAAATCCTCTCAAATGCTAATACTTTACTCCTTGTAATAACATTTCCCATGCTCAATTAGCACTCTGCTGTAGTACCCACTGGTGGCTGCCAAAATGTAAAAAAAAAAAAAAAAAAATTTTTTTTTTTTTTTTTTTTTTTTTTAGTTCTTGCCTCATGGGGCCCCCCTAGCCCATTGGGCCCCTGACAGGAGTCACCCCTGTCACCCCCTGATGGCGGCCCTGCCTGCAGAATTTTGCTGCCTGTGTTCCACTGAATGATGTCTCTCAGCACTGTTGCATGCTATTGATGCCTTATCTGAAACCCAAAGATAAGTAATGTGTTTATAGTTTAATCATATTTCGTGTGATTTTCCCTTTTCTGGTAATATAGTGAGAACTAGCTTCCCTAGTGCCAGTAGATAACACCTAGCTAATTCAGAGTTACTGAATTGTTTTTAACCTCTAGATAGGGTATAACATTAGTGAAATTCTGATAATGTATATTTTTATAATTCTCAATCCCACTAATCAACAAGAGACATAGCTCTTCCAGGTTTTATAAACATCCTCAGTTTTATTTATGGTTACTGGATGCCTAATTTGTATCCATAGCACAGGATAACACACAAAGCTGGTGCTTTCTCTTAATAAAGACAAGCTTTGTGAAGGATTACCTTCCATTGCATTACATGTACTGGTAAAACTTTCAATCTTTTTAACATGTTTTCTGCTGGGAGAAGGTGCATTTCATCCATCTTAATAATAGACCTTTCGGAAAACAAATAGTTTTTGAGACAAAACAGGCTATCCTCTGTAGAGTCTACAAAGTTTATGTTAAAAGTGAGTTTCCATGGAGGCAAGGACGATGATATACTTTAAGGTGTAGCTATTAAATAGTTTTCTTTTAATAAACTTTTAGGCTGTGTATAGCTTAATTCTAATAAACCATGTAGAAAAAAAAAAACTAATGTATCTAACAATACTGCAGGTATTCTGAAAATATTCATTGAGCAATATTTTATTAGTGCAAATGTTAGCCAGATAATTAAAACATAGATTCAGGTTAACATTTATTAAAAGTAAAATATGATCTGTTTCTGTGTTTCGTATTTAACACCTACACTCTGGCATGCAATATATATATTTTTTCTCTTAATATATTTTCCCTTTACCCACACATTTTAGTGTTTATTTAATCCAGTGGTACATGATGTGTTGTTTAGATATTTAAGCAGTTTATTTATTTTTTTAGTTAGAATGCATTTATCAGGTCATTTACAGCTGAGCATAGCCACTTATGTCAGAGATGGTCAGATTAAAAACTTTGGGCTTGCTTCCATTGAGTCGTTATTCAGTTTGCGTGCACTCGCAAACCGTTAAATATGCTGTCAAAAGCACTATCGTTTATCGACTGTTTCCAATGGCGCGTTATACCTCAATATCGGCAGCTCGACTCCGGCTGCCGAAAAAATCTTTGCGTCCCATAGAAAGTAATAGAAGCCGTTAATCGATAAATTATACCAGGTTTCCAATGAAAGCGCAAAACATTAATATACTGTCAGAGGCTGTCGATACATTAAGAAATATTACACCCAGCTCAACTAGGTGTAAAAGAGGAAAATTGTGCTTTTTGAGACCTATTTTCTATTGAAATTATAAAACTTGCAAATAATGCAAGTGTTTTAATGTAGAGATAAATTGTTATAAGTAATATTTATTGTTGTCTCATGTATAGGAATAGTTGAACTTATATTCTAATAGAAATATCAGTATATATTTAAATATAATAATATATGCAAGAACATTTCTACAGAATGCAAACTAGACCTATGCCTAGGGCAGCAATACATATTACTTATATTTATGAAGTGGTAAATATAATTATATTAAAAAAATAGTATTTGATTATTAAAAATATGGATAAGTGTATACTTATTTTTCTTGAGAGGTGATCACCGGTAAGAAGCACGGACGTTAAATGTAAATTCTATAGCGTAAGGTCGGGTTACCTTAGCAACTAATTGATTTTCAAGAAATCCGTCATCAGATGGAAGCGTTAACACAACGTTAATTTACAGCTACACGAAAAGAGCGACTGCACTCTATCCGCAAAATATTACAATGGAAACCTGGTACTAAAATGGAGCCGTAAATTACTTTTAGCTGTCGGCCGCTTCGGTAGCTTACGGCTCCATTTTTAACGACTCAATGGAAGCGAGCCCTGTGTAGGCAGCCTGACTTTGTTCACTATACTGTGTAGCATCCCAGGATTTGTGGGGCTTGTGGTAGATTCTCCCTTCGAGAAGTTGTCGAGTCCGGATAAGCTTAGAAGCTGAGTGAAAGCCCAGCAGGATCTTGTTGAGGATGTTATCCTGCAAGCTTGCCAATTTCCCCCTTATTAGTGCTCTCCTAGGGATAGCAGCATCTACAGCTACTCCCTTTCATAGAAAGCAAGACCCCTTATCTTTCAGTGATTACGTGTGAAATTGCTTTGTTGTGTGAGCTGCAGTTGTAGAGCAGTAAAGATATTCACTGTTGTTACATATTTATTAAATGTCCAAGATGTCCAAGAGCTGAGACATTGATCACTAGCAGTAACAGAATACTACTAGAAATTCAAAGGATTGGCACATACTTCTTTTTAAGCGTCCAGTAAAAAGAGACTTTAAGGGACCTCTGACCTTCCAACTATCTGTATACTCTGGACTTAAGCCTGGGGTGCAGGTTGTGTGGGCCTAGGACCACTTCCCTTTTCTAATTAATTAGCTCCTGTTGAGTAAACTTATTTCTCCTCTCCATTTATAGCCCTTAATTGGTACGTCCCTGGAAGGTGGCACTAGGTGGCATAGCTGCCTCATTGAGCCCTTTAGGAAGCCTCTGTGATGTTGGAGTGACTACATGTTACTCTGTGTGCCACCTCAATGATATTCCTCTCACTTCCCTGGTCAGTTGTCATGCATGCCCACTTTTGCTAAATTTCAGTGGGCTGTTACAACTACTTCTCTGCCTCAAAGAGATATTGCATCAATTGGAGAGCAAATGTTCTGGTGGCCTTTCTAAAGGAATTGTTTAAAGATATTCTGTTCCACATAATGGACTGGGACAGGTCAATTACCAGGGCTCACAGTGTCCCATGCCCCATACCCCTGTTCAGTCCCTAATGAGAGGCCGCAGGATGTATTTGTGAGACTTCACTATTACCCATTTAAATATAAATTACTCAGCACTGTTGCCAGAGGCACTTTTCCAACTGGGAAGTTTGAACATATACAGATATAAGTCTGTTGGGCTATGTCTCTACTAACTTTGCTCGTCTAGACTGTGCAATATTTGCCCACTCTTCTTTGCAGAACTGCTCCAGTTCTGTTACATTTGATTGTGACCGTTTGTGGACTGCAGTCTTCAAGTCATGCCACAGATATTCAATGGTGTTTAAGTCTGGGCTCTGACTAGGCCTTGCAAGGACATTTCCCTTTTTCCCCTTCAACCATTGTGTGGTCATGTTTGCTGTGTGCTTTGGGTAATTGTCATGTTGGAAGGTAAACCTTCTTCCCATTGACAACTTCCTGGCAGAGGGCAGCAAATTTTCCTCAATAATTTGACTGTATTTTTCCCCATCCATTATTTTTTCTATCCTGACAAGTGCTCCAGTGCCTGCTGCAGAGAAACACTTCCATAACAGGATATTGCCACCTCCATGCTTTAATGTAGGTATGGTGTTATTTGGATGGTGATCTGTATTGGATTTCTTTCAGACATATCATTTGGTGTTGATTCCAAATAATTAAATTTTAGTCTCATCTGACTATAACACATTTTTCCATGTGGCCTCAGAATCTCCTAGGTGTGTTATGGCAAAGCTCAGTTGTGTGACTGTATGTGGCCTGTCTTGAGGAGTGGCTTTTTTCTTGCAACCCTCCCATACAAGCCACATTTGTGGTGAATTTGTGATATTGTTGTCACATGCACACAATGACCACTCTGTCATAAATTCCTTCAACTGCTTCAGAGTTGCTGTGGGCTTCATGGTAGCCTCTCTGACCAGTTTCCTCCTGGCTCTTTGATCCAGTTTGGAGCAACGTCCTGATCCATAGAGGCTTTGTGTTGTACCAGATGCCTTCCACTTTTTCTTGTATCCATCTGCTGACTTGTGCCTGTCCACAACTTTATCCCAGAGATCTTTTGACAGTGCCATGTCACGCATAGGGTAATTGTCATGTTGGAAGGTAAACCTTCTTCCCATTGACAACTTCCTGGCAGAGGGCAGCAAATTTTCCTCAATAATTTGACTGTATTTTTCCCCATCCATTATTCTTTCTATCCTGACAAGTGCTCCAGTGCCTGCTGCAGAGAAACACTTCCATAACAGGATATTGCCACCTCCATGCTTTAATGTAGGTATGGTGTTATTTGGATGGTGATCTGTATTGGATTTCTTTCAGACATATCATTTGGTGTTGATTCCAAATAATTAAATTTTAGTCTCATCTGACTATAACACATTTTTCCATGTGGCCTCAGAATCTCCTAGGTGTGTTATGGCAAAGCTCAGTTGTGTGACTGTATGTGGCCTGTCTTGAGGAGTGGCTTTTTTCTTGCAACCCTCCCATACAAGCCACATTTGTGGTGAATTTGTGATATTGTTGTCACATGCACACAATGACCACTCTGTCATAAATTCCTTCAACTGCTTCAGAGTTGCTGTGGGCTTCATGGTAGCCTCTCTGACCAGTTTCCTCCTGGCTCTTTGATCCAGTTTGGAGCAACGTCCTGATCCATAGAGGATTTGTGTTGTACCAGATGCCTTCCACTTTTTCTTGTATCCATCTGCTGACTTGTGCCTGTCCACAACTTTATCCCGGAGATCTTTTGACAGTGCCATGTCACGCATAGGGACTGAGATGCTCCTGGAAAGCTCTTTTCATGATGAGCTAATCAATATGCCCACAGCTGATCACAGTTGAAGGTAAACTGACTTTGTATTTGTCATTGAGAAGGTGATTAGCTACTCCTGATTGAGTTTACAAGTAATTTTAGGAGGGGGTGATCCTTTTTCCAACTCAGTGATTGTGTTTTTGAATTGTCTTTATCGTTGCCTGACATGTTGGTGTTGCATCTTTCACTTGGAAGTTATAAGTTGCACTGAGTAATTACAACTAAATAAACAAAAACTGTGTATGTCTTTATTTCAGGCTGCAAAGCAACAAAATGTTATTATTTTTAAGGGGTTGATTATTTTCAATACCCACTGTATATTTATGGGGTTTTCCTGACCGTTGGACAGAATACATGTTGTCAAGATGGTACTACTCCGTAAAGTACTGTATATTTTAAAAAACTTTGCCAATCCAGGGTATTATACCTGACCTTGTCCAACTACTGAAAATTATAATTGAGTACATTTGGAATCGCAGATCATCGCATTTGTCTAAATATATTCACACCTAGTGGATGGGGAATTAGGTGTCCCCAATCTAATGTTGTAAAAACAGGCAGCTCCGCTACACTGAATAATTAATTGGTGTAGATTTAGTGCTTTCAATTCTCAACAATGGGTAGATTTGGAAACTCATTTATCAGGGTTATCATACTTGGGAGTTGCTTGTTGGAATCCTCTTATGAAATTTCCCAACGAAGTACTCCCCTCATTGTAGAAACATGGTCGGATTGGTTACTCATACAACATAAATATCCTAAATTGTCCACCAAATATACTCCACTAACTACTTTATTATCTAACAATGAGTTTCCAGAAGGCAATTTGTCTCCTATTCGACACCCCATAAATTTCAAGAATTTTGTGCCTATTCATAATGTGGTGCAGGATGATAAAATACTGCATTTACAGCAATTAGAACAATTAAGAAATAATTTTATAAAATTGTGGTTTAGGTACCATCAAAGACATTATATAATAACCTATAAAGAGGGGGGGGATCCATTGTGCCCTCTCACTGAATTTGAAAAAATATCCATAGATGATGTTGTTAAAAAAAATAATTCTATGATGTACAGACAATTACTTCAATCTGACTCTTATGATGAACATACATATGTTCAGAGCTAGGAAAGAGAGCTAAAGTATCAATCATCTCATAAACACATATTTCAAGCATTGGCAAAGTCCAACCATTCCTTAAAAGCCGTAGAAATAAATATAACAATTTTGACGAGATGGTATTTAATCCCACATAGACTTAAATATCTTCCGAACAGCCAGTGATAAGTATTGGAGAGGGTGCAATGATACTGGTGATATGTTAAATATATGTTAGAGCTGTGATTGAGTTCTAATATACATCAAAACCCAAAGATATTTTTACTCAACCAACTCCTCTATTATCTTTCAAAATCAATAAATGCCCCAGAGAACTGGTCTCCAAATTCTCTCCTAGATTGCGAGTTTTGCATTACAGTGCGTTACGGCTATACGGCTAAAAAATTGGCCATTGCGCGTGGAATGGCTGGTAATGCATATTACGAGTTGCAGCGGTATAGGCTGTAACGCAAGCATTTTAGCCTTAACGCAACCCTCTATTCCTCACTCAAAAAATGACATTTGAGTGTGGGATTTTCCATAGCGCCGTATTAAAGGTAGTGCAGTCTGGCTAAAATGCTTGCGTTACAGCCTATACTGACATGATTTCGCAATCTGAGACCAGTAGTTATGGATTTTGCGGAAAAAAAAAAGTTTCACAAAACTCATAACTGTTACAAAGTACAGTAACACGAATAAACTACCTATTAACTCCTAAACCACCACCCTCCCACATCACAAACACTATATTAAGCCTATTAACCCCTAATCTGCCGCCCACCCACATCGCAGACACTAAAATCTATCTATCTATTGGGTACTTATAGAGCGCAAACTAATCACCCGTGAGGGTCTCAAGGCACTATTAACCCCTAAACTGCCAGCCCCCCACATTGTCAACACTATATAAACCTATTAACCCCTAAAACACCAGCCCCCCACATCGCCAACACTATATAAACCTATTAACCCATAACCCACCGTTCCCCGACATCACTGACACTAAATAAAACTATTAACCCCTAAACCGCTGGCCTCCCCCATTGCAAAATATTAAATTAAACTATTAACCCCTAAACCTAACACCCCCCTAACTTTGAATTAAAAGTTACAATATAACTATCTTAAAATACAAAATGTGAAATAAAAAAAAACTAAGATTAAACTATAAATTAACCTAACATAACTATTCTAATAAAATAAAAAAAAAACTACCAATTAAAATATCTAATTTACATGATTAAAAAAAAACTAACACTACGAAAAAAAAAAAAAATCCAAATTTTAAAAAACCTAATATTACGAAAAAAAATTAAAAAAATCTAACATTACAAAAAATAATAAACACTAAAATTGCGAAAAATAAAAAACTTTAAAACAATTACACCTAATAGCCCTGTTCAAATCAACCAATAGGATTTCAGTAGCTCTCATCCTATTAGCTGATTTGAAAATGTCAGCCAATAGGAATGCAAGGTACCCCATATTTAAACGGGTACCTTACATTCAAGCTTCAGTGTACGGAGGTGACCATATGAAGGGGATCCTCCACACTGGATGTCCGAACCGCCGGCATAGAAGCTCCGCGTCTCCAAAGCTCCGCGCCTCCATAGCTCTCCGACACCGGATGAAGAAAGAAGATGGCCCTGCGATGGATGGAGATGTCACCGCCGGGATGAAGACTTCTCGCCTCCTGGATGAAGATGGAACCATGAGTACATTTTATGGGGTTAGTGTTAGGTTGCTTTTTTTATTTTTTTGGGTGGGATTTCTTTTTTTTAGATTAGGGATGGGCACTGTAAAAGAGGTGAATGCCCTTTTAAGGGCAATGCCCATACAAATGCCCCTTTAGGGGCAATGGGTAGCTTAGGTTTTATTTAGAGGGGGTTGGGTGGGAGGGGGGTTTAACTGTTGGGGGGACTTTGTCGGTAAAAGAGCTGTTTAACTTAGGGCAATGCGGATTAGGGGTTAATAACTTTATTTAGTGTCGTCGATGTTGGTGGGCGGTGGATTAGGGTTTAATAACTTTATTCAGTGTTGGCGATGTCAGGGAGCGGCGGATTAGGGTTTTTTAGACTGGAGGTTTATGTTAGGGTGTTTAAACGTAATTTTCATTTCCCCATAGACATCAATGGGATTGCGTTATGGCGATTTGCCATTCAGCAATCGCAAGTGTTATTTTTTTTCTAACACTCTCTCCCCATTGATGTCTATGGGGGAAATGAGCACGTAACGATGCACAAGCACGTAAACTCAGCCCTTGGCTTTTGTGCGGTATGGAGCTTATAGCACCATAAAGCACAGCACAAGGAGGTTTTTCAGCAACTCGTAATGGCAACGCTATGGAAAATGCGGTACTGCTCATTGTATTGCGTTCTTCATGCACCCAGTATAGCGCAAAACTCATAATCTAGCCGTTTGTAAATACTAAACAGTTCTAACTGTGCTAGAATAGAAAAGCCTTATAGATAAAACACTTTTATTAGAAAGATTGTATTATTATAAAATGGGAAAGTTAGACTTCTTTCTAATTATAAAAATATTTTTTTTTTTCATGAGGAGCAAATAAACTGGAGCTCTAAGATTCAGGATTATCCCTTTGTATAATAGGGTAGCTCCACTATGTTTATTTTTGAGTTTTCCCTCAGTTTAACAAATAATGACCAGCAATACAGGCTTTGTACTTATTGTTCTTTGTCCTTTATTGTTCTTTTATTTTGTTGTTATTGATGCTTGATTATTAAAGAACAGACTACAAGAATGGTTTTACTTTATAGTCAATGCTGGACTCTCATTAGACCATTCTCTAATTCCATCTGTGTAGTGAGACTGAATTTCAGTCTTGTATTGCTTTTTGTATGTACATTTTTAAAAGCTCAATAAGAACGGGGGAACTTCTGAGCAGCGGCCATGTTTAGTCGCATAGCTGTATAATGCTACAGCTTTTCCTTGAAAATTACAGAAATTCAAATCCTAGCTCATCGATCTCTTTAATATTTTACTGAACCGTATTAAGATTTGAGTTCTGCGTCTATTGAACATTATTTTGTGAGGACAGCTGCTGGCATCGGCGCCTGGAGCCGCTATAAGATCGCGGCCTACTTTCTACCCCCCGGCAGGGCGCCCTTGGCCCTGTCGTTACGCAGCACTTAAGGTGCTTTAGAAGGAACACATCTACAAATCCATATGCTGGTTGTCCCCTAAAATAGACTTATCTGACATGGAACCTTCTTTGCTACTAAACGAAATAAGCCACCTGCTCCTTTACCATCGAGAGATATTCTTAGGAGCACCCCACAAACCACGCCATACTCGCCTGGTAGCTCCTACCCTGAATACCTCCCTGATTGTACCCGAGAGTAATCTAAACAGTGACGGCGCAGTAAGCACACATGAAAGGCGACTGACCTCTCTCCAGCCTTCCACACAAGCGGGTTCAATATGCACGCCAGAAACAGAAGGCGCATCAGGGATAGATAATGCTGCAGAGCCTGGAGGTCCCTTTGTGACACTTACCTGCCATGCTGGTGCTGATGAACCCGTGGAAGCTGAGTTTGCGATTCTGGTTTCGCAGAATGTCTGTGCAGAGACTAAATCATGCCAAGTCACGACCCAGAGAATGGACCTGAGGAGGCTGGGTGCTTTGGGACATGGTCCGGTTCCAGACACTAGGGATCAGGAAGACGCTACTGCCATACATATGTGGCTTCAACTGCTCTTGACATCGTTCCCTGTCAGTGACCTGTGTGTGATGACTCCATCAAAGCCGCAACGTTTACATATTACAGAGGGCCGAGTGTAGAGGCAACAGTTATTGGACTATGCTTTCTGTAAGGCTTTGTCCCGGTCTACAAGGATGGGAGTAGGCTGATAAGTTTCCTGCCGTAAACATATGTTCGCAGTGGGTATGTAATAGCTATTGACTGCTCTACTCCATACATCTCTAAAACTACCCACTGCCTATTAAACTTTCTTTTGGTTGCCAGAAGTATGAAGTTGCTTATTTAGCGCAAATTAACCCCGCAATGACTGTCTTCTGAGGATGCTCTTTATAGCCTAAAGATGGTACTTGAGCCGGACATATGGGCGAAAAGTTGATCTACTAGATGCCTGTATTAGTAGTACAATTGTGGGCAGACCTATATTGATGTTTAGTTCTTACAAGTAGTGTAGTACAGCAACCAACCGGAGAATAATGCTCGTGAAGACAGGGGCTCTGCCAGGGTCCCCTTACATCTATGATATGAAATGCATTTTATGTCTGTATCTTAAACAGAAAATAAAGAATAATTGATATAATAGTGCTGTGGACAAAGATGTTTAGTTCTTAGAAAGTTAGTAGTATTTGTTTATGTTCAAACTTTAGCTTGTTTGTTATTTTACGCCTTTACCATATTATTGAGCTCTGCAACAATTAATAGTTTAGAAGATCCCACTATTTATATTTCATGGAGCTTATGAAAGTGTATTAGTTATAACGCTATCCTCCTGAGACCACTTTCTCTTCTGACTTATGCTAGTACACGTGAGGAATCATATATTTAGGCTTACTTGTCCTATTAACTGTTTACTAGTAATACATAACTAGCAGAGACTTGTACAAGCCAAATACATTTGCTTTTCCATTTATATGCCGTTTCTATGTGAGTACCTCTTGCCTAAAATGTTTGAACACTCAGGCCCCTCATTAAGTAGCAGTCCACACCTATACATATATCCCACTATTTGAATAAAGGTGGTAATACACAGTTATAAACTTCTATAAATGTCATAATGTACACTGTCACCACTTCACTAACCCAATTCCCGGATTTCCCCTCCCTTTAGTACACTCATGCTAAACATATCATGAAACATCTTTTCAGTTTTTTTTTAGATGACGCTAACTATACAGGATACCATGAGACGTAAGCTGGCATGTTGTTCATAATATATTAGAAGCACGAGAATTACCAATACACTAGTTTTAGGTTGGCTCACCTTACAATTTGTATTTTGCCGCTTAGAGAACTATTTGCATGGCCATAGCTTTAACATACAACAATGCAAGTATACCTATTGTACTTTAATGCTATCTTAGCCAATGTTTCTTAGGTCTTTTTATTAGTTTTAAAAGGGGCACTGCCTGCGGCCGGAGCGGTGCAACCTACCACTAACCATAGCCAAAAGACCTTCTATATGAACAATTGATTGAATGCTACACCTAGGTAACCCCTTCTTTATGTATTGAGCCATAACGCTCTCTTAACAAAGATTGTGCTCACATTAACTTTATAGCCTTAGGACATTTTGCACCTGAGTCCTCTATGCCTATAGATTACCACACAGATGAGGTGTAGACGGTGGAGAGGTGAACCACTACAGCCTAATCCAACATAAGTTCTATGTTGTTATCTTGGTTCATTGCATTTACTATATTCTATATTTAATCTATAATTGTGTGTCCAGGTCAACCTGGCCCTTCTAACCTCATTATCCCTAGCTTTCATATCTATACACACTGTGGCTTCATAACTAGTTGGCTCCCAAATCATTGCCAAATGATCTAATATTGCTAAGAAACTGAAAGACAATATATTTTTCTCCACCTCGCATATTGGGAACTTCTTATAATTTCCACATACCCTTTCTATTTCTCTTAGCATTTTTAATTACCACCTCTAATAGGATGTTACTAGATAGGTTACTGCCTTTCATGGAAAGGGTTCCCTTATTATCGGTATTTTAGTAGGAGATAGTCAGCCATATATAAATACTTATATAAGCAGGTGTAGGTATGCAAGACTTATTATTCACAACTATTCCTAGTAAAATTAAAAAACGAGGTTCTTATCTGGAAACCCAAAAGTGGTCTCCATTGCTTTTAATAGTCTCCCATATATTTTCATACACATATGTATGAGGTCCAAGAGTGGCCTCTTGTATCAGTGGGGGGACATATAAGAATAATAGGCACTCTATATGCACATTATATCTCTGAAATGATTTTTTGAAACATACTATGTATTCATGGATTTGTACCACATGATCCTAACTTGTTATTATTGTTGTGCTTGGTTTTTCTGTTTATGTATGCCTTACCCTGAACCTCAATAAAAATTATTTTTTAAAAAAAAGCTCAATAAGAACAATCAATATAAATAAAAAATAAAAGTAAAATAAAAAAATTGCCTCAGGGTAAGCTTTTAAATGTGACATATGTTTCTAATTTAAGATCATTTTGTAACTTACTGCTTTAACTTAATTTGTCTGATGCATGGTAGTGTCTCCATCACAGTTACCATGATAATACTTAAAGTGCATGTAAAGTCAACCTACTCGCTCTGCATCATAGTGTGTCATTTCAAAAATAAAAGTGAGTTTCATTCATCAAAATGTGAAAATCGCATTCTAAAAAGAAATATTTCATAATTTACTTTCTATTCTTCTCGGCGATTCCTCCGCCCGCCATTATGGTCCCACATAAATTTGATGATTGACACTTCTCTTTCGGAATATTTTCCTCACCCCCGGGGCGTCAGGCCAGTTGTTCCCTACGTCACGCTAATCTACTGCGCATGCGCGAACTACCCGATATACTATACTTTGTTACGGAGTATTAACGCATGCGCAATGTGATACGAGGTGCCGAGGTTTACAGCGTATTGGTTGCTGAACGCATGCGCGTATTGTCATCCAAATTGTGAACGCATGCGCAAATGAGACCCCTAATCGTGAACGCGATTCAAAATGATGTCATCGAGTGGGCGGTAGATATTTAAATGATGCATGGAGAAAAACAGGAAGAAGATGGTTGGGAGGAGTTCAATGGATAGCACGGAGCTAAGTTTAGATATCAAAATAACGATAAACATTATTTATTTTAAAATAATATTATTGCGGTTTGAATATTTATAAGTGTGTGAACAAGTTGGTAACAATTAATAACCAAAAATTTACATTCACTTTAATGCTCCTGACCACAGAAATCATATTCTCATATTGACTCACTTTGTGTGACTTCTGGACATAAGACAGAGTTACCATGGCTGTTATTCAAGTAAGCACTTAGTCTGACCATGAAATGATGATGCTAGACCTTTCCTGGTGGGAGTAAAAAGTATTTTATCTTGGATACTCAGGAATTTTTATCTCAATCATAATGGACAGATAGAAGAGAATATTTGTCAGGCTCCCATGAAAGTGTACATGAGGGGTACTTTTGTGAAGAAGCTGCTCATCTTAAAATATATTGAGGGGCTGCTCTAGCAAAACTATATAGAGATTAGTGGACCCAACGACAGAGAGGGCTACAAGAATAGGGCAGATTTGAGAGTATCTTGTGAGTAGTAAAACCCAGAGAATTTACTAAAACCAAAGAAAATGTATTATTAGGTAAGTAAAAGAGTGGAATAGCTGGCAAATTAAGTGGCTGCATCGGGCAGTATCAAATTCAATGCATTAAAATAAAATTCATGATAAAATAAAATTCATGATAAACTTGTATACTCTCCTAAATATGTTGGCCATGGTTTTTTCAGTTATAATCACTCACTATACAATTTAGATCAACTATCTAACCCTAACAGAGCGGAGCATTCACATATCTGTAGTTTCTTAGATTTTCTAGGAATCCCAAGCTAGATCCTGAAAGTGCAAGTTTTAGCTGATCTCATAACTTTAGATGAAGTCTCTGTAGCTGTTATTTTCTTGAAACTGCATAAATCACCAGTCCCGGATGAGTATTTGTCCCTTTTTTATAAAATCTTTCCAGGAGTTCTAGCTCTGCTTTTATAAAAGGTCTATAATGGGACATTCATTGGAGGGGAGGGTTCTGCGACGAGTTTCTGGAAGCTAGTATCCTTATAATTCCAAAGGAAGGAAAATACTCTACTTTATGTCAGAGCTATAGGCCAATTCCACTCATTAATGTGGACATAAAGGTATTTGCCATAATTATGGCTCTAAGGCTTAGTGCACTGCTAACCACTATTGTCCATCGTGAGCAAGTAGGGTGTATATTAAAGAGGCAGCAGCAAATCGTCAACATCCCAAAATCCATGGCCTGTTACTTTGTGATACGCACTAAAAGCTTTCTGACTTTATGAACAGATTTTATCTCTGATCCAGAAACTTCCTTGTCAGCACTTTTCAATTTATTCTCTAGTTTTGGGAACTAATCTTAATAAAAGCTCAATGATGACAAAACTTAAGCGTCCCCTGTTTAGGGGGCTTGAAACCCAAATTATTCAGCTAGAGTGTAAAATTGAAAACAACTTTCCAATTTTCTTCTATTATTTAATGTGCTTCATTCTCTTGATATCCTTTGTTAAAGGAGCAGCAACACACTAGTGGAAGCTTGCTGAACACATGTGGTGAGTCAATGGCAAGAAGCATACTTGTGTAGCCACCAATTAGCAGCTAGCTCCCAGTAGTTCATTGCTGCTCCTGAGAATACCTAGGTATACTTTTCAACAAAGGATACCAAGAGCAAATTAGTTGATATAATTCAATTAGAAAGTTGTGTAAAATGTTATGTTCTATCTGAATCATGAAAAAAGCTCCGCTCATTATGGGTTTAAATAGTGGTGGTTTGTATATGTCTGTATTAACATGATTAAGGTCAGTCAGACCAAAAACATCATTATTTTGATGGCTCTGTTTCAATAAACCTTTTTGGATGATTGATGGTGCTGCTGCTCATTGGACATTTCAACAAAGCAAATTAGATAATAGAATTAAATAAGAATGTTTCTTAAATTGTATGTTCTATCTGAATCATGAAAGAAAAATGTCTGGTTTCATGTCCTTTTTAATTTCCCAGAGGACCAAGCAGCAGCAGAGAGTACATTTCTCTCATTGATTAGACTGGATCATAGAAGATAATTATGAGACCTTATTTAAAAATCTCCAGAACATGAAATCTTCCTTTCAGTACAGAGAATGCCCATGGATAGACAGAGTGGCAGCCTTTAAAATGATGTTGTTCCCAAAGATCACCTATCATTTTTTTAGTTTTGCCTCCCACTTAGAATCCCGATTTCTATTATTGCCCTTCTCAATCAGTATGTTTGGACGAATAAGCATCCCCAAGTAGTGGCACGTACCCTATAGAATCCTGTAGACAGGAGGTATAGGGTTGCCAATGTTAAGTAGTACTAAGAAGCAGCAATGTTATCACATGCCTCTGCATGGGGAGCTGGGGAGAAGTCATTTGATGCAGAGACCAAGAGCAGTCTTGAAGATGTACTAAGGATCCCACTACATGATGTTCCCTTTCTACATATTGACAATATGTTAGTCAAAGGCTGCTTACACTGGTGGCATAAACTCTGCCATTATCCCATGATTGCCCCTACCCTTCACTGATATATGTGATTCAAGTCATCTTGTATTGTCTTTCTGAGGTGCACCCTGGGCTGTGGCCAACTACTGGATTTTACATAAAAACCTGATTCAATGCCATCCCTTACCTTTTCTTTACATTTCAAAGCACTGTGTTTGCATGCTCTTCTTAGAAACTGGGGATTATATAAAGAGAAACCCTGTATTTTTGTCTTTATGAGGTGGAAATCTGGAGATCAGGGTCTGAGCCCCTCTCTAGTCATTATCAATGTTTGCTGGACTGTACTGTATTAAGAAAGAATCATTGTGTGCAAGTATTGGAGAGAGATCTAGGCTATATTTTAAAATTCTGGTTTACTGGTATCTTGCTCCCTTCAGGCTGCAAGGAATGTTCAAGCTTATGTGGAGCTGTGGGTTCAGAGTTTCATTAATGGTGGGGTGCACAGGGATTTATTCCCTTTAGAAATCAACCTTTAAACTCTGCCCCTTTTTAGGTTTTCCAGACTGAGAGGGCCCTGAGACCTGTACTTAACATTTGGTAATTCAGAAAATGTACCGCCCTAGGATAAATATGTGTGTATATTTTAATGGCTTTAAAACTAACTTTAGCCCAAAGCTGGAAACATCAAGAATCTCTGACATGGAAAAAGATAGTAGACATTATTGAGTCTCTAAAAAATTGGTTTACTAAATAATTGAATTGCCTGTCTTGCACTGAGATTTTGGAACCATGCAATGCCTTAAAACCAACAACTCAAAATTAATAAAAGTTGCACTCAAGTAAGGTAATGTTGGTATAAAGATGGTTTTAAAGACAAGGCAGGCCTGGGTGACCATGGGGGAGAACCTTTTCTTTCCCCCCCCCCCCCCACCCCACCCATTTATTCTTCCCCTTATTCTAAGGAGCAATTTCTACACTGATTTAAAATGATGATGAGTATACTTGTTTCAGTTGTTTTGATTAATACAGTATTTCTGTGCTTTTTTCTATAGATATATATAATTTTTGTTAGTCTAGTTAGGAATTCTGTTTTGACAAAAGTGCTGCATTGATCATACATTAAAAAATAAATAAAATGAAAAAAATATGCTTAATAATATATGTTTAGTAAAAAAGACAAACCATTTGTATAAATGCCAATTTAGTTTTACAAGTACATTTCCACGTTTATGTATATATACATCTCTCTCAGAAGTATTAATATTTGTGTATTAATTCATTTATAAAACAGAAATAAAATCACAATGACATTTTACCTAAATAAAAAAATAATGTTCATGTTTTCAATTTTGTTATGTTAACTATTCAGTAACAGTGTATTGTGTCAGCATAATATACAATCCTGTCTAGTAATATTAAATAATGATTAATACAGCAAGCAAATTGTATAGGTTTTGTGGTGGGTGGGAACCATTGAGTGTTAGGTATGGGGTTGTGGTGGGCAGTGAGGGTAATTTATTGTGATGGAAGAAAGTTGCAATTATGGATAATTATGGTGGAGGGAAGTAACAGATGTGATTGTGAGGGGAAGAGACAATTATGGTTTATTAAACCATTTGTTCTCAATTATCCATTTTACCATCTGGAATGTATTAAATTGTTTACTTACAGTTCTATTACCTTTACTTTGGCATTTGTCCCCAGCAATACTGAAAATTTAAATACTTAAGTATTGACTATTAAAAAAATCCCTATGTAAACATAGCCAGCAGAATAAATTACTCTCCCAGTGGGAGGTAGGAGAGATAAGTAATACAATGTTAGTTTTCATTATTCAAGGCCCCAATGATTGAAATCGCCACGAGGCAGCAAGATATTCAAAAGGGATTCACCTCAATGTTGAGCAAGCCGGCAAAATATTCCAAGCAGCAAAAACCAGTGTTTAAAGGCAGCATCGGCAACAGGCATTTTACTATACATCGCAAAGGGTGGTGATGCTGGCAAAATATTCCAAACAGCATCATTACCTACAATAAAGATGTGAAGTAAAGGATACATTTCAATATATAACCAAACAAAATAAAGATACCTAACCCCTAAACTGACATAATCCCCCACCACAAATTCATCCTACAATACTTAACCCCATAACCGCCAATACCCCACCACAATCTACCCCTACACCACTTAACACCCTAACTACCAATACCCCACCACAATCTACACCAACACTACTTAACCCCCAAACCGCCAATACACTCACTGCTAACTACCCCTACACTACTTAACCGGCTAATCGTGAATACCCCCACCGCAAACTATCCCTACACTACTTAACCCCTTAATTGCCAATACCCCATTGCAAACTATCCCTACACTACTTAACGCCCCCAAAACCCCTTCACCCAACACCTTATAAGTAACAAAAAAGCTAGCACTACAAAAAATAAAAATGCTAGCATTACAAAAAAAACAACCTATACTAAAACTAGTGCCCTTAAAAAAAAATCAGTGAAAAACCAAAACCCCCTTAACTAACACTAAAACCTGCTCTTAAAATTGCCCTGAAAAAACAGTGCCCTAGTTTAAGTGATGTTTACCTCTTTTGCATAAAGACAAATCCCTATACTTATATAAAAGTAACTCCCCAAATAAAAACTATCTTTAAATAAACCTATCCTACAAAACGATGACCAGAAAAGGGCATAAGTGCTATAGCTCTTTTCAAAAACAAAAACTATCCTAAAAAAGATGCCCTGAAACAGACATCAGTGAATAAGCTCAACCATAACCTAAACCCTCATGAAAAAAATCCCTAATCCTAAACCTCAAAAGTTAGTACTCACCAACTTGAATCTGTCTCCTTAGGTTGGCAGCTCCGGCACCGCTCCTCTTCTTCCATCTTCCATCCTTCTTCTTTCTTCTGATCTTCCATTTGATGGCCTCTTGATGCTGTCCCGTAGCACACTGAAGGCTGAATGCAAGGTTCCCCCCTTATATAGGGGTGCCCTTTCATTTCTATTGGCTGAATTGTGAATTCTTAGTCCAATCAGTCAATATAATGAAAGCTTTTACTATTTAAGTTTAGTGTACTGTGGGGGCAGCATGAAGAGGAGTTTGGATGGAAAGACAGAAGAAAAGAAGAAGAAGAAAAGAAGACAGATGGAAGAAGGGGACACCCCCAGAGGACAAACACCATGGAAGAAGACTTATGCTCAACCCATTTTAATGGACTGTGGTGCCAAAGAACAAAACCAGCTGTTTCATATAAAAAAATAAACACAAATTAGCAATTTCTCAATTATTTTTTACCCTGTTGCTGGTATAACAAGTCAATGGAAACACATTAAGGACAAACCTATTTCATTGTACACTGTCCCTTTAAGTGTGGTTCTGAAAGTTTATTTTTCATTGTCCACATTGTCACTTTTCATTAACCACATTTCCATTTATAAACCTGTGGATGCAATTTTGGAGAAATGGCAGTGCACATTCATCTGGGATGACTGACAACCCTCTGCTCTTGCGCCATTGGTTGCATGAGAGCATGGGGAGGGGCAATAATAACTTCTGGTGGAGGATGCTGCCTCACTCCCCATAAATGCCAGTGGAACCTGGGAACCTTGCCAGCCCACAGTATAATAAATGAGGTTTGTAGTATGAAATGATTGTTGTAGGACCTTACACCTGGTAAAGGTTGGTGTTATATAAAAGGGGCACTGAGGCAGGCTGCACATAATAGCAATATGAATGAGATAATGTCACTACAATTGTTTAGTTATTCAAACATACATTTACTATTAATTGGTGGTTGTCTGAATGTGACTGTCAGCTACTTAATTATTTACATAAATCATGCTTAAACCACAAATAGGGATTTTGCAATTCAGGAATATAACAAGCATACGGCTAGATTTAGAGTTCTGCGGCCAAAGGGGTGCGTTAGCTAAGCGTGCTTTTTTTCTCCCGCACCTTTTAAATACAGCTGGTATTTAGAGTTCACAGAATGGCTGCGTAAGGCTCCAAAAAGGGAGCGTACAGGCATATTTACCGCCACTGCAACTCTAGATACCAGCGTTGCTTACGGACGCGGTCAGCTTCAAAAACGTGCTCGTGCACGATTCCCCCATAGAAAACAATGGGGCTGTTTAAGCTGAAAAAAACCCAAACACCTGCAAAAAAGCAGCGTTTAGCTCCTAACGCAGCCCCATTGTTTGCTATGGGAAAACACTTCCTAAGTCTGCACCTAACACCCTAACATGAACCCCGAGTCTAAACACCCCTAACCTTACACTTATTAACCCCAAATCTGCCGCCCTCCGCTATCGCTGACCCCTGCATATTATTATTGACCCCTGATCTGCCGCTCCGTACACCACAGCAAGCTACATTATAGCTATGTACCCCTAATCTGCTGCCCCTAACACCGGCGACCCTTATATTATATTTATTAACCCCTAATCTGCCCCCTCAACGTCGCCTCCACCTGCCTACACTGATTAACCCCTAATCTGCCGAGCAGACCGCACCGCTACTATAATAAAGTTATTAACCCCTAATCCGCCTCACTCCCGCCTAAATAACCCTATAATAAATAGTATTAACCCCTAATCTGCCCTCCCTAACATCGCCGACACCTAACTTCAGAAATTAACCCCTAATCTGCCGATCAGAGCTCACCGCTATTCTAATAAATGTATTAACCCCTACAGCTAAGTCTAACCCTAACCCTAACACCCCCCTAAGTTAAATATAATTTTTATCTAACGAAATAAATTAACTCTTATTAAATAAATTATTCCTATTTAAAGCTAAATACTTACCTGTAAACTAAATCCTAATATAGCTACAATATAAATTATAATCATATTGTAGCTATTTTAGGATTAATATTTATTTTACAGGCAACTTTGTATTTATTTTAAACAGGTACAATAGCTATTAAATAGTTAATAACTATTTAATAGTTACCTAGTTAAAATAATTACAAAATTACCTGTAAAATAAATCCTAACCTAAGTTACAATTAAACCTAACACTACACTATCAATAAATTAATTAAATAAAATACCTACAATTATCTACAATTAAACCTAACACTACTCTATCAATAAATTAATTAAATACAATACCTACAAATAACTACAATTAAATAAACTAACTAAAGTACAAAAAATAAAAAAATATTTGCAAACATTAGAAAAATATTACAACAATTTTAAACTAATTACACCTACTCTAAGCCCCCTAATAAAATAACAAAGACCCCCAAAATAAAAAAATGCCCTACCCTATTCTAAATTAAAAAAGTTCAAAGCTCTTTTACCTTACCAGCCCTTAAAAGGACCTTTTGTGGGGCATGCCCCAAAGAATTCAGCTCTTTTGCCTGTAAAAAAAAAACATACAATACCCCCCCCAACATTACAACCCACCACCCACATACCCCTAATCTAACCCAAACCCCCCTTAAATAAACCTAACACTAAGCCCCTGAAGATCTCCCTACCTTGTCTTCACCTCACCGGGTCCCAATCTGTCCAGAAGAGCCTCCGATGTCTTGATCCAAGCCCAAGCGGGGGGCTGAAGAGTGACGTCCATCCTCGGGCTGAAGTCTGGATCCAAGCGGCGGCTGAAGAAATCCATCATCGGGGCTGAAGTCGGAAGTCCATCATCGGGATGAAGTCTTCTATCAAGCAGCATCTTCAATCTTCTTTCTTCCGGAGCGGAGCGGAGCCATCTTCTTCCCAGCCGACGCAGATCCATCCTCTTCTAACGATGCCTACTAGCCGAATGACGGTTCCTTTAAATGACGTCCTCCAAGATGGCGTCCGTCGAATTCCGATTGGCTGATAGGATTCTATCAGCCAATCGGAATTAAGGATACGACTCTAAATACCGGCGTTAGAAAGATCCCATTGCAAAGATAGGATACGCAATTGACGTAAGGGGATCTGCGGTATGGAAAAGTCGCGGCTGGAAAGTGAGCGTTAGACCCTTTCCTGACTGACTCCAAATACCAGAGGGCGGTAAAAACCAGCGTTAGGAGCCTCTAACGCTGGTTTTGATGGCTACCGCCCAACTCTAAATCTAGCCGATAGGCTCTAGCTTAAAGTGATGGTAAACTCTCCCCTTTATGAAAACAGATGCTGAATGTTAGAAATATTTTAGCTGGAGTTTAATTCACCAGTTGTAATGAAGATACAATATAACTTACTAATTAATAAAGATATGAAATTCTAATACCCCGTGCTCTGGCCGTCAAAAGTCATACTTTTTTGAGCTTAACGTTTAGACTGTTCTCCAGTCAGCCCTTTCACCTTTAGGCACCTTTCTTGTAGCTAGAGTGCTGATTGGAGAACAGTTCAAACCATTAGCTCACATAAATAAATTACTTTTGAACTGGGCAGCCAGAGACGAGGCATTAAAATATCATCCCTACATAAGTTATAGCGTATCTTCATCACAACTGATGAATTAACCTCCATCTAAAATATTGCTAACATTCCGGATCTGTTTTCATAAAGGGGAGAGTTAACCATCATTTTAAAGTGGCAGTATACTATAACATTGTTTTCCCTTAAAGGACCAGTCAACACATTAGATTTGCATAATCTACAAATGCAAGATAACAAGACAATGAAATAGCACTTAGTCTGAACTTCAAATGAGTAGTAGATTTTTTATAACAATTTTCAAAGCTATGTATATTTCCACTCCCCTTGTACCATGTGATAGCAATCAGCCAATCACAAATGCTTATGCGTATAGTCTGTGAATTCTTGCACATGCTCAGTAGGATCTGGTGACTCAAAAAGTATAAATATAAAAGACTGTGCACATTTCTTTAATGGAAGTAAATTGGAAAGTTGTTTAAAATTACATGCTGTATCTGAATCATGAAAATGTAATTTAACCTGAGTATCCCTTTAATGTGTTTTCAATTACTTTATTTACCAGCTGCAGAGTAGATTTGCTTCTTTAAGGCTTATTTGTGTATATGAATTAGCTGAGTTTCTGTTTTGAAGCCACAACCTAATACAATGGGTTGAGTTTGTAGGTATAATCAGATCTCATTACATTATCACATTGTGTAAATATTCCTGCTTCTTTATCTTATATTTGTCCATAAACCAATCATTAATACTTGGAGAGAACAATGGAAAATTAACATTTTATTACCTTACCTATTCTATAACCCACTGGTAGTGTAATTTCTTCTACTGGCTGTTAAAGCTTGGCCTTGAGGCCAAAAACTTTCAGAATGGGCTAAATTAACTATTTCAAATGCCAATATAAGGGTAATGGAAAAACTTGTAAACAATTTAATACACTCCTGCAGGTAAAGTGGATATTTGGGAACAAATTAAAGGGGAGACATTTTTTGAGTAAACTGTCCCTTTAAGTGCTGTGTTTTATTCTTTGGCAGTTTACCTAAAGTGTATTTTGTTTTTCAGTATAATTTGTTGAAAGTCTGAATAAGTACGTACCTTAAATCCTGAACTGTTTCATTTGATTTGTTTATTATTTTTATGTATAGATACAGTTGCAGACCCAGAGACTAACAAGCTGTAAAAGTCAAAAGAGTCACCACAATAGTTCATTGTAGTATACTTAACAACTACAGTTTATTTAGAGGCTATCCATACTCTTGCATTAGATGAGAAACTAAACTGATACACAGACACAAGCTGGTATAAAGTAATAATAAATCATCCCTAAAGCTTTTCTCTCCGATGTGTAAAACATATAATCTTTAGAGACCTTCAAATGTTTTATTTAATGCTGCTTACATTCTGGCAACAGTGCTCTGAATTTTAGTAAAGAAGCAGCTCAAGAGAAAATAATCACCAGGATGACAAAAAGTAACAATTATAAGAAACGTACTGACCCATAAGTGCAACCCAGATGAGTAAATTGCTAAAAATAAAACCTTCAAGCTTGTGATTCAGATTTGCCTGAATTTAGAGTAGCTATGAATTTTCCCTGTTGGCAAATGTTTTCAAAGGTGCACAGTTTGCCAAATGCAGGATCGATTTGTATTTCAAATTGTTTAATCATGTTTATTAATCTCAAATAAAAAATATTTTCTAATTCTGAAGATATAAGTTCGCTCACTGTAAGATAATAAAATGCCCTATTGAGGACATACATGTAGTTAGTTGCTTTTTGTGTAATGTTGCCCAGAGAAAGACAACTGTGATTGCCCAATGATTGAGCATAATTTTGAGGATTTTATGGCTATAATGATTTATTATCTTTTGCTATCACTAAGTAGTAATATATTTTCCCCTACTGATTACTGCTAGATTGTGCCTGGGTGTAATGAGACAAATTTTGTTGAATTCTCACAGCAAATAATTGCTGGCAACATAGAATGAAGCTTTACATCAGGGATAGCCAATTGGTGACCTATGGACCATAGGTAGCCCTCCACACTAATTGTTGCAGCCCCAGCACAAAAGCAAAACTAAGATTGTGCTTACAAGTTTTTGTGCCATCTCAAAAAAAGCAAAACTAAAAATGTGTGCTTTGGGGACTTCTTGGGGGGCAAACGAGCTGTCCACAACTCAAAAGAACCTTCTTAAAGGGAGAAGAGCAGATGGAGGGTACCCTGTAACCTTATCTAAATCTGTCTCTGCGTCACTAGACATTTTTTTTTTTTTTAAATAGTTTTTATTGTTTTAAAAGATAAATGAACATAAGAGCATCAAAAGCATGTACATACATATCAATAGTACATACAACAGGAATAACAGGATTAACTAAAGGTAGTATTATATAAAACAATCACATAAAATAAGGAGCACAAGAGAGAGAATGCTGGATGTTTAAGTCCATGTTCGGTGTCTGTTGGTCAATAATCTTATTCCCACCTCTCCATGGGAGGGTGCAAAAGTCCATTTGTTGTGGAAAAAGACCCATATTATTAATAACCCATATAAGTCAGCAAACTCCTTAGTGTATAGAGGTTTCATCATCATAAATGTTCATACCAAAATTATAGCTTAAACATAGAATATGACAATCAGAAATGTTAACCAGATTATACATAGAAAAAAGAAAAAAAAAGGAAACTGTGTCAAGCTATCCAAAAAGGAGAAAAAAAAAAAAAAAGGGGAGGGGGGTATACATCGACAAGGGATAGGAGCGGGGGAGGTTGGGAGGGTTCAGATAAGGGGAAGAAAGGGGGAATGGGCAGGAGGACATTAGTAGCACCGGTTATAGCTAACCCGAGGAACCTAAAGTCCCCAAAGTGTTTGTAGGGGAAATTACTTTGGGCGAAGTGCCCAAATTTGGGACTGAATGTCTGTGGACCCGTGGACATGGGAGACATAGGACTCCATTCTTTTAACAAAATCCAGTATGTCCATCACTTGTTCCCACGAAGGGACAGTGCGTTGCAGCCACATACGCGCTACAGCTAATTTAACAGCTAGAAATAGGTAAATACAGAATAGTTTCTGAGGTAGAGTCAATTTCCTAGGCAAGATGTGGAACAGGCATGAACTAGGGGACAGAGGTAAGTGGATATTCCCTGAAGAGCAGTATCGGATTGATTTTTGCCAAAGCGGCTGAATCTGACTGCAAGACCACCAAATATGTTGGGGCGTTCCCAACTCCTCGCAGCCCCTCCAACATTTGGGTGAATTGACTGCCGAGATTTTAAACAAGCGGATGGGAGTCATATGCCATTGTAGCATAACCTTGAGAAATAACTCGTACAGGGTTATGCAGTGTATAGCTTTCTTGGTTAATTGGACAGCCATCCGCCATTGTTGTGGTTCGTTTGAAACCATCAGGGAAGATTCCCATCGCCTTACTGGAGGGGATTTATAGAAAACTGGAGGCTTCATGAGCGTAAGATACGAGATGGACAGAAGTTTACCGGGGGATGTCATAGAGTCCCAGCGAACTTCCCAAGCGGTTTTAGACCTTAGTGGGCCCGCACCAAAGCCCCACGAGAGGAGAAGGCTACGTAGTCTCCAGAATTCAAAGTGCAATCGAGGAGGCGGATTAAACTTCCGAAGAAAGTCCTGGTAGTTTAGTAGCTTATCCCCTGCGTAGAAATCTGCTATTCTAGTCAGCCCCAAAGCGAGCCATAAGTTGGGATGGGAGTCTGGCAATGACAATAGCAGCCCCCTAAGGGAATGCGATGGCGAGGGATGCGGCGCTACGGTCGAAAGGTTGCGAACCTTATCCCAAAACTGCAAATTTGATTTGACAATAGGATTAGTCAAAAGGGCTGGCGTCCTAGAGTGTCTAGGGATCCACACTAGATCTTGTAGGGTGAATCCAGCCGGGAGGGATGCTTGTTCAATCTCTGCCCATCGACTCTCCAACGGCAGCTTCCATTGGGTTACATGAGAGAGTCTGGCAGCCTCATGGTATTTTAGGATATTGGGGGCAGCCGCCCCACCAGCCAGAAGAGGTTGTTGTAGAATATTAGTAGCAAGTCTCGGAGCCTTATTGCGCCAAATGAATTTGTTACATAGTTGTTGGAATTTGTAAATTGTAGATCTAGGAATCGGGATGGGTAGGGAGCGGAATAGGTAGGTAAGCTTTGGTAGGAGGCTCATTTTGAAGGCCGCGATTCGACCCAGCCATGACAGTGACGGGACATTCCAAGTGTCGGTCGATTTTTCAATAGTTGACAATAAGGGATTGAAATTCAATTCTATCATCTTCGGAATACTATGTGAGAGATAAACCCCGAGATGTTTGATATGAGTCGTAGACCACGCGAACTTATAAGTGCGTTTCAGTTCATTAAGAGTCCCATCTGAAATGTTAATAGCATACGCCTCAGTCTTGAGGACATTTAGCTTGTAGTAACTGACTAAGGAGAATTTATTCAGTAGGGAAAATAGATGGGGAAGAGAAGTAATAGGATCCGACACAAGCACCGTTAGATCGTCTGCAAACAAAGCAGTCCTCTGCTCTGTGTGATGGACACATACCCCTCGGATTAAGGGGCATGACCGGATGGCCTCGGCTAAGGGTTCCATCATGAGGGCAAAAATAAGTGGGGACATTGGACATCCTTGTCTCGTGCCGTTCGTTATTGAGAAAGTTCTGGAGCAAAACCCCAGACCCCTGACTACTGCCGACGGGGTAGAGTAAAGAGCCGCGATTGCCGTGATGAAGGGCTCCGGAAGACCAAAGCGCCGCAGCACAGCAAACATATATTTCCAGTTCACCCTGTCGAAGGCCTTCTCAGCGTCCAACGACAGGGTGACACAGGGCAAGTGGGAACCATGAGCTTCAAGGTAGACATTCAGGAGACGTCTTGTATTGTCTGGGCCTTGCCGATGTAGGACAAAGCCCACCTGATCTGGTCTGACCAGCGCTGGTAGTAGAGAATTGAGGCGCGAGGCTAAAATCTTAGCGTACAACTTAACGTCTAGGTTCAACAGTGAAATCGGCCTATAGCTGCCACAAAGGGTCAAGTCCTTTCCCTGCTTCGGGAGAGTAATGATAGTGGCCTGTAAGAATTCGGCCGCAAAGGTGCCCCGTTCGCTTGCTAGCGTAAAGAAACGTCCTAGAACGGGAAGTAGTTGGGTTTGAAACTTTTTATAAAATAGATCAGAGAAGCCGTCTGGTCCTGGTGATTTAAAGGCCTTAAGAGATTTGATAGCTTTTTTAATTTCTATTAGTGAAATGGGATTCTGCAAAGAGTCAATGCAGTCTTGTGGGGCCGAAGGGAGGTTCAGCGAGGCTAAAAATGTCTCAATATTCTCAGATGTTGGAGGGCTAATTGAGCCGTCCTGTTGTAGATTATAGAGGGCGGCATAGTAATCTGCAAAAGCATTGCCAATATCTGTGGGTTTTATAACACACCGTCCATCTATCTTCAACATGGGGATGCGCGCTGCCGCCGTTTTCTGGCGTAATCTATTGGCCAATAATCTATCAGCTTTATTACCCTTATGGTAGTATAATTCTTTAAGCCGTAGGAGTCTCACGGCTGTCCTCTCGGACTCCAACTGTACTATACGGGCCTTAAGATCCACTAGTTGTTTGGACAGTGTATCTGTGGGGTTCATTTTATGTTCCCCAGAAATCTTTCGGAGGCTCATAGTAAGTTGTGCAAGGGTTTCTCCTTTGCGTTTTTTCTCGGCTGCTGCTATTTTTATAAACGACCCTCGGATATATGCTTTCAGTGCAGCCCATAAAGTGAAGTTGTCAACTTCACCATTGTCATTAGAAGCTAGAAACTCGGTAATGTCTTCAGCAATGGAAGCCTCCGTTCCAGGATTGGAAAACAAGTGAGGATGCAAGCGCCATGTTGCCGCTCGTTGAAGTTCTATGGAGGATCGTAAATTAATATATACAGGATCATGGTCGGACCATGGGCATTGAGGAATCCAAGTACGAGTCACACCATCCAGAAGACCCGGGTCACAGAAGAAAAAATCTAACCGCGAATATGAGCGATGTACTGGAGAGAAATAAGTATAATCCCGAGCAGTCGAGTTAAGGGCACGCCAGATGTCAAATAGGTTGAAGCGGTAGATTAAGTGTCGAAATTGGTGCGATAATTCAGCCATTGGCTTAGGGAATTTGCGGGGGGTGTCCGATCGTCTATCCAGATTGGGGTCCCATATAAGATTGAAATCCCCGGCGAGAAGCAAAAGGCCCTGACGCAGAGTCTCCAGTTTTTGGAGAAACTTGCATAGAGACCGAATGTGTTGTTTATTAGGTCCATAATAAGAGGCTAGCGTATACAGCGCACCGTCCAGTTTACAGACTAGAATCAGGTATCGTCCCTGAGGGTCAGAGTCGACAAAAATTTTCTCGTAAGAGACATCTTTATGTATGAGGATAGCCGTTCCTCTTGATTTCTGAGAGAAACTGGCAGTTTCAACTATCGGATACAATTTAGACTGGATGGGTGTCTTTGTACCTTTTACCCAGTGGGTCTCTTGAAGGAAAACCAGGTGGGCCCGAGCCTTGGCTAAAGATCTAAGGCAGAGACTGCGCTTAGTCGGAGAGTTGAGTCCTCTCACATTGTGAGTGACACAACAGTATGGCATAGTTACAAATGTGCGTCCTCTCGCTATAGACTGGGGTCGGGTGGATTGTCAGGACAGTGGTGGGTAGTTGGGGAAGGGACAAAAAGGGCGGAGGACACGAGAGGAAGAGGGGAAGAAAAAAAAAAAAAAAAAAAAAAAAAAAAAAAAGAAGGATTGCTTAGGATAAATACAATTCAACACAGTCTCATAAATAAAAGAAAATAATACTGGTACAAACAATATTCAAGTTAAAACGTACAAACAGTCAAATAGGAGTACAAGGTGCGGTATATAAACAAGATAAATACTTTTCCAGAGTACTTTAAGTGGGGGGAGTGGTAGCCAGTGCCAGCTGGCAATTTAGTTATTAAATCCGCATCATTGGGAGAGCTTGACAGGGGAAAGAAAGAGTAAAGTGTGAATGGAAGAGAAGAGGGAGGGATAAGTACACACACAGGCCCCGGATCCAAGGGGGAAAGATTGACAGAGTGGGTAGAAAAGAAAAGAGAGGGTCAAGATGGGATAAAAGGAAGAGAGAGAAGGAAAAAAAAAAAAAAAAAAGGGGGGGAGAGTGGGGGGAAATAGCATCAATTTCGGACCAAATCTATTAATGCAATAATAGTGAATGTTAAACATCAACATAACAGTGAGAATCTAAAGCAAAAGGGTAAACCAGCCCCCTGTTCAGCACCCCACCTCCACATCCCGAAAATCGCAGGTAATTCGTCAACCCATCTAATAGAAGATGGGACTGATAGTATGCTAATGGTGGAGGAAGCATGCAGCACAGGATGGCCCAGGTATTGCAAAATATATCAGCCAAGATGTGGCTCCACATAACCATACAACATATAAAGGGTAGTACAATGTAAGAAAACATCAACAGTATTGATATATTAGGCCATCAGCTGGCGGAATGTATCCGCCCCGCCAACCGAGTAAACTTTTGTAGTACCCAACAATAAAATAACCGCTATGGTAAAAACAACATATAATCTGTACATTGCAGTAAGTTCACGGCATCTTCAAGCATTATCAATTAAATACTAGAGAACTATTATGCCAGTTGGAAAGCACGATACTTCCCGGTGTTGCGGGCGGCAGACAATGCCCGAACCCATTGTAAGATAGATGGGGGAGGATGTCACCGAAAGAGGTACCGTGAAGCACAAGTGGCATATACAACACAGCATACATCATCTGTAATTTAGGTGGATTAGAAAGTAAATGACAAATCTGAGATAACAATGCATATGAGAGCGAGGTCACCACAAAATGGTGCATTCAGTGTTGCATCTCCATTATGCGGCCATCTCACGCTCTAGATAAACAAAGCATACTAACAATAAGAGAGTAAAATATGCTCTTAAAAGCTCAGGTGTTTCCCGGGCCCCCATAGCAAATAGGAAAAGTTATCCCCAGTAGGAGGTGAGACTTGGAGAGAAGAGAGAAGAAAAAGAGAAGGAAAAAAGAGAGGAAAAAGAGAGAGAAGAAGAAAGAAAAAAAAAAAGTGGAAAAAAGAAGTAAAGAAAGAACAAAAAGATAGTGAGTAGTATAGAGAGTAGACACATATACACTTTAAAATAAAATACTTTGCATATATCAAACCTAAAGAGGAGGAAAAAAAGAGAAAACATTGAGCAATGGAAAGTCACTTGTAAATTATATTGACAGATGGTTAGTGAGCAGTGGGGAGGTGGAGATGCTCCACCACCCCTATACCTCATGTGCAGTCATCGTCATCTGCTCGTGCCTGAGTAGTTGTAGCTAAGTCACTGGATGGTCTTTGGGGTAAAGGACCCCATTGTGGGACCATAGGGTTCAAAGAGCTTTGTAGTGGAGAGTCAGGTGAAGATGAAGATGTGGCACTCCATTTTTGCAGAAGGTTGTGACTTTGTTCAAGAGTGGTAACAATATACTGCTGGTTGTCCTTGAGAACAAAAAGTCTGGTCGGATGACCCCATCTGTACTTTATGTTGTTTGTCCTAAGAAACTTGGTGAAACTTCCAAAAGACTTTCGCTGCTGGAGGGTGTGGTGAGAGAGATTGGCAAAGATGTTAATGTCCTGAAATTGGTCAGGCAAGGTGGGTTTGGACATAGAGGCTCTTACTAACCTCTCTATGTATGTGTAGAAGTGTAGCCGAACAATGACATCTCTTGGTTTATCAGTTGCTAGGCTTCTAGGGCATAGAGCCTTGTGTGCCCTATCAATGAGTCCCTCATTTGGATTTGCCGGTGGTGCCAGATGATTGAAAAATTCAGAAAGGTGGGTGACCAAGTCACTAGAGGATATGCTTTCAGGGATCCCCCTGAGGCGTAGATTATTCCGGCGGGATCGGTCTTCAGCATCCGCCACTTTGTTTTCTAGCATAATAAGCTGTTCCGCCAAACTCTGGGCATATGCAAGGACATTACCCTGTTCAACTATCATGTCTTCCTGCTTCCTCTCAATTGTGTCCACTCTTTCAGAAGTAGATGTCAAATCTCGCCGCATCTCAGCCAGCGAGGCAGTTATTTGGGACTGAAAAGAGGAGTGATGTGCCTCAAGCAAAGTTTGCAAAGATGATAAAATAAACAAAGGTGTCACCGTTGTTGGGGCAGCATCTTGGAGGGCTTGGAGGGTATTGGATACTAAATCTGATCCATGTGTTGAGGTATTAGTGCTATCTTGTGAATCTTCATTTGTAGATAATATCATAGGATTGAAATGGTCCACCACAGTCCTTTTAGGGCCACCTACCGGCTTTGGTTTCCGTTTGTTGGATTGTGCCATCTTCAGGACTTCAAATGGCACACCTGACAATTAAGAGCACAGGACACAGCTAGAAGATCAAAATTTTATAAACTGATGTTGCAGAGTGAGCCAGAGTAATGTGTATATGTAGTAGGATCCGGAGCCTGAGGAGCTTCCCCTCCCCTTAGGCAATACAATTAGCAGCACATTTTAAGGTAGAGGAGTGCTGTTGATTCTCTTAAGGCGTTTCTTGTGTTTCACCTATGTTGCTGTTGGTGTAATATAGGATTTCCCGACCTCCGCTGGGGTAGTTGTCACTCAGGGTCAGGTATCATGTATGGCACCCTCCTGAGGGTGTGCCCCCTTTTGGGCGAAGCAGGAAAAAGGAGATGGGGTATGACCCGTCACCACTGAGGATAGCGGGAAAGGGAGGAGGGTGTCAAATCTGGCCCTGGGAATCAATGAAGTCTGGTATTACAGCAGTACTTTAGAATAATGTTCACCATCAATTTTGGCACTGAGGGTCTTATCCAAAAAGAAAAAATACACAGCTGTACAGTAACTTGTAAAAAAAAAAAAAAAAAAAAGGCCACAGTTCTTAATGTTAGTAAGAGAGCTTTTGCTGCAGAGAGGCTAATGTTATCTGATTTAGGCGTGTGGAGGATCAGTATAGAGCAAAGTGTCCAAATATGAAGGCAAAATAAATGAGGTATATTGCAGTCTACACACTGGTAATTAGAGGATTTCACATTATAAAGAGCGGCAGTAGAGTGTGTAAAGATTTAAAGTAATGGTTTCCATTTGTCACCCACAGAGTTGTAAGGCTTATTCAAATAAAATCGCAGTGAGGTAGCAGTTGTATACAATGCTTCAACAGAAGGTAGAATGATGGCTATAAAGCCAAATCTAAGGAACCGGAATTGAATGTCTCTTAGTGAAAGAAAGAAAAAAAAGCAAGTTGTTGGTTACTTACAAACTGCCACGTGGGATGCCGTTAGGAGTGTTGAGTTTCTAGTACCATAAAAAACTGGTTGTTAACCAGTATATTCACCTCTCCCAGTGTGCTTGGTAGTCCGGTAGTTCAAGGAGATGGTCCTGCAGTAATCAGGTGTAATTCCGCCAGTGAAGGCTTAACTGCGTGTGCCGGTGTAGGCCGCGACCACGGCCTTTCCTGTAAAATGGTCTGGAGCTCCCAAGCGGGTGTTATTTGCGATTGTAAATGTTTGCAAAAATGAGCAAGAAACAGTGCCGGGTGGTTGTAGTAGCTGCCCTAGATATGTTTTGGGCAATTTCGCTGTATTTAGCAGGTTATATGAGCTAAAATAACACTTTTGTGGCCAGAGCTCTGTCTCCACACTTCCTACCAGTTTGGCTGCCGGCTCCGCCCCCGTCACTAGACATTTTAAGATAAATATATTATTATTTGTGTTAAATAGCCATAAATGTATAGTCACACCTGTATAAACTGATTATAGATACATATCAGTTGTAAATAAATCAGCAATACATTAGTCACAATTAGTGATGTCGCGAACCTAAAATTTTGCGTTCACGAACAGCGCACTCGAACTTCCGCAAAAGTTCGCGAATGGGCGAATCCGGGCGAACCGCCATTGACTTCAATAGGCAGGTGAATTTTAAAACCCACAGGGACTCTTTCTGGCCACAAAAGTGATGGAAAAGTTGTTTCAAGGGGACTAACACCTGGACTGTGGCATGCCGGAGGGGGATCCATGGCAAAACTCCCATGGAAAATTACATAGTTGATGCAGAGTCTATTTTTAATCCATAAAGGGCATAAATCACCTAAAATCCCTAAATTGTTTGGAATAACATGCTTTAAAACATCAGGTAGTGTAAGGGTTACGCCCGCTTCACAGTGACAGACCAAACTCCCCGTTTAACGCACCGCAAACAGTCCATTTGCACAACCGCAAACTCTCCATTTGCACAAGGTTGGATACCAAGCTAGCCATGTCCCGTTCCTTGTCCTCACTGATGTCACTGCGCATGCAATCACTTCCTGGGGTAACAGAAAATGCTCCACCCACAAGATGCTCCTATTATATTACTGCACTGAGGATGCTGTCTGTATCTGTGTGTCCTGCTCCCTGGTCGGAGAGCACAGGGGACACCAGGTCGAGCTGCTGAATGAGGCTTCTGAGAAGAAGAAAAAGAAACTGAGAAATGTTCTGCAGAAACTGAGAAAAGAGTCCAGAGTCTGCAGAAGCACAGGAGAGGGGTGCAAGAGAAAGCAGCTGGTGTAACAGAGAGACTCACTGCCCTGATTAGGGACATCAGGAAACAGCTGGAAGATCTAGAGAAGCGAGTCCTGAGTGAGATCACCCGGCAGCAGGAGCAGGTTTTACTCACAATCTCTGATCTGATCCAGCATCTGGGAAAAAGAGAACGACAAGCTAACAAGGAAGATTTGTCACATTGAAGAGCTGTGCAACATGAATGACCCATTAACTGTCCTACAAGAACAGGAATCACACAGAGATGAGATTCTTGGTCGATCCTCCTACTTCCAAGTTCCAATTTGGGGCATTGCACGTGCAATCTAATGTGCCACCAGATAGGAGTGGTGTGTTAACTAGTACTATTCTTATCAGTTTAATCCCTGTTACGTGCCCTATCAGGGGACGTGTATATGGCATCAATTTTAGGAACCCGGAGATGATTTTAGGAACCGGGAGATGGAAAAAGATGCTTGGTCGGTCCGGCCATGAGATAGATAGATACATAGATAAGATAAATAGATCAATAGATGCAATAGATAAATTTGATGATAGATATGATAGATAGATAGATAGATAGAATTGATAGATAGATAATTTCCCAGACAGAGAATTACAAGACGGGCGGTTTGAGACCCATGGTAAGGTTCCCAGAGGCAGTTGTGGCACCCGAGGCTCTGATTAGAACAGAGCACTCTGTGTATCTGCCCTCGGCCAAAATCGGAACATTCTGTAGCTTTCTGCCTGTCGGCCAAATGTCCGTCTGCCAAATTTCCGTCTGCCAAATGTCCGTCTGCCAAATGTCCTTCTGCATTTTGTCAGAGCACTGCATGCAATCTACTGTGCCACCAGATAGGAGTGGTGTGTTAACTAGTACTATTCTTATCAGTTTAATCCCTGTTACGTCCCCTATCAGGGGACGTGTATATGGCATGGATTTTAGGAACCAGGAGATGGAAAAAGATGCTTGGACACCCAGTACAGGTCGTTCTCCTTCAGCCTTTTTATACAAGGGTCCCAGACCCTCAATAGGCACGACAGCATGACTGACCTCATATGCCATTACTTCCTTTTGCACAATCGAGTACAGGTATGGCATCGATTTTTGGAACCCGGATATAATTTTTAGGAATCGGGAGATGGAAAAAGATGCTTGGACACCCAGTACAGGTCGTTATTCTTCAGCCTTTTTATACGAGGGTCCCCGGGAGATGGAAAAAGATGCTTGGACACCCATTACAGGTCGTTCTCCTTCAGCCTTTTTATACAAGGGTCCCCGACCCTCAACAGGCACAACAGCATGAAAGACCCCATATGCCATTACTTCCTTTTGCACAATTGAGTACAGGTATGGCATCGATTTTAGGAACCCGGAGATAATTTTTAGAAACCGGGAGATGGAAAAAGATGCTTGGACACCCAGTACAGGTCGTTCTCCTTCATCCTTTTTATACGAGGGTCCCCGACCCTCAACAGGCCAGACAGTTTGAAAGACCCCATATGCCATGACTTCCTTTTGCACAATTGAGTACAGGTATGGCATCGATTTAAGGAACCCAGAGATAATTTTTAGGAACCGGGAGATGGAAAATGATACTTGGACACCCAGTACAGGTCGTTCTCCTTCAGCCTTTTTTTAGGAGGGTCCCGACCCTCAACAGGCATGACAGCATGAAAGACCCCATGTGCCATGACTTCCTTTTGCACGATCGAGTACAGGTATGGCATCGATTTTAGGAACCCGGAGATAATTTTTAGGAACCGGAAGATGGAAAAAGATGCTTAGACACCCAGTACAGGTCGTTATCCTTCAGCCTTTTTATACGAGAGTGCCCGACCCTCAACAAGCCAGACAGTTTGAAAGACCCCATATGCCATGACTTCCTTTTGCACAATCGAGTACAGGTATGGCATCAATTTTAGGAACCCGGAGATAATTTTAGGAACAGGGAGATGGAAAAAGATGCTTGGACACCCAGTACAGGTCGTTCTCATTCAGCCTTTTTATACGAGGGTCCCCGACCCTCAACAGGCACGACAGCATGAAAGACCCCATATGCCATTACTTCCTTTTGCACAATCGAGTACAGGTATGGCATCGATTTTAGGAACCCGGAGATCATTTTTAGGAACCGGGAGATGGAAAAAGATGCTTGGACACCCAGTACAGGTCATTCTCCTTCAGCCTTTTTATATGAGTGTCCCCGACCCTCAACAGGCATGACAGCATGAAAGACCCCATATGCCATGACTTCCTTTTGCACAATTGAGTACAGATATGGCATCGATTTTAGGAACCCGGATATAATTTTTAGGAACCGGGAGATGGAAAAAGATGCTTGGACACCCAGTACAGGACCTTCTCCTTCAGCCTTTTTATACGAGGGTCCCCGACCCTCAACAGGCCAGACAGTTTGAAAGACCCCATATGCCATGACTTCCTTTTGCACAATCGAGTACAGGTATTGCATCGATTTTAGGAACCCAGAGATTATTTTAGGAACCGGGAGATGGAAAAAGATGCTTGGTCGGTCCAGCCACGAGATAGATAGATAGATCAATAGATACATCAATAGATACATTTGATGATATAAACGATAGATAGATAGATTTGATAGATAAATAGATTGATTTGATAGATAGATAATTTCCCAGACAGAGAATTACAAGATGTGCGGTCTGGGACACATAGTAAGGTTCCCAGAGGCCACCAGATAGGAGTGGTGTGTTAACTAGTACTATTCTTATCAGTTTAATCCCTGTTACGTCCCCTATCAGGGGACGTGTATATGGCATGGATTTTAGGAACCGGGAGATGGAAAAAGATGCTTGGACACCCAGTACAGGTCGTTCTCCTTCAGCCTTTTTATACAAGGGTCCCCGACCCTCAATAGGCACGACAGCATGACTGACCTCATATGCCATTACTTCCTTTTGCACAATCGAGTACAGGTATGGCATCGATTTTAGGAACCCGGAGATAATTTTTAGGAACCGGAAGATGGAAAAAGATGCTTAGACACCCAGTACAGGTCGTTATCCTTCAGCCTTTTTATACGAGAGTGCCCGACCCTCAACAAGCCAGACAGTTTGAAAGACCCCATATGCCATGACTTCCTTTTGCACAATCGAGTACAGGTATGGCATCAATTTTAGGAACCCGGAGATAATTTTAGGAACCGGAAGATGGAAAAAGATGCTTAGACACCCAGTACAGGTCGTTCTCCTTCAGCCTTTTTATACGAGGGTCCCCGACCCTCAACAGGCACGACAGCATGAAAGACCCCATATGCCATTACTTCCTTTTGCACAATCGAGTACAGGTATGGCATCGATTTTAGGAACCCGGAGATCATTTTTAGGAACCGGGAGATGGAAAAAAATGCTTGGACACCCAGTACAGGTCATTCTCCTTCAGCCTTTTTATATGAGTGTCCCCGACCCTCAACAGGCATGACAGCATGAAAGACCCCATATGCCATGACTTCCTTTTGCACAATTGAGTACAGATATGGCATCGATTTTAGGAACCCGGATATAATTTTTAGGAACCGGGAGATGGAAAAAGATGCTTGGACACCCAGTACAGGACCTTCTCCTTCAGCCTTTTTATACGAGGGTCCCCGACCCTCAACAGGCCAGACAGTTTGAAAGACCCCATATGCCATGACTTCCTTTTGCACAATCGAGTACAGGTATTGCATCGATTTTAGGAACCCAGAGATTATTTTAGGAACCGGGAGATGGAAAAAGATGCTTGGTCGGTCCAGCCACGAGATAGATAGATAGATCAATAGATACATCAATAGATACATTTGATGATATAAACGATAGATAGATAGATTTGATAGATAAATAGATTGATTTGATAGATAGATAATTTCCCAGACAGAGAATTACAAGATGTGCGGTCTGGGACACATAGTAAGGTTCCCAGAGGCCACCAGATAGGAGTGGTGTGTTAACTAGTACTATTCTTATCAGTTTAATCCCTGTTACGTCCCCTATCAGGGGACGTGTATATGGCATGGATTTTAGGAACCGGGAGATGGAAAAAGATGCTTGGACACCCAGTACAGGTCGTTCTCCTTCAGCCTTTTTATACAAGGGTCCCCGACCCTCAATAGGCACGACAGCATGACTGACCTCATATGCCATTACTTCCTTTTGCGCAATCGAGTACAGGTATGGCATCGATTTTAGGAACCCGGATATAATTTTTAGGAATCGGGAGATGGAAAAAGATGCTTGGACACCCAGTACAGGTCGTTATCCTTCAGCCTTTTTATACGAGGGTCCCCGACCCTCAACAGGCCAGACAGTTTGAAAGAACCCATATGCCATGACTTCCTTTTGCACAATCGAGTACAGGTATGGCATCGATTTTAGGAACCCGGAGATAATTTTAGGAACAGGGAGATAGAAAAAGATGCTTGGACACCCATTACATGTCGTTCTCCTTCAGCCTTTTTATACAAGGGTCCCCGACCCTCAACAGGCACGACAGCATGAAAGACCCCATATGCCATTACTTCCTTTTGCACAATTGAGTACAGGTATGGCATCGATTTTAGGAACCCGGAGATAATTTTTAGAAACCGGGAGATGGAAAAAGATGCTTGGACACCCAGTACAGGTCGTTCTCCTTCATCCTTTTTATACGAGGGTCCCCGACCCTCAACAGGCCAGACAGTTTGAAAGACCCCATATGCCATGACTTCCTTTTGCACAATTGAGTACAGGTATGGCATCGATTTAAGGAACCCAGAGATAATTTTTAGGAACCGGGAGATGGAAAATGATACTTGGACACCCAGTACAGGTCGTTCTCCTTCAGCCTTTTTTTAGGAGGGTCCCGACCCTCAACAGGCATGACAGCATGAAAGACCCCATGTGCCATGACTTCCTTTTGCACGATCGAGTACAGGTATGGCATCGATTTTAGGAACCCGGAGATAATTTTTAGGAACCAGGAGATGGAAAAAGATGCTTGGACACCCAGTACAGGTCGTTATCCTTCAGCCTTTTTATACGAGAGTGCCCAACCCTCAACAAGCCAGACAGTTTGAAAGACCCCATATGCCATTACTTCCTTTTGCACAATTGAGTACAGGTATGGCATCGATTTTAGGAACCCGGAGATAATTTTTAGGAACCGGGAGATGGAAAAAGATGCTTGGACACCCAGTACAGGTCGTTCTCCTTCAGCCTTTTTATATGAGTGTCCCCGACCCTCAACAGGCACGACAGCATGAAAGACCCCATATGCCATGACTTCCTTTTGCACAATTGAGTACAGGTATGGCATCGATTTTAGGAACCCGGATATAATTTTTAGGAACCGGGAGATGGAAAAAGATGCTTGGACACCCATGTACAGGTCCTTCTCCTTCAGCCTTTTTATACGAGGGTCCCCGACCCTCAACAGGCCAGACAGTTTGAAAGACCTCATATGCCATGACTTCCTTTTGCACAATCGAGTACAGGTATTGCATCGATTTTAGGAACCCGTAGATTATTTTAGGAACCGGGAGATGGAAAAAGATGCTTGGTCGGTCCGGCCACGAGATAGATAGATAGATAGATAGATACATAGATTAGATAGATAGATCAATAGATGCAATAGATACATTTGATGATATAAACGATAGATAGATAGATTTGATAGATAAATAGATTGATTTGATAGATAGATAATTTCCCAGACAGAGAATTACAAGATGTGCGGTCTGGGACACATGGTAAGGTTCCCAGAGGCAGTTGCCATGCCCGAGGCTCTGATTAGAAGCTTTCTGTCTGTCAGCCAAATGTCCATCTGCCAAATGTCCGTCTGCCAAATGTCCGTCTTCCAAATGTCCTTCTGCATTTTGTCAGAGCACCGCATGCAATCTACTGTGCCAACAGATATGAGTGGTCTGTCAAGTAGTACTACTCTTATCAGTTTAATACCTGTTACATCCCCTATCAGGGTACGTGTACATGGCATGGATTTTAGGAACCGGGAGATGGAAAAATATGCTTGGTCGGTCCGGCCACGAGATAGATAGATTTGATAGATAGATAGATACATAGATTAGATAGATAGATCAATAGATGCAATAGATACATTTGATAGATACGATAGATAGATTTGATAAATAGATAGATTTGATAGATAATTTCCCAGACAGAGAATTTTACAAGACGTGCGGTCTGTGACCCATGGTAAGGTTACTTCCTTTTGCACAATCGAGTACAGGTTGGGCATTGCCTTTTGTGCAAAGAAATTTCGGCCGTGTACCTTCCACTGCGGTGTCCCCTATCAGGGGACGTGTATATGGCATGGATTTTAGGAACCAGGAGATGGAAAAAGATGCTTGGTCGGTCTTCCTACTTCAAATTTGGGGCACTGCGCGTGCAATCTACTGTGCCACCAGATATGAGTGGTGTGTTAAGTAGTACTATTCTTAGCAGTTTAATTCCTGTTATGTGCCTTTTTTTTGGATTGGGTTTTGAAGCCACAGTGCAGCACCAGAGGCCAGAAAAATTAGGCATGTACACATGCCTGAAAAATTAGGTATTGTAGCAGCGGCCAGAAAAATTGATGTTTGTTTGACAGTTAGAAAGTGCCCTAAAACATTGCGGCTTGAACCCTACTTGTTGGCGGATGAGTCACGCAAGTCATCCGGCATTCGAAGATAAAATACAGCAGCGTGTGGACCATTTTTAGCCCAAGGCAGCTCATCTTATCAGGCCTTTTTTACTTGAATGTATCGCCCAATGTCAGTCCCTTCGGGATCCATCCCTCATTCATTTTAATAAAGGTGAGGTAATCAAGACTTTTTTGACCTAGGCGACTTCTCTTCTCGTTGACAATACCTCCTGCCGCACTGAAGGACCTTTCGGACAGGACACTTGAAGCGGGACAGGCCAGAAGTTCGATTGCAAATTGGGATAGCTCAGGCCACAGGTCAAGCCTGCACACCCAGTAGTCAAGAGGTTCATCGCTCCTCAGAGTGTCAAGATCTGCAGTTAATGCGAGGTAGTCTGCTACCTGTCGGTTGAGTCGTTCTCTGAGGCTTGATCCCGAAGGGCTGTGGCGATGCATGTCCTCCATCAACAACACGCCTGGAAAGCATCCTGTCCTTGCCGGCGTGGTCGTGGGAGGAGGGGTATTACTTTCACCTCTTCCCCTGTTAGATTCCCGTTGTGCTGTGACATCACCCTTATACGCTGTGTAAAGCATACTTTTTAATTTATTTTTGAACTGCTCCATCCTTTCCGACTTGCAGGAATTTGGTAACATTTCAGTCACTTTATGCTTATACCGGGGGTCTAGTAGCATGGACACCCAGTACAGTTCATTCTCCTTCAGCTTTTTTATACAAGTGTCCCTCAACAGGCACGACAGCATGAAAGACCCCATTTGCACAAGGTTGGATGCCGAGCTACTCATGTCCCGTTCCTCATCCTCACTGATCTCACTGAAGGTATCTTCTTCCCCCCAGCCACGTACAACACCACGGGTACCAGATAGGTGACAACGAGCACCCTGGGATGCCTGTTGTGCTTGGTCTTCCTCCTCCTCCTCAAAGCCACATTCCTCCTCTGACTCCTCTTTGTCACAATCCTCTTCCTGCGTTGCCGCTGGTCCAGCAAGTGATGCTGATAAGGCTGTTTCTGGTGGTGATGGTGACCACAACTCTTCCTCTTCACGCTCATCTACGGCCTGATCCAGCACTCTTTGCAGGGCACGCTCCAGGAAGAAAACAAATGGTATGATGTCTCTGATGGTGCCTTCAGTGCGACTGACTAGGTTTGTCACTTCCTCAAAAGGACTCATGAGACTACAGGCATTGCGCATGAGCGTCCAGTAACGTGGCAAAAAAATTCCCAGCTCCCCAGAGGCTGTCCTAGCACCCTGGTCTTACAAATACTCATTAACAACTTTTTCTTGTTGGAGCAGGCGGTCGAACATTAGGAGTGTTGAATTCCAACGTGTCGGGCTGTCGCAAATCAAGCGCCTCACTGGCAGGATATCTGAAGTGTGCCATGGCCGTGTAGGAACGCCTGAAATGGCTACACACCTTCCTGGCCTGCTTCTGGACATTCTGTAAGCCTGGGTACTTATGAACAAAGCGTTGTACAATCAGATTACACACATGTGCCATGCACGGCACATGTGTCAACTTGCCCAATTTAAATGCCGCCACCAAATTACTTCCATTGTCAGAAACCACTTTGCCGATCTCCAGTTGGTGCGGAGTCAGCCACTGATCCACCTGTGCGTTCAGGGCAGACAGGAGTGCTGCTGCGATGTGACTCTCTGCTTTCAGGCAAGTCAACCCCAAGATGGCGTGACACTGCCGTATCCGGGATGTGGAATAGTACCTGCGTAGCTGGGGGGGTGCCGTTGATGTGGAGCAAGACGCAGCAGCAGAAGAGGACTTAGCCGAGGAAGAGGTTATGGAAGAGGATGGAGTAGGAGGAGTAGAGGAGGTGGCAGCAGGCCTGCCTGCAAGTCGTGGCGGTGTCACCAACTCCTCTGCAGAGCCAGGCATTCCATGCTTGGCAGCCGTCAGCAGGTTTATCCAATGCGCAGTGTAGGTGATATACCTGCCCTGACCATGCTTTGCAGACCAGCTATCAGTGGTCAGATGGACCCTTGCCCCAACACTGTGTGCCAGACATGCCATTACTTCCTTTCGCACAATCGAGTACAGGTTGGGGATTGCCTTTTGTGCAAAGAAATTTCGCCCGGGTACCTTCCACTGTGGTGTCCCAATAGCTACAAATTTTTTGAATGCCTCAGACTCCACCAGCTTGTATGGTAAAAGTTGGCGGGCTAAGAGTTCAGACAAGCCAGCTGTCAGACGCCGGGCAAGGGGGTGACTTGGTGACATTGGCTTCTTACGCTCAAACATGTCCTTGACAGACACCTGACTGTGGGCGGATGAGCAGGAACTGCTCCGGAAGAGAGACGGATTGGCGGATGGTTGAGATGGGGCAAGGAGCACAGCAGTGGTTTACGTGGCTGATGATGCTGGACCAGGAGGAGGATTGCAGCTTTGAGTTTGTGTGCTGCTTGTCCTCATGTGTTCATCCCATAGGCGTTTGTGATGTGAGATCATGTGCCTTCGCAAAGCAGTTGTACCTAGGTGGGTGTTGGACTTCCCACGACTCAGTTTCTTTTGGCACAGGTTGCAAATGGCATTGCTGTTCTCAGAGGCAGACACATAAAAAAATGCCACACTGCTGAGCTCTGCGATGACGGCATTCTGGTGGTGGTAACAGCATGCGTTGATTGGCATGCTGTCTGGCTGACCCCGGGTGCCGATGCATGCTGTCTGACTGTGCCACTAGCTCCTTGTGACGACCTCCCCCTGCTTCCAACTCATCTCCTCCTCCTGCTCCTCTCTGTCTCCCCATCTGAACTTTCCCCCTGTTCTTCTTCTCTTCTACCAGGCGCCCACGTGACATCCACGGACGCATCGTCATCATCAACCCCTTCACTTGTATCTGACAACTCAACAACGGAAGCAACGGCGGGTACAACATCATCATCATCACACCGTGCATCGTCCATGTCTGTAATGCTGACTGACTGAGACATATCACAGTTATCTACATCCTCTGTCAATGATGGTTGCGCATCACTCATTTCTTCACACTGGTGTACATAACTTCTTACAGATCAAGTGAGGCGGCTGTGATGCTAGTGTCGGTGGTGGCGGCAGGCGGGCGAGTGGTAAGTTGAGAGGTGCCCGAAGCTAAGCTAGAGGAGGATGGTGCGTCAAGGTTAAGAGCGGAAGCTGTAGAAGATTGGGTGTCCTGTGTTATAAAGTCAACTATTTCATCAGAACTTTTCGTGTTCATGGTACGTGGCCTAACACTGGGCATTATTCTATGGCCAAAGGGAATCACAGCACCATGACCATGACGGCCCCTGCAGGTTGGCCTGCCTCTGTCTGTGATTTTTTTTTTCAATTAGTGATACTATAAGTGCAAGCTACTGTGAGTGGGCACAGTATACACTGTGAGCCTGACACAAAAAACCAGAATGATATTTAACAGTCAAAAAATTTTTATGTTTCAAATGTACACTGACACTACTATTAAACAATATAATATGAGTGGTGGCACTGGACAAGTGGGCACAGTATACGCTGTGAACCTGATACAAAAAAGCAGACTGTTTCAGAGTCAAAATAGTTGTTTTATTTTTAAAATGTACACTTACACTACTATTACACAAGATAATATGAGTGGTGGCACTGGGCAAGTGGGCACAGTATACGCTGTGAGCCTGACACAAAAAAGCAGACTGATGTTTCACAGTCAAAATAGTTTTTTTATTTTTAAAATGTACACTTACACTACTATTAAACAAGATAATGTGAGTGGTGGCACTGGACAAGTGGGCACAGTATACACTGTGAGCCTGATACAAAAAAGCAGACATGTTTCACAGTCAAAATAGTTTTTTTATTTTTAAAATGTACACTTACACTACTATTAAACAAGATAATATGAGTGGTGGCACTGGGCAAGTGGGCACAGTATACGCTGTGAGCCTGACACAAAAAAACAGACTAATGTTTCACAGTCAAAATAGTTTTTTTATTTTTAAAATGTACACTTACACTACTATTAAACAAGATAATATGAGTGGTGGCACTGGACAAGTGGGCACAGTATACGCTGTGAGCCTGACACAAAAAAGCAGACTGATGTTTCACAGTCAAAATAGTTTTTTTATTTTTAAAATGTACACTTACACTACTATTACACAAGATAATATGAGTGGTGGCACTGGGCAAGTGGGCACAGTATACGCTGTGAGCCTGACACAAAAAGCAGACTGATGTTTCACAGTCAAAATAGTTTTTTTATTTTTAAAATGTACACTTACACTACTATTACACAAGATAATATGAGTGGTGGCACTGGACAAGTGGGCACAGTATACGCTGTGAGCCTGACACAAAGAAGCAGACTGATGTTTCACAGTCAAAATAGTTTTTTTATTTTTAAATGTACACTTACACTACTATTAAACAAGATATGAGTGGTGGCACTGGTCAAGTGGGCACAGTATACGCTGTGAGTCTGACACAAAAAAAGCAGACTGATGTTTCACAGTCAAAATAGTTGTTTTATTTTTAAAATGTACACTTACACTACTATTACACAAGATAATATGAGTGGTGGCACTGAGCAAGTGGGCACAGTATACGCTGTGAGCCTGACACAAAAAAGCAGACTGATGTTTCACAGTCAAAATAGTTTTTTTATTTTTAAAATGTACACTTACACTACTATTAAACAAGATAATGTGAGTGGTGGCACTGGACAAGTGGGCACAGTATACGCTGTGAGTCTGATACAAAAAAGCAGACATGTTTCACAGTCAAAATAGTTTTTTTATTTTTAAAATGTACACTTACACTACTATTAAACAAGATAATATGAGTGGTGGCACTGGACAAGTGGGCACAGTATACGATGTGAGCCTGACACAAAAAAAGCAGACTGATGTTTCAAAGTCAAAATAGTTTTTTTATTTTTAAAATGTACACTTACACTACTATTACACAAGATAATATGAGTGGTGGCACTGGGCAAGTGAGCACAGTATACGCTGTGAGCCTGACACAAAAATCAGACTGATGTTTCACAGTCAAAATAGTTTTTTTATTTTTAAAATGTACACTTACACTACTATTACACAAGATAATATGAGTGGTGGCACTGGACAAGTGGGCACAGTATACGCTGTGAGCCTGACACAAAGAAGCAGACTGATGTTTCACAGTCAAAATAGTTTTTTTTATTTTTAAATGTACACTGACACTACTATTAAACAAGATATGAGTGGTGGCACTGGGCAAGTGGGCACAGTATACGCTGTGAGCCTGACACAAAAAAGCAGACTGATGTTTCACAGTCAAAATAGTTTTTTTATTTTTAAAATGTACACTTACACTACTATTAAACAAGATATTAGTAGTGGCACTGGACAAGTGGGCACAGTATACGCTGTGAGCCTGACACAAAATAGCAGACTGATGTTTCACAGTCAAAATAGTTTTTTTATTTTTAAAATGTACACTTACACTACTATTAAACATGATAATGTGAGTGGTGGCACTGGACAAGTGGGCACAGTATACGCTGTGAGCCTGATACAAAAAAGCAGACTGTTTCACAGTCAAAATAGTTTTTTTATTTTTAAAATGTACACTTACACTACTATTAAACAAGATAATATGAGTGGTGGCACTGGGCAAGTGGGCACAGTATACGCTGTGAGCCTGACACAAAAAAACAGACTGATGTTTCACAGTCAAAATAGTTTTTTTATTTTTAAATTGTACACTTACACTACTATTAAACAAGATAATATGAGTGGTGGCACTGGACAAGTGGGCACAGTATACGCTGTGAGCCTGACACAAAAAAACAGACTGATGTTTCACTGTCAAAATAGTTTTTTTATTTTTAAAATGTACACTTACACTACTATTAAACAAGATAATATGAGTGGTGGCACTGGACAAGTGGGCACAGTATATGATGTGAGCCTGACACAAAAAAGCAGACTGATGTTTCACAGTCAAAATAGTTTTTTTTTATTTTTAAAATGTACACTTACACTACTATTACACAAGATAATATGAGTGGTGGCACTGGGCAAGTGAGGACAGTATACGCTGTGAGCCTGACACAAAAAGCAGACTGATGTTTCACAGTCAAAATAGTTTTTTTTATTTTTAAAATGTACACTTACACTAATATTACACAAGATAATATGAGTGGTGGCACTGGAGAAGTGGGCACAGTATATGCTGTGAGCCTGACACAAAGAAGCAGACTGATGTTTCACAGTCAAAATTGTTTTTTTATTTTTAAATGTACACTTACACTACTATTAAACAAGATATGAGTGGTGGCACTGGGCAAGTGGGCACAATATACGCTGTGAGCCTGACACAAAAAAGCAGACATGTTTCACAGTCAAAATAGTTTTTTTATTTTTAAAATGTACACTTACACTACTATTAAACAAGATAATAAGAGTGGTGGCACTGGGCAAATGGGCACAGTATACGCTGTGAGCCTGACACAAAAAAGCAGACTGCTGTTTCACAGTCAAAATAGTTTTTTTATTTTTAAAATGTACACTTACACTACTATTAAACAAGATAATGTGAGTGGTGGCACTGGACAAGTGGGCACAGTATACGCTGTGAGCCTGACACAAAAAAGCAGACTGATGTTTCACAGTCAAAATAGTTTTTTTATTTTTAAAATGTACACTTACACTACTATTAAACAAGATAATATGAGTGGTGGCACTTGGCAAGTGGGCACAGTATACGCTGTGAGCCTGACACAAAAAAGCAGACTGATGTTTCAGAGTCAAAATATTTTTTTTTATTTTTAAAATATACACTTACACTACTATTACACAAGATAATATGAGTGGTGGCACTGGACAAGTGGGCACAGTATACTCTGTGAGCCTGACACAAAAAAGCAGACTGATGTTTCACAGTCAAAATAGTTTTTTATTTTTAAATGGACACTTACACTACTATTAAACAAGATAATATGAGTGGTGGCACTGGGCAAGTGAGCACAGTATACGCTGTGAGCCTGACACACGCTGGCAGTGGCAGGCTGGCCTGGCAACTGCAATAAGATTACACTAGCAGACTGATGTAAAAGTTTTTTTTTTTTAAATTTACACTACTGTTACACCAGCCAGATATGACTGGTGGTGGCACTGAGCAAGTAGGCACAGTATATGCTGTGAGCCTGACACACAGGCTGGCAGTGGCAGGCTGGTCTGGCAACTGAAATTAGATTACACTAGCAGACTGATGTAAAAGGTTTTTTTTTTAATTTACACTACAGTTACACCAGATATGAGTGGTGGCACTGAGCAAGTAGGCACAGTATATGCTGTGAGCCTGACACACAGGCTGGCAGTGGCAGGCTGGCCTGGCAACTGAAATTAGATTACACTAGCAGACTGATGTAAAAGTTTTGTTTTTTTTTAATTTACACTAATGTTACACCAGTTAGGAGTGGTGGCACTGAGCAAGTAGGCACAGTATATGCCGTGAGCCTGACACACAGGCTGGCAGTGGCAGGCAGGCAACTGCTATTAGATTACACTAGCAAACTGATGTAAAAGTTTTTTTTTTCTAAATTTACACTACTGTTACACCAGATATGAGTGGTGGCACTGAGCAAGTAGGAACAGTATATGCTGTGAGCCTGACACACAGGCTGGCAGTGGCAGGCTGGTCTGGCAACTGAAATTAGATTACACTAGCACACTGATGTAAAAGGTTTTTTTTTTTTTTAAATACACTAATGTTACACCAGATATGAGTGGTGGCACTGAGCAAGTAGGCACAGTATATGCTGTGAGCCTGACACACAGGCTGGCAGTGGCAGGCTGGCCTGGCAACTGAAATTAGATTACACTAGCAGACTGATGTAAAAGTTTTTTTTTTAAATTTACACTAATGTTACACCAGATATGAGTGGTGGCACTGAGCAAGTAGGCACAGTATATGCTGTGAGCCTGACACACAGGCTGGCAGTGGCAGGCAGGCAACTGCTATTAGATTACACTAGCAGACTGATGTAAAAGTTTTTTTTTAAAAAAATTACACTACTGTTACACCAGACAAATATGAGTGGTGGCACTGAGCAAGTAGGCACAGTATATGCTGTGACCCTGACACACAGGCTGTCAGTGGCAGGCTGGCCTGGCAACTGAAATTAGATTACTCTAGTAGACTGATGTAAAAAAATAAAATAATTTACATTAATGTTACACCAGATATGAGTGGTGGCACTGAGCAAGTAGGCACAGTATATGCTGTGAGCCTGACACACAGGCTGGCAGTGGCAGGCTGGCCTGGCAACTGAAATTAGATTACAGTAGCAGACTGATGTAAAAGTTTTTTTTTTTTAAATTTACACTACTGTTACACCAGATATGACTGGTGGTGGCACTGAGCAAGTAGGCACAGTATATGCTGTGAGCCTGACACACAGGCTGGCAGTGGCAGGCTGGCCTGGCAACTGAAATTATATTACACTAGCAGACTGATGTAAAAGTTTTTTTTTTAAATTTACACTACTGTTACACCAGATATGAGTGGTGGCACTGAGCAAGTAGGAACAGTATATGCTGTGAGCCTGACACACAGGCTGGCAGTGGCAGGCTGGTCTGGCAACTGAAATTAGATTACACTAGCACACTGATGTAAAAGTTTTTTTTTTTTTTAAATACACTAATGTTACACCAGATATGAGTGGTGGCACTGAGCAAGTAGGCACAGTATATGCTGTGAGCCTGACACACAGGCTGGCAGTGGCAGGCTGGCCTGGCAAATGAAAATAGATTACACTAGCAGACTGATGTAAAAGTTTTTTTTTTAAAATTGACACTAATGTTGCACCAGATATGAGTGGTGGCACTGAGCAAGTAGGCACAGTATATGCTGTGAGCCTGACACACAGGCTGGCAGTGGCAGGCTGGCCTGGCAACTGAAATTAGATTACACTAGCAGACTGATGTAAAAGTTTTTTTTTTTAAATTTACACTAATGTTACACCAGATATGAGTGGTGGCACTGAGCAAGTAGGCACAGTATATGCTGTGAGCCTGACACACAGGCTGGCAGTGGCAGACAGGCAACTGCTATTAGATTACACTAGCAGACTGATATAAAAGTTTTTTTTAAAATTTACTCTACTGTTACACCAGCCAGATATGAGTGGTGGCACTGAGCAAGTAGGCACAGTATATGTTGTGAGCCTGACACACAGGCAGGCAGTGGCAGGCTGGCCTGGCAACTGAAATTAGATTACACTAGCAGACTGATGTAAAAGTTTTTTTTTAAAATTTACACTACTCTTACACCAGATATGACTGGTGGTGGCACTGAGCAAGTAGGCACAGTATATGTTGTGAGCCTGACACACAGGCTGGCAGTGGCAGGCTGGCCTGGCAACTGAAATTAGATTACACTAGCAGACTGATGTAAAAGGTTTTTTTTTTAAATTTACCCTAATGTTACACCAGATATGAGTGGTGGCACTGTGCAAGTAGGCACAGTATATGCTGTGAGCCTGACACACAGGCTGTCAGTGGCAGGCTGGCCTGGCAACTGAAATGAGATTACACTAGAAGACTGATGTAAAATAAAAATAATTAAATTTACACTAATGTTACACCAGATATGAGTGGTGGCAATGAGCAAGTAGGCACAGTATATGCTGTGAGCCTGACACACAGGCTGGCAGTGGCAGGCAGGCAGGCAACTGCTATTAGATTACACTAGCAGACTGATGTAAAAGTTTTTTTTTTATAAAAAATTGCACTACTGTTACACCAGCCAGATATGAGTGGTGGCACTGAGCAAGTAGGCACAATATATGCTGTGAGCCTGACACACAGGCTGGCAGTGGCAGGCTGGCCTGGCAACTGAAATTAGATTACACTAGCAGACTGATGTAAACATTTTTTTTTTAAATTTACACTAATGTTACACCAGATATGAGTGGTGGCACTGAGCAAGTAGGCACAGTATATGCTGTGAGCCTGACACACAGGCTGGCAGTGGCAGGCAGGCAGGCAACTGCTATTAGATTACACTAGCAGACTGATGTCAAAGTTTTTTTTAAAAATTTACTCTACTGTTACACCAGCCAGATATGAGTGGTGGCACTGAGCAAGTAGGCACAGTATATGCTGTGAGCCTGACACACAGGCAGGCAGTGGCAGGCTGGCCTGGCAACTGAAATTAGATTACACTAGCAGGCTGATGTAAAAGTTTTTTTTTTAAAATTTACACTACTGTTACACCAGATATGACTGGTGGTGGCACTGAGCAAGTAGGCACAGTATATGCTGTGAGCCTGACACACAGGCTGGCAGTGGCAGGCTGGCCTGGTAACTGAAATTAGATTACACTAGCAGACTGATGTAAAAAAAATAAAAAAAATTTTACACTAATGTTACACCAGATATGAGTGGTGGCACTGAGCAAGTAGGCACAGTATATGCTGTGAGCCTGACACACAGGCTGGCAGTGGCAGGCTGGCCTGGCAACTGAAATTAGATTACACTAGCAGACTGATGTAAAAAAAATAAAAAAAAATTTACACTAATGTTACACCAGATATGAGTGGTGGCACTGAGCAAGTAGGCACAGTATATGCTGTGAGCCTGACACACAGGCTGTCAGTGGCAGGCTGGCCTGGCAACTGAAATTAGATTACACTAGCAGACTGATGTAAAAAAAAAAAAAATTACACTAATGTTACACCAGATATGAGTGGTGGCACTGAGCAAGTAGGCACAGTATATGCTGTGAGCCTAACACACAGGCTGGCAGTGTTAGGCAGGCAGGCAACTGCTATTAGATTACACTAGCAGACTGATGTAAAAGTTTTTTTTTAAAAATGTACACTACTGTTACACCAGCCAGATATGAGTGGTGGCACTGAGCAAGTAGGCACAGTATATGCTGTGAGCCTGACAAACAGGCTGGCAGTGGCAGGCTGGCCTGGCAACTGAAATTAGATTACACTAGCAGACTGATGTAAACGTTTTTTTATTAAATTTACACTACTGTTACACCAGATATGACTGGTGGTGGCACTGAGCAAGTAGGCACAGTATATGCTGTGAGCCTTACACACAGGCTGGCAGTGGCAGGCTGGCCTGGCAACTGAAATTAGATTACACTAGCAGACTGATGTAAAAGTTTTTTTTTTTTTTTTAAATTTACACTAATGTTACACCAGTTATGAGTGGTGGCACTGAGCAAGTAGGCACAGTATATGCTGTGAGCCTGACACACAGGCTGGCAGTGGCAGGCAGGCAACTGCTATTAGATTACACTAGCAGACTGATGTAAAAGTTTTTTTAAAAAAAATTTACACTACTGTTACACCAGATATGAGTGGTGGCACTGAGCAAGTAGGCACAGTATATGCTGTGAGCCTGACACACAGGCTGGCAGTGGCAGGCTGGCCTGGCAACTGAAATTAGATTACACTAGCAGACTGATGTAAAAGTTTTTTTTTAAAATTTACACTAATGTTACACCAGATATGAGTGGTGGCACTGAGCAAATAGGCACAGTATATGCTGTGAGTCTGACACACAGGCTGGCAGTGGCAGGCAGGCAACTGCTATTAGATTACACTAGCAGACTGATGAAAAAGTTTTTTTTAAAAAAATTTACACTACTATTACACCAGCCAGATATGAGTGGTGGCACTGAGCAACTAGGCACAGTATATGCTGTGAGCCTGACACACAGGCTGGCAGTGGCAGGCTGGCCTGGCAACTGAAATTAGATTACACTGGCAGACTGATGTAAAAGTTTTTTTTTTTAATTTACACTAATGTTACACCAGATATGAGAGGTGGCACTGAGCAAGTAGGCACAGTATATCCTGTGAGCCTGACACACAGGCTGGCAGTGGCAGGCAGGCAACTGCTATTAGATTACACTAGCAGACTGATGTAAAAGTTTTTTTTTTTTTTTAAATTTACTCTACTGTTACACCAGCCAGATATGAGTGGTGGCACTGAGCAAGTAGGCACAGTATATGCTGCTATTAGATTACAAAGAAAAAAAAACGACTGATGTAGCCCTAAAAAGGGCTTCTTGGGGTGCTGTCCTTACAGCAGAGATCAGATGAGTCCTTCAGGACTGTAGTGGACACTGAATACACTAGCCTAGCTATCGATTTCCCTATTAAATTAGCAGCAGCTACACTGTCCCTCCTCTAACTAGCAATGCAGCTTCCGAATGAATCTAAAATGGCTGCTGTCCATGAGGTGTAAGGGTCTAGGAGGTAGGGTCTGCTGCTGATTGGCTGGAATGTGCCTGCTGACTGTGAGATACAGGGTCAAAGTTTAGGCAATGATGACAAATAGGGGGCGGATCGAACATCGCATATGTTCGCCCACCGCTGTGAACGCGAACATTCTATGTTCGCCGGGAACTGTTCTCCGGCGAACTGTTCGCGACATCACTAGTCAGAATGTCTACCCATATTCCCAAAATCCCAAGCACATGATCACAACATAAATTTCACCTTCTGGTTAATTATAGGCGCCTTTTTCCAAGTCCACCCCCTCTCACATGATCCATTAAAGACCTTATTTAACTAATAAGAGTGCCATAATAAAACACACCTACAAGTACGTAACTTTAATCCAAAATTGCAACATAACATAATCCAGATATTATCCAGTAGTCATATATTGTTATTTTTATTCATACCATAATGATTTACTTAATTTATATTGAACAACATGCTCAGTAAATTGATTCTGTAAATGTTGTCCTAGTTCCAATATTAATCCACATTAGTATATTTGCAGTTTTACATTTCAATACCTAAGGGCCAATTTATTAAATGGCAGGCAGACATGATTCGATATAGTGAATCAAGTCCGCCCGATATCGCTAAATGCCGACTCTCGGCATTTAACATTGCACAAGCATTTCTAGTAATAATGCTTGTGCAATGCCGCCCCCTGCACTTTCGCGGCCGCTAGCAGGGGTGTCAATCACCCCGATCGGATCGGGATGATTGCACTCCGCAACCTAAAAAGTGGCAGACGAGTTAAGAAGCAGCGGCGGTCTTAAGAGGAGCGGAAGGGAAGACTTGCGCGGAAAAAGCAGAATCTGCTGCTTAGTAAATATACCACAGAGAACAATTAAAATCTAAAGCGCCAGTACAGGCAAAATATACCCAAGAAAAAGAGAGCATGCAATTTAGTGTTTATATAAAAAATAATTTATTCTTCAACAAATGTCACAAAAAGAACCTAAAAATAAAAATATGTATAACATGAGATGAAAATCTCCTAGGTATAAATTAAACCTTATACAAGAATTCAGACAATAAAATATGTGATTGGCCAATCTCTATTAAAATGTGAGTAATCTATAAAAGCATTTACACAAGGAAAATTACACATATATTGTAGGTTACTAATGTAAGCAACTAGAACTGTATGTATCAGAATATCAAGCAATTTGTAACACAATATCTATCATCAAATTATCTACTGATAATCTAAGAGTATGTGCGCTAAGTGCATAAACCAAATAGCTTCCGTTAATTGTGATTTACTGGTATCCGTGATTCCTTTAGTGTAGCACACTGTTTTTTAGTGCTCTAATGGATCCACTAGAAACTACAGGTACCTGTTTAAGTGATCCTTTTAAGTTCAGCTCTTAGAATGGAATGAGCTGTCTTCTTTGTCCGATGTCAACTTTTAGAAGAAAATGCCTCCAAAATAAGACAAGCAGTGTAACTGTTTTTGCTGATCTTGAAGCCGCGCTGTAAACCCCAGCTACAAACACTTCTGTCTCTTGCTCAGTTATCACCTATACCGGTTAGGGCACTGATTAGCTTAGTATTATGGGAGTGTCTTGTTTGAGCTGTGGGGTGCCGGCTCTACAGCTGATCCTTTCTTTTCTTCCTCTTGATGCACACTAGGAGATCCGCAACGCGTTTACGCTGAAATTACTTCAGCCTTTGTCAAGCTTGATCTCCTTTGAATCCTATGGCTTTAAATAGCCCTCCTTCCATTTCAATTGGTTAGGAATTTCAGCCAATGTGTGTCTAATTGGCTTCAGCCAATATGTGTCTAATTGGCTCAGAAATGTTTGTTAAACATTTATAAACATTATATTTCTTGAATTTATGTATATTCAGATATTGTATATTTGGTAAGTTCTAATAATTAGTCATAAACATGTATTTCTCTGAGATTTAAAATTGAATGATTGTATAAGATAATGAGAGATATTTTCAACAAACGTTGATAAAAGAACTAAGATGGAAAAAAAACAAAAAAAAAACATAATTTTGTTAAACTAAACATTTAAGATATTGAGGTTGGAATTAGTCATAAACAAGTATCTCTCTGAAAACTAAAATTTGATTAATTATATAAGATTGTAAGAGATATTTTCAAGAAACGTTGATACAAGATCTAAGATGATAAAAAAAAAAAAAAAAGTTTATTTTTGAAAAACTAGTCTCAATTGTAGAGATATTTAGGTTGGAATTCAGAGATGTCCTTGGTAAGGACTAAATGCTACACAATGGTCTAAATTTGTGGGAAAAAAGGTGGTGAAAACAATATATATGATAAAATTTGCAAAAAAGTTTTTAAAAGAGGATTGGGATAATTTCACTAATGTAATACAGTTTATACTGATTTGTATATAACTTTTCTCTAGAATTTCCAGCTTCTATTTTTATAGAAGGTACTAAATTTTGATATAATTTTAAATATATTTTGATTTTATTTAGGTTTTTAAGAAGCAGTTCAGGTTAAAATCTAAATTTAACCCTTTAGGCTTTAGGGTTTGTAATTCAAATATCCATTTGGCTTCTTTTTGCAGGAGTGCATCGGATAAATTACCACCCCTCTTTTTTTCTTTTAATTTAGTTATCGCTGTGAAGTTAAAATATTTCAAATTGTTATTGCAACACATCCTAAAATGTTTCGCGATAGGTAGATCTTTATTGCGTTCAAGATCAGCAAAAACAGTTACACTGCTTGTCTTATTTTGGAGGCATTTTCTTCTAAAAGTTGACATCGGACAAAGAAGACAGCTCATTCCATTCTAAGAGCTGAACTTAAAAGGATCACTTAAACAGGTACCTGTAGTTTCTAGTGGATCCATTAGAGCACTAAAAAACACTGTGCTACACTAAAGGAATCACGGATACCAGTAAATCACTCATATTCATCTGCACCTTTGTGGACATTTTACTGATATGCTGACTTAGCCATATTTAACAGAAGCTATTTGGTTTATGCACTTAGCGCACATACTCTTAGATTATCAGTAGATAATTTGATGATAGATATTGTGTTACAAATTGCTTGATATTCTGATACATACAGTTCTAGTTGCTTACATTAGTAACCTACAATATATGTGTAATTTTCCTTGTGTAAATGCTTTTATAGATTACTCACATTTTAATAGAGATTGGCCAATCACATATTTTATTGTCTGAATTCTTGTATAAGGTTTAATTTATACCTAGGAGATTTTCATCTCATGTTATACATATTTTTATGTTTAGGTTCTTTTTGTGACATTTGTTGAAGGATAAATTATTTTTTATATAAACACTAAATTGCATGCTCTCTTTTTCTTGGGTATATTTTGCCTGTACTGGCGCTTTAGATTTTAATTGTTCTCTGTTGTCCTTTCCCCTGGGGATTTAGGAGAAATATCCCCTTAAATCTTAAAGCATATATACCCTAACCTTTGCGCAGTCTGTATAACCTTTTGTAGATTAGTAAATATACCCCCAAGCCTTGATGGGCATTGTGCACTTAAGGATAAAAAAATCTAGTGCTGCAGAATCTGTTGCCACTCTAAAAATAACTGATAATATTAATAATAATATTAAAAATATCTGTTGTATACAAAACAAAATCACTAATAATATTTAAACGTTTAAATAGTCACATTTATTAAAACAAATAACTTAAATCACAAACAAAAACAATAATGGGAATAAATGTGATATAAAAGGATATCGTGTAGACGATCCTCAAATACTCAAAAGAGAAAAAGAAATGCAAATAGTGTGATATTGTTTAAACAACTTAATATAAATGGCTACTCCCATAAACCTGAGCTATCGTCAGCTCAGGTATGATTGCAGTCCTGAGTACAAAGCTGCCAGGATCAGCTGTTTCTGTGCCTGTGCCTCTTCACAATCTCCAAAGAAAAGAAAATGTAAAGATAGTGTGATATTATTTAATACCAACTCAGATACTACAGATGTTTGAAATATTACTCACACTTTCCGGGAGCTAGTCATAAGCTCCACTTCAAATGCAGACCTGATCTTTGGCTGTCAGGTAAAGCCTTAGTGAATGATTCCGGAACTGCTTCCAAACAAGTATTTATTAAAAATTATAAAATGTATCAAAATTAAAAAATGCAATCTGGATAGCGTAGTCATTCAGGGCTACAGTGCAAAAATGTTACAATTTACAAGTTACACTTGGGGCCCCATTTATCAATCTCCGGATGGAGCTTGAGGGCCGTGTTTCTAGCAAGCCAGTTATGAAGCAGCGGTGTAAAGACTGCTGCTCCATAACCTGTCTGCCTGCTCTGAGCAGGCGGACAGACAATGCGTCAAATTCAACCCGTTCGAGTACGATCGGGTTGATTAACACCCCCCTGCTGGTGGCCGATTGGCTGTGAATCTGCAGGGGGCGGCGTTGCACCAGCAGCTCACAAGAGCTGCTGGTGCAATGCTGAATATGGAGAGCGTATTGCGCTCCACATTCAGCGAGGTCTGTCAGACCTGATCCGCACTGTCAGATCATGTCCAACAGACCTTTCATAAATAGGGGCCTTAGTCTGTTACAGAGACAAGGACTCTGGCTAGTATACGGAGACATTGTTTTTTTTGTTTTTCTTTAATAAATACTTGTTTGGAAGCGGTTCCAGAATCATTCACTAAGGCTTTACCTGACAGACAAAAGATCAGGAGGGATATTTATCAAGCCGTCAACCGCAAATACGCTGGAATTCCACAGCGTAATTGTGGCGAGCTTGATCCGACCTAGTTATCAAAGCCTACAGACCGGCAAAAGTTTGAATTTGTGATGTAACATACGATCCACTGGTCTCAATCCGACACAGATCGATGCTTACGTCATTACAGATGTTCCGAATAAAAATTCAGCACTATTTGACACTTTTTCAAAGTTATCAAACTTCTAACAGGTACGCTCGCGGCTATTCTGGCCCAGCGTACTTGGTTTTCAATCCGCCACCCTAGAGGCCGCGGATGCCGTAGGAAACAATGTGAGTCTGAAAGCAGCGAAAGCTTATGTTCGCTGCTGCCCGATATCCCATTGATTTCTATGGTAGAATAAAATTACGTTTACACCTAACACCCTAACATAAGCCCCGAGTCTAAACACCCCTAATCTGCTGCCCCCGACATCGTCACCACCTACATAATGTTATTAACCCCTATCTTGCCACTCCCCTATCACTACCACTTACTAAACCTATTAACCCCTAAACTGCCAGCCCTCCACATCGCCATAAACTAAATTAAGCAGTTAACCCCTAAACCTAACAACTCGCTAACTTTACTTTAAATATTAACTCATCCCTATCTTATTATAAATTAAAACTTACCTTTAGAATTAAAATAAACTATATTAAACTATTAATTAACTTACCTTAACAATTATCCTACAATTATATTAAATTACAAATTAAATTAACTATATTACACTTCTAAAAACCTAACCCTACTCAAGTTATTTAAATCTACAAAAAAGAATTACTAAATTACAAAAAAATAACAACTAAGTTACAAAAAAATAACAACTAAGTTACACAAAATAAAAAAACACTGTTACACAAAATAAAAAAGAAATTATCAAATATTTAAACTAATTACACCTAATCTAATAGCCCTATCAAAATAAAAAAGCCCCACCAAAATAAAAAAAAAACCCTAGCCTACAATAAACTACCAATGGCCCTTAAAAGGGCCTTTTGCGGAACGTTACCCCAAATAAATCAGCTCATTTACCTGTAAAATAAAATATAAACACCCCCAACAGTAAAACCCACCACCCATACAACCATCCGCCCCAAATAAAAACCTATCTAAAAAACCTATGCTCCCCATTGCCCTGAAAAGGGCATTTGTATGGGCATTGCCCTTAAAAGGGCATTTAGCTCTTTTTCAGCCCAAAGTCCCTAACCTAAAATTAAAACCCACCTAATAAACCCTTAAAAAAACCTAACACTAAACCCAGAAAATCGACTTACAGTTTTCGAAGGCTGGACATCCATCCTCATCCAAGGGGCAGAAGTCCTCAGGGAAGCCGGCATAAGTATTCATCCAAGCAGGCCAAAGTCTTTATCCAACCGGGCAGAAGTTTTCATCCAGACGGCATCTTCTATCTTCATCCATCCGGCGCGGAGCGGTTCCATCTTCAAGACATCCGGTGTGGAGCATCCTCTTCTTATGACGTCTGTTGCAGAATGAAGTTTCCTTTAAATGATGTCATCCAAGATGGTGTCCCTTACATTCCAATTGGCTAATAGAATTCTATCAGCCAATAGGAATTAAGGTGGAAAAATCCTATTGGCTATTGCAATCAGCCAATAGGATTGATCTTTCATCCTATTCATTCTATTGGCTGATTGGAATAGCTAATAGAATGCAAGCTCAATCCTATTGGCTGATCCAATCAGCCAATAGGATTGAGCTTGCATTCTATTCGCTGCTCCAATCAGCCAATAGAATGCGAGCGCAATCCTATTGGCTGATTGGATCAGCCAATAGAACGAAAGCTCAATCCTATTGGCTGATTGCAAAAGCCAATAGGACTTTTTCCACCTTAATTCCTATTGGCTGATAGAATTCTATCACCCAATTGGAATGTAAGAGACGCCATCTTGGATGACGTCATTTAAAGGAAACTTCACGCCAGATGTCTTGAAGATGGAGCCGCTCTGTGCCAGATGGATGAAGATAGAAGATACCATCTGGATGAAGACTTCTGCCAACGTGGATGAAGACTTCGGCCCACTTGGATGAAGACTTCTGACGGCTTCGCTGAGGACATCTGCCGCTTGGATGAGGATGGATGTCCGGTCTTCGAAAACTGTAAGTGGATCTTCGGGGATTAGTGTTAGGTTTTTTTTTTTTTTTTAAAACAGCTTTATTAAACATAAAAAAGAATCAGAAATACAACAAAGAAATGGCATAACATAACATTATCTGTTGTAGAAATATTACACCACATAACAAGAGGTAGCATAAGACCTACACACAATGAAGTGCACATGTTCGTCTACAGTGTCTGACTTGTCCGACTCAAAGGAGCAAGCAAGATCGTACAATTGCATTTCCGAATGATAATGAGAACGGAGGGAGAGGAAAACTAGACACCCCTCCGAAGCAGTAAAGCATGGTATCAACAAATTTTTCAATTTTACAGAGATAAAAGAATATATAAAGATTCATAATAAGTAGAAGGGAATAGACAGAGAAGAAATAGGGGAAAGAAGAGAAGGATCCATACATTTGGAAAGGGGGAAGGAGGAGAGAGAGGAAGAAAAGAAGAGAGGGGAAAAAAAAAGGGGGAGGGGAAAGGGAAAGGGGGAGTGCTCGAGCATAGGACAATGTGTAGTAAATTAAGCGGTAATTGAGGCGGGCATGGCCTCAAATTGGGGTGTCCTTCCATACCGCCAGCATCATATCATGGGTTGCCAGCTGATTGATTTTAAAGTAATGCAGTCTCTCTAAGTTTAACAAGTCGTCCACTGAGGCATACCACTCATCCAGGGAGGGGGTTTGTTTGGACTTCCATTTACAAGGAATTAATCTCTTGGCTCCCGTAATTATTATTAGGAGAAGCGCTCTAGCAAAGTCATTTTTTAATTTAGGAATCTGCAACAGGAGTAAGGTCTCAGGGGCATCAGGTATCAGAGTCTGCACTTTGTGTGACATTGTCTTAAGGACTGTCAACCAGAAATCCCTTAGCAAGGGGCAGGACCACCAAATATGCATAAGAGAGCCAAGTTCTCCGCATCCCCTCCAGCAGTAGGGGCTTGCCGAGGGAAAGTACTTATGCAGTCTCACTGGGGTGTGATACCACCTGGTTAATAATTTCAGGTGTATTTCTTGTACTGTCGCCGATACTGACGACCGCCGCGCAAGGGTAAATGATTTCAGCCAATTGTCTTCGTCAATAGATCTGTCGAGGTCTCTGCACCAAGCTTATGTAAAGGAGGGGAGTTGAACATCTGGGGGAATGAGTAAGAGTTTATAAACTTTTGATATCAGCCGTTTGGGAGGTGTAATATTTGTGCACAGCTGTTCAAATGAAGTAAGGTCCCTGTTAAACTTATCTTTGTGTTTATGATGCATGAGAAAATGCGCTAACTGGTGATATCGCAGCCATGATGAAAAAAGAGTACCGCAATGTGTCGACATGTCTAGTTGTGTGCGCAGCCTGCCCTCATGTATAGCACAGTGTAGAATACCGTCTCGCAAATGGTAAAACGTACTCAATCGAGTGCCCAAAGAGTGATATGGAATATCAGGGTTTTCAATTATTGGGATCATGGGGGAGTGGACTGAGGAAACGTGGGTGGAGGTAGCTAATAACCTATCCCACTCCTGAAGGGTTGCTTGTGTTAAGTGATATTTCTGCACGAGGGCAGGACACCTCAGCGGCGGAAGCCACGCAAGGGCTCCAATGTTATGTTGTTTAAAAATGTAGCCATCAAGGCGAACCCATTGCTTTTGCGTGTCATTTCGCGACCACTCAACCACTCTCTGCAAAAGAATTGCTCTCCTATACAGTGATAGATCAGGGAATCCCAGCCCTCCTCTCTCGCAAGGAAGATATAATGTCTTCCGAGGCACTCTTGGTTTCACTCCTGACCAAATAAATTGCTCAAGAGATCGTTGTAGCTGTAGTAGGTAGTCACCAGGCAGGGCAATAGGCACAGTCTGTAGGATGTACAAGATTCGTGGTAAAACATTCATTTTAATCAAGCCTATTTTCCCTAGCCATGTTAACATTTTGCTCTTCCAGGAGGATAAGTCAGTGATAATATCCTGACAAAGGGGTAAATAGTTGTGTTTATATAGGTCAGAGGGGTTTGCGGACAGATATACACCCAGATATTTTAATCTGGAGGCAGCTACAAGTATGTGATAATTTTGGGCTATTTCTTGGACAAGTTCTGGGGGGGAGTTAATGTTCAGTAGCTCTGACTTGGATAAATTGAGATGAAAATCAGAAAGCTCTCCATATTTTTGCAACTCTCCGAGTAACTCTGGGATCAATGTGTCAATTTTGGTGAGGGTGTAGAGGATATCGTCCGCATAGAGTGCTTGTTTAAATTCTTTTTCACCTACTTGCATCCCACAAATCTTTGGGTTTTCCCTAATTTTTTGTGCCAATGCTTCAATAGAGAGAGCAAAGAGGAGCGGAGATAGCGGACAGTCCTGCCTAGTGCCGTTCATAATATGAAAGGTCTTAGACAAGGTGTTATTTATCCGGATCCTAGCATTCGGTGCAGAGTATAATGCGAAAGTCATGTTGATAAAGGGGTTACCAAAGTTCATCGCCTTCATGACCCTTCTGAGAAAAAGCCAATTCACCCAGTCAAAGGCTTTCTCCGCGTCGGTCGAGAGCAGGACCATTGGCCTACCCTCGACCCGCGTGTGGGATATCAATTGTAGGACTTTATTAGTGTTGTCCCGTGCCTCCCTGCCAGGGACAAAACCCACCTGATCCAACGATATCAGGGAAGGGAGAAATCTATTTAGCCTCTTTGCAAGCACCTTCGCATAGGCTTTAATTTCCGTATTCAGGAGTGAAATTGGGTGAAAATTGGCTGGGGAAGTAGGGGTTTTTCCCTGTTTAGGGATGACAGTGATGTGTGCCTCTAGGGACGTAGTGGGGAGTGTGGGGTGTTTAATAAGATTATTAAATAGTAGGAGCATGGAGGGACCCAGAGTGTCAAAAAAAGCACGGTAGTATTTGGGAGTAAACCCATCGGGGCCAGGGCACTTCCCGCCCAGAAGATCTGTCAGGGCTTGGGCTAGTTCTTCAAGAGTGATGGAAGCATCAAGAAACTCCCTGTCACTAGTAGAAAGCCGGGGGATAGACAGAGAGGACAGATAATTGTCTATCATGTCCTGTTTTTCTAACTCAGTCAAATCTTGGTGTCCGGCCTCGCGTGACTGCGAGATGTTATCGAGCTTAGTGTAATATGTATGGAAAGAATCTGCTATTTGTCTGGTTCCCTTCACTACTGTACCGTCTTCCCTCTGTATCATATAGATATGGGATTTAATTTGCTGTCTACGGATGTTTCTGGCTAAGAGTTTACCAGGCCTGTTGCCCCCTTCATAGTATTGTTGTTTTGTCTTAAACAGCTTATGTTGTAGCGTCTCCAATTGGTGATGGGTAAGAAGTGATCTAGCCTCGGTCAACGACCTGCCTATAGCCCCATTCGAGGGATCTTGTTTATGTGTGGTTTCTAGTTCAGACACTTTTTGTAAGAGTTGTGTATGTTTTATTCTCTGCTGTTTCAACAAATGGGCCTTATGTTTAAGGAACTCGCCTCGAATAACACACTTGTGCGCTTCCTAAAAGCTGGTGATAGAAGTATGTACAGGGTCGTTATGTGTCATGTAGTCCGTTAGTGATTTTTGGATTGCAGATTTAATGTCCTGTCTCTCTAGTAAGTGATCGTCCAGTTTCCAAATATAAGACGTAGGGGGAAGGTCAGGCCATTGGATGTTACAAATTTTAGGAGCATGATCTGACCATGTAATAGTGTCTATTTTAGAACTAATGGCCATGTCTAGTCCAGTCGAGTCAAAGAGAAAATAATCTATACGGGAATATTTATTGTGTGGAGGGGAGTAGTAAGTATAGTCCCTCCCAGATGGGTGAAGTGTTCTCCACACATCATGTAATTGGAGATTCGCAATGGTTGTCCTAACAGATTTAATTACTTTAGAGGGAATACTTGCTAATCCGTTGGACGTGTCTACGCACACATGCAAAGGTACGTTAAGGTCCCCTGCCAAGAACAAAGGGCCCTAAGAGTGGTCAAGAATTAACTTCAAGACTTTAGACATGAAATGATGCTGGTCGGCATTTGGGCAGTAGACAGTGGCCAGCGTGATCGGGTGATCATACAGTGTGCCAGTAATCAGCAGAAACCTACCCTCGGGGTCTCTTTCAACATGCATAATTTGCAGAGGGACTGAGTGGTGAATCATAATGCCCACCCTGCATTTCTTGGACGGGCCTGAGGTGAACAGGGCCACAGGGTACTGTTTATTCTGCCACTTTGGTTCGTGTCCCCTACGAAAATGAGTTTCTTGTAAAAAGAGGACATGACTATGGTGTTTTTGCAGTTCACAGAAAGCTATTGACCTCTTTCCTGGGTCATTCAGACCTTTGGCGTTAACAGAGACAAAAGTAAGGAAAGGGAGGGAGAGAAGGGGGTATAGGGATGAGAACATATCAATATAACAAAACCCTAGTAAAATGGTATTCCTGGCATTAGGCCAGAAGACCCTATGTCAACAGTATAAGGCAAGTAAACAACAGGGTAAATACAAGGTAAATAACATTTCCAAAGAATGCCGTTGTAACATGGAGGACCCATGATGAACAAAATTTACATGAGGTGATAGGGGAAGGGGGAGGGGTGAGAACAATATATAAGAAGGCTAGTGCTTTCCTAGTCTCATGTAAGACAAATAAACCTGACTTCAGTACAATAAGTGATACCTTATCTGGAGACTAAGAGCCAGAAGAGTCACTTAAAGGATACGAATGTCCGTGTAGATAAAAGTCAGAAAAGGTCCCTTCAAGCATTTAAGCATAAGGAGGATGTTATTTCTTCAAAAGACAAAAGGCAAAAAACTGCGGCGTTGAAAAGTTAATGTGGGGCATCATCATCAATGGATAAAGTGGCAAAGAAGGCTTGAGCATCTGATCCAGGACGGAGAACAGCTGTCTTGTTCTGCCAGGAGGCAATAATGGAAACAGGGAATCCCCACCTATATGGGATCTTGTGAGCTCTCAGTCTCTCTGTGATATGCAATAGATCTCTCCTCTTCGAGAGAGTGGTTGGGGAGAGGTCAGAGAAAATCTGTAGTGTTTCACCTGCATGTTGTACCGGTTGTTTGCTACGTGCACAACAAAGAATTTCTTCCTTTTCTTTAAAATGCAAAAAACTGACAATTATATCCCTAGGGGGCGCCTTAGGGGGTGGCTTTGCCCTAAGCGCTCTATGTGCCCGCTCTAATGCTAACTCAGGCGAGGCCGGGGTGTCTTTAAGAGTGCGAAACAGGCTCTGCAGGTAGCCTTCAATCGCCGGGGGATGGATGGTTTCAGATACTCCCCTGATTCTTAAATTGTTGTGGCGGCCTCTGTTATCAAGATCTTCTATCTTGTCAGACATGAGCTGTATGGTGTCAGATTGTCGCTGCATCTCAGTTTGCATTTGTATTATGGAGCTTGA